>NW_028258381.1:13613333-13914444 GCF_053883595.1 Heterocephalus glaber
TGATGGCCACTTTTCTCTGTCAGTTCAGCCAGGCCAGGGAACCCCATTTAGAAATTTCTGTGGAGGTGTTTTGTAGATGTGATTAACCCTTGCACTCAGTTGACTGAGTGTGAAGCAGCCAGGCCTCTGTTACTGGGGGGGCCTTGTCTAATCAGGTGAAGGTCCCCAGAGCCAAGACTGGAGTTTCCTGGACAAGAGGAAAGTATGCATCAAGACCGCAAGATAAAGACCGTGCCTGGGTCTCTTGGCGTCTAGGGTTCCCCTGCGGATTTAAGACCTAGTCAGTCCTGGATCTTTCAGAATCATAGCAGTGAGGAGTGCATGGGCGGGTGGACATCCCCCGCCCTTATCATTGGATGTGAACTTCATGTTCTTGCCCTTTGACTGATGTCAGTATCAATTACCCTCCCTGATCTTGAGATGGTTGAGGGATGTGGGTACAAGGGGCTCTAAGAGCATTCATTTTGGGGATCAAGAGAAGAGATTGGGGTAGAATCCTGGGGGAAAGGCAGAGCCTTCCAAACTTGGGAAGTGTAGGAAGAGTGGAGAGGCAGCATGGACACTCAGTGACTGAGCCTCAGGCGGGCTGCACAGGACAGCAATGAGGCTGCAGAGGGAGGACAGCAGGGCCTCTGCAGGTCACCTGGGAGGCCAGGTGGAGGTGGAGGCCACGATGCTGGGAGTCGAACACTCTGTGTTCTAGAAGGCTGGAATTTGCCATTGGCAACTCCATGGCCAGATTTTTTTCCCAGAACTTTATTTAACAGTGTGGCTACTAAATCAATATAATGACTATTTAAAAATATCTCTTTTCTTCCAAGTGAACACTTAAAAAAAAGGCCAACTCTGTAACCCAAAAAGTTAGGTTGCAAAATATGTGAAAAGCAGGAATGGTTCTGAAATTCAAAACCACAAATTAAAATTATACGGGAAGAAGTGTGAGTGATGTGTGTGACACCAAGGCACACTGGTGTCAGCAATGACTGAGCCAAGTGAAGATTTAACACCTTCGTGCTTGTGGTTAGGGATGCTGTGCCTCTGGTACCCCTTGAGGCACTCTTTGCTGGCACGAGAGACTCCCCAAGGTGGTGGGAGGGGTGACGGGGTCATAGTGGCCTGTGGTGGTGAAGAGCTCTCCTAACAGCTGTGGAAGTCATGGGATAGGGAGACAGATTTACCCTTTGGAAGCCACCTGGATATCAGAGCCGCTGCTCTGAAGCAGCTACATGTCAGTGCCATTGAGATGCACCTACATTTTTATGGAGGCAACGAGTGAATTTTTGTTTATTAAGCCACAGAAACACTGGGGCTTATTTATTATCAAGCACAAGCCAGCCTATCCTGACTAATACAAGTTTGATGAAATGTTAGAGTTGTATGTGACCAACAGCACTAGCTACTTAATCAAACAGTCTATCCACCTTCCTTATTTTCTACCTCTTCTTTATTAAATACCTTCCTCAATAAGACATTCAAGGCATTTTGAACTTCGTTCTCAAACTACTTTTCTGTTTGTCACTTGCAACACCACATTTCTCCACCACCACTCACCTTTACCTAAACATTTTACTTGTCAGTGCTGTGACCTTCATCCTGATTTTTCTCCTCTGCCCAATGTCTTTGTTCAGCTTGTAATAGGACTTAGAATTTGGTGACTGGTGGTAGTGTGGTTCTCCTTTCTACTCTGCAGTGAGCCCTGCCTATGAGGATTTGCTAGGTAAACTTACAGGATCAGCAGCAGGAGAGACCATAGTGACTGCCTGCACAGCGAAGAGCTGAAGGATCCAGGAGCTCCTCAGTCCAAGAAGCTGGAAGCCACCGAACAAGAGGATCGAGGATGCAGCCCCAGCCTGAGACTGAAGGCCTGGAAGCTCCCTGCAGAGTCATTGGTATGAGAGGTCTGTGTTGGAAAGATGAGAAACTGTACTTACATTCACAGGTGATGGCTGTAGCTAAGATGTACTTGCTCAAGCAGAATGGAGCTTCCAAATGGCAGCGGATTTCCTCGTTCTTCCTCTTTCCTTCAACCCAGTCTGCAAGCCCATTGGTTGGTGCCTTCCACAGTCAGTGTGAGGCCACCTGCTCAGGTGGCTGGCCCACATCCCCATCATCTCTGAAACCACCCACAGACACAGCTAGAACTGTGCTTTCCTCGTCTGCCAGGTGTCTGTTAATCCAGCCACATTGGCATATCACGATGAACTGTCACATTAGGAATGCAGATGCAGATAGCACTGGGCCTGGCTCACGAGGCATTCAAGGACTGTTGAGCTTCCAGATTTTCTTTCCCTAAATGTTTGGTAAGCTGCAGAATGATGATAGTCATGGTAGCCACCCTTCTTAGATATGCTTCCTGCCCTTAAGGAAGTCAAGTTAGATGTTGGAGTTAAGTCTTAGTGGATGGAAACCAAGCTTGGTTGCACAACCTTGCATGAGCTAGCTTCCATGGACCTCAGTACTTTACCCCACAGAATGGAAAAATAGCAGCAACCTCATGGTGCTCTTGTAAAGATTACATGCCACGGTGGTGTCCTGGCTCATTCATACAATTGTGAGTGGTTGATATACCTAATATATTTGACTCTGGAGTGCTTATTTCCAGAGGAGTACAAGCAGTTTGGAAACCAGAGCTACTTCCTGTGTCTCTCTTCTCCAATTGCCCAGCTCTGGGAGAGACGGGCAGCATTTTCTTCTCAGGGTGGACTCGCCATATGTGTGATTGTTTCTGGAAGGACGTGACCAGGGGGGTAAGGGCCTTTTCCTCTGGCCTTCTAGAGTAGGGTTGGACACTGGCTGCTACTCACATCAGCAGGGAGCTTTAGTCTCTCTGATTCTGTCCTAGTGGAGAGAGATGAATGGTTGTTGGCTGGAGACGCTCCTGCCCTCTAGTGGCAGCGTCTTTCTCAGAGCCCTGTCCTCCTGGGGTCTCCTTGAGGACGCGCTGCCTTCCACGTGACACTGCCTGGGTGGGGCCAGTCAAGGGCTTACTCAGCCATTCTCTAACCCTGAGCTCTTACCCTCCCTTCAGCCTCAGCTTTCTTGATTGTATCGAGAGGATAAGACTACTTACTTTACAAGGCAGTCATGAAATATGGCCAAATAACTTAGACAATGCCCAGTGGATGCCTGGGATTTAGAGAGTGGAAACTTCAGGACTGTTTCATCAGTGATGCTGTCTTCACCCCGTGTAGATGGCCCCAGCTATGGCCAGTTGTTGGCACAAGTCAACACTGCCTCCAATCACCCTCAAAGGAGACAACCAGGAATGGAAGACTGTTGAACTAACTTACTTCCCTTTCTTTCCTTTCTCTCTCATTCTTCTTTCTCTTTTTTTAAATGAAAGTCTTGCCTGTAGTCCAGGCTGGCTTTAAACTCACTGTGATCCTCTTGCCTCAGCCTCCCAAGTGTGGAGATTACAGATGTGGGCCACCATGATTGACCGAGCTTGCTTCTTATCCTTGAAGTTTTCCTTACTCATCATAAAAGCTGATCAAATAGCAGAAGCTAATATTGATACGGTGATTGTAAATTCAAAAAACTGGCCCAGTGCTTTGATTCTCACCATTTTTCACAAATGCTTATATGCTCAAACAGAATTATATTTGCCATTATCCATATTACTGCTATTGACAGCCATAGTTAATTATATGAGTTAATTTTTTTTGTTTGTTTCTTTGAGACACCATCTCACTGTGTAGTCCAGGCTAGCCTTGAACTCATTATGTGGCCTAGACTGGCCTAAATCAGAACAATCCTCCTGCCTCAGCCTCCCAAGTGCTGGGATTACAGGATCCCACCACACCTGGCTGTATGAGTTAATTTTGACAAGGATTTGATGCCCAGTTGTTTGAAACATTTGTGAACGTTGGGGTTCAGATCTGGAATGTTCCCCAAAGCCTCATGTGCTCAGAGGCAAGGGTTTTGGAAAGTGACTGGGACACAGAGTGCTATGGTTGACTTGGTGTTAGGAGGTGGGATCATTCTGGTCAGAGTGTTGGGTCACTGGGGTGTAACCCAGAAGGGTTCCTCTCCCTCCCCAACACCTCCCTCTCTCTCTATTTCCTGGCCACCATAATGTGAGCAGCTTTCCTCCACCCAGGCCCTTCCACCATATTGTTTCTGTCATGGAGCCAGCCAACCGTGGATTGAAAACTTGAGCTGAAATAAACATCTTCTCTTTGACTGGTGATTGTCAATTGTTTCTCAGCAACGAGAAAGTGACTAAGGCAAGAGAGTAGCATTTCAATCAGTTCACCTTGAGTAAAAGGGATGACCCTCCATAGTGCGTGTGATCCTCATCCAGTCAGTAGAAGGCCTTAGTGGAAAAGGCTGTGGTACCCACAGGAAGAAGGGATTCTGTCTCCAGGTGGCAACAGAGAAATCTTGTCTGAGTTTCCAGAATGTTCCTCTGCAGAATTTGGACTCAAAATCATACCAGCAACTCTTCCCAGAATGTCTGGTCTGCTGGCCTGCCCTACAGATATCATGGTGGAAAAGAGGAAACCAGCTTCTCAGAACAAACCCTCTCTTTCACACACACACACACACACACACACACACACACACACAGACACACACAGACACACACACTATTATTCTTTTTCTCTGGAAGTCCCCAGCTTACCCACCAGCTCTGCCTGCTTCTCATACAGCTGCCATTTGCAATTGCTTTCCTAGTACCTTTTTTCATAACAGTGACTCCCTTCCTGCTATTGCTGTTGGACACGGTGCTCTGCCTATCCAGCAAGAACTCCTTCTTTGTCCTCCTTGGCAGCTCTATGGGCTCCTCCAGGGCAATCCTGATCTGCAGAAGTTGAGCCAGTTCCCTCAGGTGTGGATGTTATTCAATTCCCTCCTGGCTTCCCTTGGAAATGGCGCAGGCTCAGGGTAATGCCATGTCTTAAGCCAGCCTGGTCAAAAAGAAAGGAAGGAAGGACACTCTGTGGGGCACGGGGAGAGGTTTCCTTTTGCATGTGAGGAGGAAAGTGATGGACAAAGCAAGTGCCTGTTGATAGCTATCTCGAGACCATGTGACAAGCAGGGTGGGAAGGCGGGAAGGGCCAAGGCACTTGCAGGATAAGTGGAGCTTGGCACTCTGAGTGTCTTCTCCAGCTTTCCCTCCACCCCCACCCTTGGGTTTCCACCGATGTTCACTCAAGTTGGATATCTCACCCCAGACCAATGCCGCGCTTTCTTCATTAATCTACTTATATATTGTTTAAATCAGAAAGCATAAGTCCCCCAACTTTGTGTTTAAAAAACTGTTTGATTATTCTGTTTATTGCATTTGCTTACATATTTTGGAATCATTTTCGTGATCTCTAAAATATGTACCAGTTCCCTAGGATGACTGTAATTAGTATATATAGTAAACATATACCAATAAAAACCAGATATTCCTTCTATCGTATTCCTTGGGGTTGTGTAAATTTACAGATATATTTGGAAGAATTGGTATGTTAGCAATATAGTCTTCTAATTTCCAAATTTATTTACGGGTTTAAAAAATGCCACGAATGTCTGTAGTTTTTAGTATACAGGCTTGTGCAGATTTAATTCAATTTACCTTTTAGGATTCACTTATGTTGTTGTAAATGATACTGCTTTATAAATTTTAGTACTTTTTATTAGCATATAGAAATATAAATAATTTGTGCATGTTATTTGACTGAACTAGGTAACTTCATTTTCAGTTCTGGTAGTTTTTCTTATAGATATTTTGGGATTTTCTGTGCAGTCATGATTTCTTTCATTGCAAACATTATATCTCACTCTTCTTTCACTTTCTCTCTTTTTCTTCCCTCCCTCCCTTGCCTTCTTCCTCTCTTTTGCCCCTGGGTTTTTCTGGCCAGGTCTTTCTGTGCAATGTTACTTAAAAGTGGTGGGAGAGGGAATCTCAGAGTCAATCCCCATGGTGAGGAGAAAACACAGTCATCCAGTGCTGGGACCACCAAGGGAAGCTTTGGGGTCCTCTGGCCTTTTACCTAGAATGAGGTTATTCACATCCAGCCTGCACACTTCCTCCTGTGTGCTTTAATTCCTGTCTAGCTGACTTGTAACATGTAATGTGATGCAAATGCGATGGAAACAGTTGCTATGCTGTGTTGCTTAGCAAAACAGAAAGAAAGAAGTCTATGCAGCAGTACCTCTGCTCACCAGTGCTTCTGTTCAGGAACAGCTGGGTTCCTGAACAGCTGGGCAGAATTTTGCTTCTGTTCACAAACTCCGTATCGAGTGACAAACGCCACCATGGCTTCTTCTCTGCATGAACAGGAAGGCTGCCGTCTTCCCCAGAATCGTGGAATGAGTCAAGTTTGTGAACTAAGGCACTGCTTGGGTGCGTTCAGCATGGACAGAATTTTTTCCCCAGCTGTTTCCATCCCTGGTTGGCTGAACCCCGAAGGGAGCCCACAGGTGAGGGCCACCTCCCCAGGTTGCCCTGGCTGTGAGGCTGCCTCTAGACTTCTGGTAATCTGGTTTCTCAGTGTAAGAAATTCTCTTCCATTCCCCATTGCCTTGGAGTTTCTGGCTCACATGGATGTTGAATTTTGTCAAATGGCTTCACTGCTTTTTGCAGCAATTGATTTTCAGATCTTCCATTGGGCTAATTTTCCTGGGACAAGCCCAGTTCAGTCAAGAAGTATCATCCTTTTTTATATATTTCTCAAATTGATTAATAAGACTATCAATTATAATTTAAAGAGAACCTTTTAATACATTTGATTGGCATTGTTATCTGAATAATACTGGTTTCAAAAATGAAGGAGAAACTATTTTCTTTTCTATTTTTATCTGGAAGGATTTGTGCTAAATTGGCATTATTCTTTCCTTAAATATTTGGAGGAATTCACCATGTATGGAAGCCATGCAGATCTCGAGTTTCTTGTGTATAAAAGCTTTCAACTACAATATTAATTTCTCTTAAAGGTATAGGGTTATTAAATTTATCTGTTTTTCTAGGTTGATAGTTAGTAGCTGTATCTTTTAAGCAAATTTTTCATTTCATCTCAGTTGCTCAGAATTTTGCCAAAAGTCATTTATAACATTTCTTTACCTTTTTAGTGTCTGTACAATAGTGAAGTTCACACTTTTCAATTTCTTATTCTGGTAATTTGCATCTTCTATTATTATTTTTTCCTAATCAATCTGGCTAGAAGCTTATCAGTTTATTGATTTACTTTCTTCTACCAGTTCTAGTTCCTTCATTTCCTCTTTTGCATGTCGATTTTCTACTTTGGTAACTACTGATATTCTCTTTATTATTTCCTCCTGCCTATTTGTTTGGGACTCAATTTGTTCTTTTCTGAGTGGCTTACTTTAGAAGTTTAGCTGGATGTAGTGCTGTGTGCCTGTAATCTGAGTGCTCAGCAGGCTGAGGCAGGAGGATTGCCACGAATTTGAGGTCAGCCTGGGCTACAAAGCAAGACCCTATCTCAAAAACAAAACAAAGCAAAAGAAAATGTTAGAAGCTTAGATGAATGTTCTGAAGCCATTCTTCTTTTTAATATAACACGTTTAATGTTATAAGCTTCTCACTAAAACTGCTTTAGTCCTACCACCCACTCATGTTGTAAAATATTGTGTTCATAATAACTATGAGTTGAAAATGTTTTACAGTATGACTTCTTCTTTGACCTCCAGATAGTTCAAAGTTTGTTGGTTTATTTCCAGTGATTTGCCATTATTCTGTAAATCTTTCTGTTAGATAAATTCATTGGCAGTCAGAGATATAGTTTATGAAATTTTGACGTCCCCAAAGGGCTGCAACCTGTTTCGGAGCCTGTGAGGTTGGGTGTTGGGCCGTGCTGAGAGAGAAGGTTCACAGTGCTGCTGCATGGAGTCTGCTAGCAACATCAGGCACTGCAGGCTGCGTGGCGGCTGTGTCCGTCCACTGTATCCACAAGCTGACTGGTGGCTGTGGAGGTCCACTTTGCCCAGGTGTGTGGTAAGATCCTTAGATCTCTTGGGTCACGGAGCTCATCAGGACAGCCACACTGCGGGCTCCTATCTTTTCCATTTCTGACCAAAGATGTGGACCTCCAGCCCAGTTGGTCACTGGGTCCAAGCCTCACCACCACATGTGACAGGCATGTCCCCCAGCATTCAGTGTCCTTTCCTAAGCACATGCTTCTTCTTCTTCTTCTTCCAGACAGCAAGAGTCACCTCGGAAGGGGCCTGTGCGCTGTCCAGTGGGAAGTCAAGGAGACCCCGACCTCTGAGGACCGAGAGAGCAGGGAGCTCTAGTGGCTGTGGTACAGCAGCTCCAACTGGAAGCCCCGCTGGGTCAAGAATCTACAGCCATTCTCCAGAGGCACAGGACTTCCAGGCTTGGCTGCAGGCTGAGTTCAGTGGGGTGTGGTAGGTGTCACCATACAAGTGTTTGTCAGTGACATCAATCGCTGCCACTCCCTACGGGAAGTGAAAGGGAGTTTTGGCAACATTGCTTCCAATTTGCTGTCTTGGAAGGGATTGGAGATTTCATGACAATGTACATATCCAAAAATTACTATTGTCTGCCAAAGTTATGGACAAAGATTCTTATATATATTATTTATGATAGCTTGAAACTGGAAACAATACAAATATCTATCAAAGTCAATCAATAAATGGTGCTATTTATTACTAATACATGTAATAACGGGGGAAGGATCTTACAGTCTTTATGTTGATTGAAATGAGCCAACAGAAAAATGAATGGGTTGCATGATTTAATTGATATGAAGTCCATAGAAGACAAAAACTAAATGATGATGTGAAGTAGGAGAATACTGGTTCCCCTCGTTAGGGAGGTCTGGTGACTGGGAAGAGTCATGTGGAAATTTCTGAGGTGCTGTCCTAAATTTTGGTTAGCATGGATGGATACACATTTGTGTATGGAAAAGGCACCAAGCTGCACTAAGATTAGTTTGCTTTATGCACTTTGTGTTCAACCTCTATAAAAAGTAAAATGAGAGAGAAAAGTAGAGAAAGAAGGAAGGATTGAGGAGGAAGGGGGAGAGAGGGAAAAGGAAGGAAGAGAAGAAGTAGGAGGAAGATGGAGAAACTGGAGAATGCTTTTCCTCTGTGTGGCCAGGATCCAGGTTGATTTCTTCCCTATTAAAACAATGCTACGTAGGGCTGGGGGTTTAGCCCAGTGGTTCCAGTGCCTGCCTCACAAGCACAAGGTCCTGAGTTCGATCTCCTGTATCAAAAAACCAAACCAAACCAAACCAATGCTATGTAAAAGAAACTAGACCTATCATCTCATTCCTGCAGCAAATGCCAGGCAGAGTGGGGACTTGACAAGCTACAGTATCTGGAAAGACTGAGTAGATTGGAAATATTAGGTGCTGCTAATCTCTTTATGCTGTGCTCCTTGAAATATTTATTCTGTATTTCCACACGGACACCAGAAGAAATGATTTCAGAATTCTCATTTTCCCCTTTCTGTTTATTGACATCCATTCTGTTACGTGATGTAATCTGTTCAGTCCTGGAGCCAGCAGGGACATGATCACTGATGGTGTTGGATGTGAGTGGGTGGAGGCCACCTTGTATCTGCACATGACCTTGAACTTGGCCTTGCCAGGAGTCTTGCATGGATGAACTTCTCACTGCACAAGTAGGTAATGATAAGCCACAAGATGGACCATATGAAAGTAGTTCAATACAGCTTTCCAAGTAGGTGCATGTTTGCACAGAAATTTGGTTCCTGGAGTGGGGTCGTTGCTGTGACATTACCCGGCTATGTGGCTCAAAAGCCTTTGGAACTGGCTTGTGGGAAGTGGAAGAGTTAGGAAAGATCCAGAGACATTGCCTACAGAAGGAGAGCTGGAATGCCTTAGGCTATTTTGTATGGGAGATTCTGGTCAGAGCTCAGAAGACCAGAAGGCTGGTAAAGGCCAGGCTCAGGAGGTTTCTGCTGGTAAGAAGGAATGCATTGGCTATTGGACTCCAGATGATGCATGTTTGGCAGAGAGTTTGTCTGCATTTTGTTCGTGTCCAAAGACTTTGCCTGCTACTGAGATTAGGGGCAGTAGACGAATTAATCTTTCAGAAGAAATTTCAAAGCAGTTGAATATTAAGGCGGTGGCATGGCTACTGTTGGGGGCTTTTAGCCAGATATATCTTGAGAATCAAGAGCAAAAAGCCCAGTAGAATGATTTAAAACATTTTGAGTTTGGCCAGAAAGGAAGCCCCAGTAAAGCTGTGGACTGCAAAGACAGAGCAGAGATCTTGATTGTTGAGAAGGAACAGGAGAATGAAAAGATGGCCTGAGGGCATCAAAGGAAGCAGCAGGACCCCACCCTTTGCAGTTTTAGAGGTGTAAAGGCGAAAGATTTTGCTTTGAGAAGAAATCCCTAGAGTACTATGTTCCAGAATGGTGGTGACCTAGGGAAGTTGTTCCAAAATGGTGGCCTAGAGAATTTGTTCCTTGAGATTGGGTTCAGAGTGCTCAGCTGTCCAGGTACTCGATACCTACAGCCAAGAGAGAAGGAAGCCTGGCTACTACTCCAGCTGGCAGCAGACCTTGGCATCATCCATGCAGTGCTGGTTTAAGTGCATGCAGAATGCAAGAGCTGTAGGGTCAGGAAGACTTCCACACAGATTTCAGAAGAAGGCCTGGGAGGCCAGGCAGTGTGTCCCTGAGAGGGCAATGTGCGAAGCTGTGAGTGTGAAGCCAAAGGTTCACTGGAGACCCCAGAATTTTGGAGAAGCCAGGAGCATGGATCATCTGAGGAAAGCTGCAAGGAGGGACCAGAGCTGTCCCAAGAGAGAAGCCATAGGAGCTACAACCACCAGAAGTGGTGTAGGGGCAGAGCCACCCAAGCCTTTTGGAGTTCACAACTTCCCACAGATTGCTGGGGATACTGGAAATGGAACTGTGAGATTTAATGTTTGCCCTACTGGATTTTGGACTTACTTTGGTCCCATTCTTTTGTATCCTTCTACTTGTACTTTTGGAATAGTAATGTCTATCTTGTGCCATTGAATGTTGGAAATGTTTGAGTTTATTTTCATTTGTACAGTGGCCTACAGCTAAGAGTTTGTTTTAAATCTCAGAGAAGACTTTGGATTCGGATTTTTCAGCAATGCTGAAACTATGAGGGCTTTGGCAACTCTTAGAGATGGACTAAATGCTTTTTTGCATAAAGGGATTTGCATGAGTCTTTGGGGGACCAGGGGCAGAGTGTTATGGTTTGTGTTTAGATGTCCCCCCAAGGCCTCATGCCTAGGAGGTAGGACTTTCTTTTCCAGAGGTAGTTTAATCTGGAATGTGTGATGCTGGGGTTAAGGGTGTGTGATTATTAAACCACTACATGTGAGGGATTAGTTTGGCACCACCCTAGTCCCAGTAGTCTGATAAGCTAAAAGGGGCAGAAAGATGCTGGTAACTCTTGTTACCTTTGCTGCCTTGTGTGTGACATGTTGTTTCTGTTCTGTGATGCTTGTTTGCCATCTCAGCCTGGGAGCCAGCCAATTATGACCAAAACCTCTACAAACTGTAAGCCAAATAAACTGCTTCCCCTTTAATTTTGGTGCCAGGTATTTTGTCTCAGCAATGAGAGAAAAGTAGCTAACACAGCGCAATATTTCAGTTTTGTTTTGTCCCCACACACTTTTTATTTGGCTGAACAGGATGGGAAATATGTCATGCTCCTCTCAAGAAGAGTCTGGTGGACTTAATGGAAAGCAGAGCCTTCTCATGGAAAGGGGAACAGTTTGGTCTGGTGGAAAAGCCAAGCAATAGGAAGCCACAGTCAGGGACACTGAGAGGCAGAGTCAGGAGACTTGAGAGCCCTCCCTGGCTGAGGTGCAGGCTGGCAGAGCTGGGGCTGAAGAGGCAGTGTCAGAGGACAGCCTGCAAAGCTGCTCTGGGTCAGGGACATTTCCAGGAGCCTGGCAGTGCCTCCAGAATGGCATCCAGATCTTTGCCGGAGGATGGGCTTTTGTGTTGCTGATTCACAGCTCTGACAACCAAAGTCCTCAGGATTTTCATTTCATGACTAGAGATGGCTTTGCTGTTTTGAATTTCCACCTTCCGTCCCTCAGCTGTCCAGGGCTGGTGTTTGCTGTGAGGACAGGCACAGGCACATGTGTTCTTTGGGAGTACTCCCTGGGCCTCAGCCGGTTGTCCTAATGCAGCTCTCTGGTTTGGACTCTGTGAGCTTCCGGAGCCCAGGAACCCCACTGCTGGGCAGAGTAGAAGCTGAAAGCAGGCCTCGTGAGCCACACTCTGTCCCTGGCCTTCTGCCCAACACTAGGGCTCTAGAGTTTAATGCTGTGGCTTTGAAGGAAAGGCTGAGTGAACACAGCAAGGAGAAACACATGTGTCCCCAAAGTGTAGAAAAGACACATTCTATCCATCATAGTTATTATAGTTCAGATCTAAAATGTCCCCCTTAATTTTGCTGTTTGGAGGTTCTGGGGCCTGGTCAGAGGGCATGATGCAGAAGGGTGTATTTTTATCCTTGACTCCTTCCTTTTCTTGATCTACTTCCTGGCCACCATGGGGCAAGCATCTTTCCTCCACCAGGCCCTTCCACCATGATGTTCCTGCCATCATACCATGGACTAAACCCACTAGAAACTGTGAGCCCAAATAAACCTCTCCTCCTGGACATTGTCTCAGTGACACGACTGTGCCTCATACAACAGTCTAGTGTGTCAAAGAAAATGGGCTGCTGTCCATAACAGAGGAAGCTGTTGCACGGAGAGAAGAAGGCTCCAAACAGATAAATCCCAAGGCATCATCTGCATTGGTGGGAGTGGTGACTGCACACAGGAGCTCAAAGCTTTGCTCCATTCCCAGCATCCAGGACCAGTGCACTGTGTCTATTTGATGGTTCGGAATTGACATTAATTGAGAGTGTCTCCTAGCACTCATAGGTGGGGATTTATTCCCCAACTGTGAGGTAGTCTGAGGTTAGAAACTTCATCCAACCATGGTTCCTGGAGGTGGAGTAATTAGGTTAGGTAAGGTCATTAGGGTGGAGCCCATGATTGGAGTCTGGTGGCTTCCTAAGAAGAGGGACACCAAAAGACACACTCACCTGCGAGCTCCCTGTCTCTTGCCACGAGGCACAATGCACTGCCTGAGCATTCATAGGTGTGGCCCTTCACTGCAGAATCTCCAGAGTCCAAACAAACCTCTTGTCTTTAAAACATTACCCAGCCTCAGGTATTGCATTACAGTATTACAAAATAGACTGATATGCCATTTTTCTTTTTGATGCTGTTTCACCATATAGAGTTGCTCTGGATTTGTCTAACAGGTCAATGGATAGACAGGTGATAGAATTATTATGGAGGCCACTAATTACGACAGTTTCTTAAGGTAGCACATAGTGTTGATGACAACATGAATGTTTGTGTCCCCCCAGAGTTTATATGTTTAGGTTCTAACCCTCAATGGGATGGTATTAGATGGGGGACCTTTGTAGGTGATTAGTTTTAGATACTGTCCTGAGGTGGAGCTCTGGTCATGGGATCAATACTATTTTATTTTATTTTATTATTATGTTTTAGATAGGGTTTTGGTCAGTTGCTAAGTTGCCGAGGCTGGAGCTGCAAACCTCCTGCCTCAGCCTCCCAGGGTGCTAGGATTACAGGCATGGGCCACCACACCCCCTCCTCCCATGAATTTAAAAGAAATTATTTACACAAAACTGAGTTTGCATCCCTCTGCTCATTGTCATCATAGGTCATTTATCCCCTGAAGGTTTATTTTATGCTGAGTTCAACACCTGGGACTTGTGGTGGGGCACAGGAGCCTCACAATGTGAATTTCACAGATTTCTGGGAATGGACTCAGCAGTGTAAAATCACAGCACAGTGCAACCAGCTTGCAGTACCTGTGTGTTTGACAAATAACATTTTTCAATGTCTAATACTAATGCAATGTGCCCTGATAATTCAAACAGGAGGGAAACTTTCAAGAGGACTTCCTCTTCACTGTCTGAGGTCTTAATAAAATTTAAACACTCAACGTGAATGGCTGCGGGTCGGAATCCCCAGCTGCAAAGTCAGGTGGCCTCCTTTCCAATATGGAGATGCATCTGTTTTTACCCATTGTGCTTTTATCACTTCATTGTCTCTAGAAAATGATGCAGGAGAGCTGAGAGGTGGTTTTCACCTTTAACTGGAGACAATTCTAGGCTGCTCAGAATTGATGGGCGTGGGAGCTCAGAGCCTGACTGAAACAGCAAAGAGCCTGAACTCTGGAGGAATCTGTCAGAGCTCTCCTGTTGGTCCATTTTTGTGTGTAAAACTAGAGAGGTGCAGCTTGTAGACCTTCTTGGAGAGCTTTGGATTCTGAGTAACTTTTTCAGGACCCCTGTTTGTCACTTGGGGACTTTTGACTGTCACCTGCTAGTGAAAGCTTTGAAGACCACAACAGCTAGACAGTTCTCATTTTATTTGAATTCCTCCAGACATTTGCTGGGCAAAGGTGGCCCCCCTCCCTCCCATCCATCCCTGAGGTGACTCGGATTCCTGTGGGAGAGCTTCCTGGCAATTCTCCCCTCCCAGAAGTTCCTTCTGCAACTGCAAAGGTGCAGATCAGCTCCTACAAATGATAAACTGGAACCTAGTGCTTGAGTTCCCTCCTACTAACAGTGCTCAAAATCAGGGCCTAAAATGAGAAGAAAATGAAGAAACACAGCATTAGGCAACTTACGATAGGAGAACTTCTCTATGGAATTAACGACAAAGTTTTGCCTCAGTGGTCCCTGTGGCGGGGGTGTCACACTGTCCTCATGTCCCAAGGCTCCTCGCCTTTCTCTACTCTGAGCTCCTTGGGGCCAGACACCGTGTCTCTTTTGTTATTTCATTCCTGGAAAAGACAACAACTGTTTGTACAATAAATGAACAAGTGACCGCAGCCACCAGTGGGCCCAGTGACTGTGTGACTCCAGTCCTCCCACGTCTGTGGTGGTCGCAGTGGTGGTGTGGTATTCTTGTCGTTCTCCGCTCTTACAGGGGCTCATTCCCTCCATGCCAGCCATGCTGTACCCTGACCGTGTGTGACTGCCGGGGAAGTTCACTGTGGGAAGCTTGATACCCAAATTCTTGGTGCCCTGGGCTGTGTTTGGAGGTGGGCTTTGGGGGATAATTAGGGTTATATGAGGTCGTGCAGTGGCACCTCTGAGGCAGTGTTGGTGGCCTTATCAGAAGAGGAAGAGAGGCCCTCTGCCATGTTGGGGTGTGGCTGGACGGCCCTCAACAGGTGCCAGCTCTTTAATGCCCTTGGAGTACCTGTGTGTCTGAGAAATAGTAACATTTTTCTCAAATGTACTAATGAAGTGTAAAATACTAATGAAAAGTACTAATGGAATGTGCTTTAATAATTCAGAACCCTGAGTTAAAAGCACCTCTATTCTCGATAAATCACCCGCTCTGTTGTAGCAACAGTAAACAGCGAAGACAGTTACAACACTTGGAGCTTCATATTTCTCATCTTGGAAACAAGGACAATAAACACACTTTTTCAAAGTTTTGTGGATTTAGGAAGTAACGCATGGAAAATCCCTAACCCCAGGCCTGGAACATGGCACATATGCTGCAGTGGAAGAGAAAAATAAACCCTCGTACATCAGGAAGAGTGCAAACTTAAAGTATGGGCATCGTTTCTGGTCTGTCAGCTCCATGTTCATGTTGCAGAAGGTTGCAGGTTGGGGGAATGACAGTCGCGGAGCATCTTCATGTTTCCTAGTGCTCGTCCATCTCAGTTGTCTGCAGGAGGAAGGGGCATGTGTGACTTGCCTGGCACCAGAGACTGGCCCAAGAGGGGCCCTGTGCTGCCCTGTGCTACCCTGTGAGGGGACCTGGGCTCGTTTTCAATGTCTGATTTTACTGCCTTCCAGGCAGGCTTGTGCCTCTGCCAGACTCACACCTCTGCCCTCAGCTCAGCGCAAAGCCCTCTTACTGCTCGGAGTGTCAGTCCCCACAGTTGGCACTAGCCGACCTCTGTCAGGAGCCCCGGATGTCACAGACAACCCCGGAAAGGTCCTGAGCCCTTTGGAGGACACTGCCACCAACTCTGCGGTCTCCAGGCTCAGTGACTGAAATCCAGCCCACAATGTGAGACATCTGCCCTCTCCCATCCTTCCCAGGAAGCTCTCGGGACTCTATGTGGCTAACATGTGGATTTAGAGACCTGCCACACCTGTTCAGCAGAAAGATCAGTTGCAAAAGCCTTTCTCCCTTTTTCTGGGCACACAAGTGAGAAGAAGTCACAAGCCAAATATCATTTTTTGGCTTTCCTGTGGGGAGTGAGTTTTACAAGAATAGGACGCAGCCCCTCTGGCTTGGTGGACAAATGCTAAGTCAGTGCAGAATGCACACACAATCGTGTTCGTAGCTTGGTCTCTAAGACTGCAATCACCTCTGCTTGGCACAGAGCTTTACCTCCCAGCTAATCACACTTTAAATATGCAGAAGGAAAGTGTTACTCTGACCTTGGAAACACACAGAGATGATCAGAGCTTCCTACTCATTGTGCACGCAGACTCAGGGCACTGCAGATGGCTCTAGGTTAGCTCTCCTCCCCGGATGTGGAGTTCTGTCCATGGGTACCTCAAATTCCTTGGTTTCCCAAATGGTTGGACCAAGGCAGCCTTCAGGCAGAGGAGAAAGGGCCTCTCCACCTACCCACATCTCACCACTCCCAGAATTCTCAGGCTGTGACTGCCTTGCCGGTTTGACTGTTAGATGGCACTGGACTGCAGTTTTGCTGTGTGTTTCCCTAGGTACTAAGTGGCCCCTAGAAAGGTTGCTGGGCAGACATTGAGCAAATGCTGTACAGTGGAAGGAGGAGGAGGTGGCAGGGAGCAGTAGCTCCTGGCTGCAGGCTGGTCCCAGCCACAAACTTCCTGCTGTTGTAATTGTGTTTATGTCCATTCCAAGTCCGGCTTCTAGACTGGCATCTCTTTAGTGCCCTATTCTCCAGAAATTTTCCATGACCATTTGGGAAGCATGGGGGCTGAGATTTCCCCCAGGAAGACTCTCCTGTCTTGTTTTCCTGCAGGGCCCTCCTCTGACCCTAGCAATCCATCCAGGCCAATGCTGGAGGTGTGCAGGCCCTGGCCTGGGACAGACCTGGAGCCTCAGTAGTGGGGCAGATTCTCAAGGCACAGATGGCTGAATGGGAAAGGACCAAGCTGCTTTAGTTACTTTCTCATTGCTCTCACAAAATACCCAGCACCCACTACTTACAGGAAGGGAGGTTTATTTTGGCTCACGGTTTCAGTGGATTTAGTCCATGGGTGGCCAGCTCTAAGGCAGAAATAGGAATGTGTGGTGGAGGGGAGCTGCTCACAGCAGGATGACCAGGAATCAGAGAGAGAAGGGAGGAGCAGGGGAGGGAGAGAGACCCTTCCAGGTCATGACTCTGGTGACCACCTCCAGCCAGGCCCACCTCCTAACAGCAAGCCAGCTCTCATGCCCCATAATCCTGTCACTTTGCAAAAACTCTCCTCTGAGCACACAGGCTTTGAGAGACACCTAGATCTAAACCACAGCTCGAGCCATGCAACTGTAACCTCCTCTTTGGATGGCCAGGTTCATCCCTCTCCTTGCTTCTTGACCCCATGTTACCTTCTTTACAGTTACCTCTGCTGAGTTTGCAGCTGGTAGTGGTAATGTTCCAGCTGGATGGACGTCAGCTGGGAGGTTCTCGTCTCATAGAGCTGTCCGGGAGCTCCTGATGAGGTCCGAGAGCTCACACACAATAGGAGCTGCATAAACAGTACAGCTGTCCCTGGGTGCTCCTAGAGGACCGGACCCAGGACCCTCAGAAGTCACTTGGAACTCCTTGGTCCTGTCCAACTGGAACTTAGCGTCCTGGTCACCTCTCCCTGCATCTTCCACTCTTACACTTCAAATCATCTGTAGATAACTTTTACCGCATAATGCAAAGCAAATGCCATGGAAGTAGTTGTTACACTGCATGTTTTGGGGGAGTAATGACAAGAACAAAATCTATGAGTGGTTAGCACGGAAGCAATTTTTTTTTTACCAAATATTTTCCATCTGCAGTTGGTTGAAGCTGAGCATGCAGATAAGGTAGGGTGGACTGTGGCCAGGATAAACCAAGGCCACACTTTATTCAGCAAATATTGATGGCTGATGACGCTTCGAAGCACTGGAGATGTAGGATGGATAGAAGAGCAGCTCCTGAAGTTCACACTCTGGCATTAAACATGCACACAAGCATGATTTCTGATGCTGTGCCTGGCGCTGCAGTCCCCTCCCTGGGTGGGGTTCACTGAAGTGTGTGAAAATCTGAGCACACATCCACTGGTGTGTCTTGCACACAAATGCCATGTATGCCTTAGTGGAAATGAAGCGAAGGACTCACTGAAGTGTTTTTATTCTTTGGATCACATCCCAACACCTGCACAGTGGGCCTGACATGTTCTCGCCCAGAGTACTTTATGTAAGGGCTGTTTCTTCCCTGTAGGGCCTTGCAGATGCTGCAGCGGAACTTTGTTGGCAACAGTGAAATACTTTCCCCGAAGCATTTCTCCCTCATTCTCCCTGGATGGCGTCTCCTTCCAATATGGAATGTTGCCAGGCCAGGAGGGGGAGGGGGAGGGGGAGGGGAAGGGGGAGGGGGAGAGGCAGGCAGCTGTTCTGAGTTCAGAAAGTACCTGGCAGGCGAGAAGCGCTGCAGTGCCAGTGTCTGGAGCTATAAATAGCGTCCTGTGGGACTGGCCACGTGAGCGTGGACACTGTGTGCTCTTCCCGCAGGTGGCCCTAACCTTCCGTGGAGAGGGAGGCCTGCGGGAGGGCGGATGGGGCCCTCCGGGGACCCCCGTCAGTCACGCGTGGCAGTGGCTGGCAGGGAAAGTGCACGCGTGTTTCCCTGCATCCGCCCTCCCACGGGCCTGGAGGGGCTGGGCAGGCCCCGGCAAGCATGGAAGCCGGATTGAGCCGAACTGGAAGCCGCCCCTCTGGGCGACCCTTTAAATCAGACACGGGGAAACCGAGGCTCAGCTCTTTGTGGCTCTGCCCACTCCCAGCCATGTCTCGCGCGCAGTTAATGCAGAGAGCAGTAGTTTCTGTCTTTAAGCGGCAGGGGTGTTCTGGCCACTGGACCCTGTGCCCCCCGTGCTCTGTGGATCTTGAATGTCCCCGGGGCGCTGCAGGGGGTGCTTCGGGAAGTCTCAGGTCTCCTCTGCTAAGAGCCTGTGAGCTCTCCCGCTGAGGACCTGTGACCAGTGTAGGGTGACCCCCTACCACCACCACCAGCTTGGGACTGAATAATTCACTGACCTGGTCCTAATCAGGCTGCTTATTCCCTGGGCACCTTGCATCTGTGGTTTAGCCTCCCCGTGCCTTCATTTCCTAGTCTGTCACGTGAGGTGACTCAATCCAGCAAGGCCTCACAGGGGGAGCAAAAAGGCACCACTGATTCATTACACATCTGTGTCCTTGTCAGTCAAGGCCAGGACAGCATCTGGAGCTGTGATCAGAACCCATAGCTCCTAGAACTCAGAACCCCAAATAAATCAAAATAGAAAACAGCAGGGCTGGCAGCTTCTGACCAGCAGGTGGCGGCATGGGACCAGAAAATTCACAGCCAAGCCACCGTGGGGGCCCGTTGTCCTGTAGAGAGGCTTTGTCCAAGGAAACCCAAATGAGCCCTGTAGTGCAGGAATCTCTGCAGAGGCCTTGGGTCTCAACCAGGAAACGCTGTCAAACAATGCGGGCTCGCTTGCATTTCTGCAGAATGTCCCGTCCACAGTCCCCTCGGAGCTCTAGCGCCTCCAGTTTCCCCTTGCATAACTCCAGGGCACAGACAATCAACTCCAGGAAGCCTTTCTCTGTGGTTCTCTGGGAGAGGCGTCTTCCCCCATTCATCTTGTCATTTTCTTGGAAAAACCACCAGGACAGCTGTGACCCGGTGGGCCAGGTGGGGAGGGAGCCAGCATAATGGTGAGTTTGCATCCAGCTGTCCTGGAAAATCCGAGGAGGGGGTGGGGACCTGGGGGGTGCAGGAGAAGCCAGAGGTGGGGCTGCTCTGCAGGTCCTGTGGCTCACTCCCCTCTCTCCTCCACACCCTTCTGTCCTTTTCTCTTGCATTCTCACTCACCACACTCTCTCAGAGTTTCTATCTGGGTGTGGTGGCCGCCCCTCCTCCTTCCCTCCTCTCCTCCTCCTCCTCTCTCCCTTCAGCTGCCCCAGCCTTAGGCTCTTACATACAGTGCTCTGACTCACTCAGACTTGCTCCTCTCTCAACTCTCCAGGCATTCTTCTTAGAGGGAGGAGAAGTGGTCTCCAAGACTCTGCCAGTGCATTCCTGGAATCCCAGCACTCTGGGAGGCTGAGGCAGGAGGACTGCAAACTTGAGCACAGCCCAGGGAACTTAGTGCTGTAGGGAGACCCTGCTGCAAAATAAAAAAGTAAAAAGCACCGAGGATGTAGCTCAGGGTGAAGGCCCCGGGTGGGCCCCATTCTCATGTGACTGGGTCCTACAGAGAGGAAGACTGAAGAGACACCAGGAGAGGGCTCAGACTGTGCCGCCCAGTGGATGTGGGCCTGGTGGTGGTGGGGGACCTGTTGCCCCATGGGAGGGCAGAGCTGCCTCCAGCTTCCAGTCATCACAGCAGACCTTCCGTCTGCCTCAGCGAGCGCTTGGCTCAGTTCTGTGAGACACGGTTCACACGGAGACAGTGTCCCACATCTGCGTGCTCTTTGTTCCTTCTAGCCAGGCTCAGTCTCATCCAAGTACTCGAAGGCTAAAAGTCCATTTCGTGCTATTTCTTCTGACCACAAGGACATGTAGCTCTTTTTCTCCTAAATTCCATCTCTGTTCTCTTCCTTCTGTCTTTCTTTTTTCTTCCCTCCTTCTCCCCCTCCACACTGAACACCTGCAGGGTGCAAAGATGCTTTTGGAGCTCCCTGGGGAGCTCCCAGCTGCAGGGGGACACAGATGCATCAACATCCAACCCAGCTCTTGAGAGCTGGCAAGTTGCTTCCCAGAGTGGAGATTCGGGTGCACAGAGGTAGGGGTGTAAGTTTTCCTGGAAGGCCTGAGAGGGCTCCAAACATAAGACGAGTTTTAAAGATGCCCTAGAAAGAGCTGTAGCAGAGGATATGGTAAAAGGCTGCGGCAATGCAGGCATCACCATTGCATTTCGGGGACACAGGCACTTTCCACACCATTGGTTTTCTAGGTTATCAAACATTTCCCTCCAAGATAACTTCACATGTGACATCAATCCACCTATTATCTCACAATCCTATTTTAAGCTGTCTTTTTTCTTATGCATTAAATATTCCTAATTTTTCTATTATAAATAATCAAATATAGGCTACATTTCCATGGGTATCGTCCACGTGTGTTTCAAGATGACTTAGATTGGCATGATCATAACATATTAAGACAATTAAATTATTTTGTACCTTTTAGGTCCCCACTTTGGTGAAGGGGGAGGAGACAAACAGAGATATGTCCAGTTGAAAGTGATCATAGCTGGGTCTGATGGTCACCCTAGCCAGAGTGTGTGTCTAGGGAAAGCCCTCCACCCACCAGGGAGATGCGGATGGGTGCAAGGACAGCTGGCAAAGGCAGGTAGCGCACTTGTCCACTATTGGCATTGAGAATTGCCACTGGGGCTGCAGTGGAGCACAGCACTTTGGATCGTCAGATGTGAAAGACTGGCAGTCTAAGTAAGACAGTGAGAAGCACATTGCATCATCACCCTGGACCCTAACCTCCCATCCTGCAGGGTGTCTCTGCACTCTGTTGATTGCTTTCTTTGGACAACAGAAGCTCCTTAGTCCCATTGGTCTATGTTTGCTTTTGGAGTCTTATCCAGAAAAACCCTTGCTTAATCTGCTGGAATGCAGCTTTCTCTGTGTGATTTTTTAGCAGCTGTAGAGTTTTGGGTCTTATATATTTAAGTTGTTGATCCATTCTGAGTTTGCTCTTGTATATACATTGAGAAATGAAGGTCTAATTTTATTCTTCTGGATGTGGATATCCATTTTTCTCAGCACCATTTATTGAAGAGACTGCCTCTTCTCTAATGTGTATTTTAGGAACTTTCATAAAGATCATTTTACTGTAAGTGTATGGACTTATTTCGCTGTTTGGCTGCCTTGGGCCATGACTTTATTTTTGTGCCAGTTCCATGCTGTTTTGGTTATGAGAGCTTTGCAGCGTACTTTCAAGTTTGATATTGTGATGTTTTTAACTTTGTGGTTGCTCCTAAGATTTCTTTTATGACTTGAGGTCTCTTTCTGATTATATATGAGTGTTAGGATTACTTTTCTATTCTGTAAAAGAATACCATTGATGTTTTGGTGGGGATAGTATTGAATCTTTGATCTTTTGGGACAGTATGGACATTTTGACAATATTAATTCTTCTAGTTCATGATTATGGGATGTCTTTCCATTTATTTGTATTCACTTCAAATTCTTTTATCAAAGTTTTATAGTTTTTATTGTAAAGATCTTTTCTTCATTAAATTTACTTCTAAGTACTCTGTTCTTGTGGTGGCAGTGAATGGCACTGTTCCTTTTCAGGTTCTCTATTAGTGCATAGAAATATTGATTTTTGTATGTTGATTTCATATCCTGTAACTTTACTGAATTCATTTGTTAGTTTGAATAGTTTCTTGGTGGAGTCATTAGGGTTTTCTATATGTAAGATTATGTTGTCTGTAAACAGGCACCATTTGATTTAGTTCTCTCCAATTTAGATGCCTTTTTTATTTTTTGAGGGGAAAAGTTTATTTGGCTTACAGTTTATAGAGGTTTCAGTCCATAATCTGCTGGCTCAGAGGCTGGGATGGCAAACAAGGATCACAGTGGAGAAACAACATAGTGTGCCCAAGCCAGCAAAGGTAACCAGAGAGAGAAGATGCCTTTATTTTTTTCTCTTGCCTAATTGCTTGGGCTCAGAATTCTAGTACTATGCTGAATAGAAGTGATAACAGATGGTAATAGAACAACATCCAACTTTCTGAAAAGGACAGATCATCCAGAGAGAAAATCAGCAAAGAAATGTTGAGTATAAACTGCTTACCAGACATTTGTAGAACTTCTCATCCAACAGCTGCAGGGTACATATTTTCTCAGCTGCACATGAACCATTCTCAAGGATAGATAAAATGGCAAGACACAAAACAAGCCTGAAAGCATTAAAAAATTAAGATCATATCAAATATCTTTTCTGTCCTCAATGAAATAAAACTAGAAATCAATTACAAGAAAAACTTTGGAAAATTTGCAAATACATGAAAATTAAACAACATACTCTGAAGCAGCCAATAGATCAGTGAAGAAATTAAAAGAAAATTAAAACAAACTCCTTAGGCAATATGCATTTTAGACTAATCTAAGTCATCCTTTGAATAACCCTGAAACGTTTCTCATGCATGGCAGGTACTTACTGAAAAGAATTTGTGATTCCCATGCCCCCTCACCCTTATGACATTGTTGTGGTGGATTTCGTTTTTCTGTATGGTATAATCACCATGTACATTGCTACCCTTACTACTTTAAACAAGCAGTTTTCTTCATTTTTATTTTTTGTCATCTTGGGGATTATACCCAGGGACTTGTGTATGCTGAGCAGGTGCTCTGCCACTGAGCTACATCCTCAGCCTGCAAACAGTTATCTTTTCATCAGTTTAGGTTAAGGAAACCAAATTGCTTTGTTTTCTCCTATAATGCACTTCCTTCCTTTATGTGAGTTTGTGTTTCATTATCTTTCTGCCCGAATAACTTTCTAAAACATTCCTTGCATGGAGGATCTGCTAGCAATGAATTCCTTTGGTTTTTGCTTGTCTGAGAAAGCCTTTACTCCTTTTTCCTTTTTGAATTGTAATTTCTCCCACCTAGAATTCTATAGCTTGATGTTTTCCTTACAACATTTTAAGTATTTCATTTCATTTGCATATTGTTTGCATAGTTTCTGCAAAGAAGTCTACCAGATTCTTATTTTTTCCTCTACAGGTAAGATGTCACCTCCTACCACCCTGATTTCAGAATTTTTCTTTTAGTCTTTGGTGTTCAGCAGTTTAAATATGACACAATGAGATTTAGATTTTTTTGAATACTGTTTCTGCTCATCATTGTCTGATCTTCCTTGATCTATGGGTTTGGTCTCTGTTGTTAATTTCAGAAAATCCTCAGCCATTATTACTTGAAAGTTTTTTCTGATTCATTCTCTTTTTCCTATTCATTTTCCTTTCCACTATGCATGTTTTATACCTTTATTCTTGAATGTCTTATCTTTTTCTAGCCAATCCAGTTTTCTCTTTGCCTTTCAGCTCAGGATGTTTCTTTTGAGCTGTTCTTAAACTCATAGGTTTTTGGTTAAGTCCAGTCTTCTCATGAGTGCATCATTTTAATTTATAATCATTTTTAATTTATCATAATGCTCTTAATTTGAAGCACTTTAATACTTTCTTATATTTTCTTTCTCCTTCCATTAGTCACCCATTCCACATTGTCTACTTTTTCCATCCAAGGTCTTACCCTATTTATTAATCATAGTTATTTTAAATTTCCTGTCTGATAATTCCCAAAGCTGTGGCTTCTTGGGCCTAGTTCTAATGCTTCCTTTATCTCTTCAAACGTGTTCCTCCTTGCCTTTATCACACTTTGTAATTTTGTTGTTGAAAGCCCAACAAGAGACACTGGATGACCCAAAGACAGTTATGAAGGCTGGAGTCTGCTGTTAGGTCAAGATGCATTCTTAGCACGTTAGGTCTGACAAAGGCAGACTAGTCAGAAAAGACCAATTCTGATGGTGATGTTAGGTGGAAAACGACAAGGAGCCAGAAAACCATCAGGTCAGATGGCCACAAGCTGGCATCCTCCCGCGCATCCTACCCTAACTGTGCTCCCAGGTTTTTCAAACTTGTGAACCCAAATGATGAAATGATTGTATGTAGAAATGACTGCTTGTTTGTTATCCTAGCATTTAAGGAAACATCTGTTTATGTGGCATATCTGAATTTCAACCCCCAAATTTGGGTGTGCAAAATGAAAGGTAACATTATTTTTGGATACCTGAACACAATTTTGAGTCCCTTAAATTATGGAACGCACCGCTTGACAATTTAGGTTCTCTCTGTACCCCACCCTGTCTGCCTGTTGCCAGAGGATGCCTCAGGTCTAAGGTTGTGTGATTTAGCAGTGGTTATTTTCCCTGAAATTCACTCGGGCATCCTTAATACTGCCTGTTCTTTAGACATTGGCACATAGAGTCACAATTATGTCTATCCATGTCCCTGACCCTTTTCTGTTCTCCAGTTTTGAACTTCTGCATCTGGCTAAATGTCTTTATGTTTTCATGCTATTTGGAAGCAGACAGGAAACTGTCACTTTTCCGCAACTGACTCTAGCTGTCAGCAGTTCTCTGAAGTCTCAGGCTGTTCCAGTGCTGGATTCTCTTTCTCACACCACAGCTTCCCTGGAACTCACAAAATGCTTGGCCCCCAGGTCAGAGATTCAAGCTTCCTGGGCTTCTTTCGTCCTTCCTGCCTCTCATAATTTGGATAAGTTAGTTTCTGTCACACCTAGGTATTCCTGGGGATCCTTAAGGATGTGTTTTAAGACACTTGGTGGATACCAAATCGCACAGATGTTGACATCCCTACTTAAACCCTCATAGTCTTTGTGAATATCCACACATGTCCTGCTCTGTACTTTAAATCATGCCTAAATGACTTATAATTCCTAATACAGTGCAAATCCTGGGGAAATGGTTGTTATACTAGATTTCTGAGGTAATAATGAGAAGAAAAAATGTCTGTATATTCAGTGCAGACACAGTTTTTGATCTGTGGTTGTTTGAATCCTTAGATTCGGGGCCCGTAGACACAAGGGCTGACCACGTGTGTTGAGATGTAAACTCCAGGAACTCCCTTTTTGGTGTTCTGTGTGCTCCTATCAAAACTCTCCCTGGAGACAAAAATATGTCACCTTCTAACTTCCTCACAACCAAAAGAGGTTATGAGGAAACATCAGGACCAAAATATGCTTCTATTAATAGGACAAAGCCAAATTCAAGTAGGTGGCAGCAGTTCTAATGACTAAGGTATAAAAATGCCTGGCATACCATGCAACTCTGCAAACAAAGGATATAGAAGGCCCAGTGTAATCATGCATGGAGAAATCAATGATGTTTTTGAAAATTTTTAATAATTCATCATTTTCATAGCTGAGGTGGAGACAGAAAGGTCCCAGAAAGGGGGGGCCACAGAAAGTCCTGAGACATGTTTACACTCTTATTAAAATGATGGGGTAAAGTTGAGACTTGAGAAATCACTCAACCAGGGTGGTGAAGATGGGGGACAAGCCATGGGCAGGAAAATGGCTAAAATAATAAGGGATTTGCTTCCTATGGACCTAGAATGGCCCAGGTACTTTCTGGCTCTCCCTGTAGGGATGATAAAAATAATACACACTGAAGCTTTGTCCTGTCTCACCTGGCCAAGGGCCTCCCATAGGTTAGTGTGCCTATTCTTCCTCACATGAGAGAGGCTAAGCAAACAAGCAAAGCTTCCAGAGCAGGGGGTATCCATCTGCCTTCAGCCTGAGTCCCTGTGACCCCGGGCCCGCAGTGTCCCCAGGAGTCATGGCTGTGGAGGTGCTTAGGACAGTCCTGGGGTGGAACTGGAATAGAGTGATCGCCATGTAGTGCCCGTGTAGTTGGACCTGGGGTCTCAACCTTTTTGTAGAGTGTGCCTGGCTTTCCAGCAGCAGACACAGCATAGGAACTATGCTTAGACCTTGCAGGACGACGTAGGGACTCAGGTGGGAAGTGTTCTGAGGAGGAGAGCTGTTACTTTTACACTTCTGTCTTGTGAGTTTTATTTTTAATTAACCATTTTACAGAATTGGAGTTAGAGCTTCTCAGTTCCTGAGGGGAGAATTCTTTCAGTCCCCAGACAAATCAGCATCCCTTAACTGCTGTATTTCATCTTGTTTCCGACGAGCTATTAGGAAACAGATCAAAATTGTACAGTTCCAAGAACTTTACTGCTGCTGGGATGAGAGTGGGGATATGTAGCATTTGGAATATTCTCAATTACTTTAATAGCTGCTGTGTGATTTCTGTGTCCAAATATCCCATGTGTTTATTACTAGGTGCTCACATATAAAGGATGGGACCAGGGGACAGAAAAATCAGTATTATGCTATTATTTCAAATTTATGCCTTCTAACTCTATTAAGCTTGTATATATTTCCCTCCTTTTTACTCTCAGAACATGAAATTAAAAAAAATATTGAGCAGAATTATAGTTAGAACTTATAAAATTGAAGAAAGAGTGTGTATAGGAAAGTGAGTTTGAGAAACATTGTTTTCACCTTGGGGCACCTGGATTCACTGTAAATTCTGAGCCATGTCATTTTTATTTTGAAATGGTTAATTTTCTGGTCAGTTAAAAAATAAAGACAATTAGCTCAGTGGTTCAGTTGCCTGCCTCGCAAGCTCAAGTTCTTGAGTTCAATCCCCAGTACCAAAAAAAAAAAAGACAATTAACTAGACAACCTGAGATTATGCTCCTAGTTTAATATCATTGATCATTTTCCAAATGAGCTCCCCTGGAGGAAGTAGAACTACTTGGAGCCGGGTGTGAGGGTCCGTTGTTCTCTCATCTCAGGCCCAAGAACTCTGGCCCAGGCGGTGTCTGTGTGGCCTCGGGACTCATGGAGCAGAGGGCAGAGGAGAGTGAGCCTGGCCTGGGGTATTGGTGCCCTTTAAATGCTGCCGTTGTCAAACTCTTACTGTTCTGCTATAGCTGTTCCATTGCTTTGTCTCAGCTGTCGACTTTAATTATTTGAAAACTATGCTTCTGAAATGCACTGCTATGGTGTAAATCTTAAATGTCCCCTAAGGGCCCAGTACGCCACCCTGTTGGGAGGTGGTGGAAACTCCGAGGTGGGCTTACTAGAGGGTCTTTAGGTGCCTAGGGGTGCCTTCAGAGGGACCATGGGACCCCAACCCTTCCACTTCCTCTCTACTTTGTTCACGGCCACGGAGCTACCTGCTCCCACAAGGATGTGCCACCAACTGGTCATGCACAAAAACTGCCAAACTGTGAGCCAAGGCTTATGGTCCCTCTGTTAGCTGACTGATATCCAGTCCTTGTTGGAGCAATGGATGGCTGCATAATGACTCATGTTGCTGTGAAACTCTAGATCAATCATCAGAGTATCTTACAAGGAATAATACTGTGCCATTAAGTAGTTCATTGTCAGACTCATTTCACTTTACATGTTTAAACTTGCTATTTCCATTTTCCAAGTGTGTGTGTGTATGTGTGTGTGTGTTTGGCAATGAAAGAAATTTGGACATTTTTGTCATGGGGGTTGAAAACAATTTTATTACTATACATAAAACAAAAAGCTAGCAAAACTGGCATCTAAAACTAAATCTCACTCTTTCTTATTTTTTTCTACATTACCAATGAGTAAGACTGATGAAAAATTACTGGTCTCTGGGGAATAGTAAGGGAAATATAATATTAATTTTTAAAAGACCCATATGCTAGAATACTTTTTCTTTTTGGTACCAGGGATCAAACTCGGTTCCTTGCACTTGCACAGCAGGTGGTGAAACCACTGAGCTAAATACCTGGCCCTAGAATACTTTTGCTACTTATTTAATATTTATGAACTTTCAATAAATAACAACTGTCAAAACACTGAGTACTTCAACAAGCATCTTTCTGGATCTCCCTTTTTTAATGAATAGGTTCAAGGAGCAGTTTTTAGTAAGCAAATAATCCATCATGCATTGTAGGGTGCAGTAATGGCTATAATTTTTACTATTAGCATTTATAGCTGAGCTATCAAATTCATGTTTTTCTTATTACAATGGGGATCAAGAGATGGCAGCTTTGTCAGCGAACCTGACTTTCCTGGGCCCCTTCTCCACATTCTGGGTCCATTTGGGGCAAACCTTTCTGATACAATGGGGAAGGTGGGTCTGGGAATTTAGGAGGCCTTGAGGAGCATTCTTTCCACCACCTGGGTTCTCCACCCCAGTCTCCATGAGGGAGAAATATAATCTGACTCTACTTTGAATAAATTAAAGAAAATGTGTTTTGAAAGAATTTTACCCATGATAAATGGCAACATAAACATGCTCACAAATATGGACTGAATGACCATTACTTCATTAGAAGGTGACGGCAGGCAGGTGAAGTCTTTGCCCCATACAGTACCCATCCTGGTGGGGATTAGGGGAAACTATAATAACAGATCACTGCTTTAGAATTTGATCTTAATGATTCATATTGGTTCAACTGATCTTTCATTGCTTAACATGTTCAACAAATATTACTGAGGAGAGCATTGTTCAAGTTGGGAACATTCGACTGGGGAGAAGACTTAGATTCCTAGGCCTCACTGAGTCACTTAGAGTGTGCACTGGTGACCCACACATTACTCATATGTCTGCTAGTTTGCTAATCTGGGGTTGGCTCAGCAGGGTGGTTTTCTGCCATTGTGGATCTCATGGATGCCTGGAGGCAGGCTGGGTGTTGCTCATCTAAAGTGGCCTCAATGTAGACAACTGGTGTTCTGTAGTCTGGCCGTTGAATGACCCCAAGGCTGATGTGTTGAAGGTCTGGCTTTGAGTCTGGTGCTATTGGAACCTCTTAGGAGGTAAGACCTAGATGGGGGCCCCTCTGGCCATTTTGGGTGTCTTCTCAAAGGGGAGTGTGGGACCCTAGTCTCTCTTTCCCTTTCTCTGCTTGCTGGCTCCATTTTCCTTCTACATGCTCTGCTGCCATGATGTGCATCCACTCACCACCACCACCAGAGCTGAGTTGATGCAGGCACCCTGCCTCTGTTACTCCAATACTGTGAGTGAAGTGAACATTTTCTCTCTATAAGTCAGTTGCCTCGAGTATTTTTTAGCAGTAAAGTGAAGTTGGCTCATATAGCCTTTCCTCCTGCAGATCTGCCCAGGATGTTTCATGGGGTTTTAGATTAATTGTAAAAGTAGCTTCTGTTCTACATGCTTTCTTGGACTCCAGATAAACAAAGCCACAGAGCTGGGCTCCAGTCAATCCACAGCTGACCTAGGAGTGAGCCCCTGGCCCAGCTCAGGTGCTAGTGAACCTTGCTGTCAAATTCTTGCTGTCGTATGCTGTTGGGGTGCTTTGCCTGTTTGTTACATGTCAGCTTGTGCAACCCTTACACACTCCTGTATGCTGCTCCAATAGCAACGTGTTTTTCCACTGGTTGCAACCCGTCAGTTTGAAGTTATGGTCCATTTAAATTCTTTCTGAATGAGTGACAAACATAAGACAGAGAAAGGGGCAGAGAAGGAGGACTATACATGCTGCATAGCCTGAAATCAATGCTGATTAAATAGACATGAACTCCTCTGACTCAGCTCATGTCTCCTCCATACCTCCTTCTCAGCCCAAAATACCAGGCATGCAAGAGCAGAGGCCATGGATAATCCCAGCTTTATCATACTTGGATGTGTATGTCACCACCATGGGGGACTCTCAGGGCACTTCTGATTGGAGAGAGGGCCTGACTGCTACGTGTACCACAAATCTCCTCTGTGCCCAACATCCAGGGCCAGGACCCCAGCACCTTTTCCTTCTAACATCCCTCTCTGTGATCTGACCTGAAGCCTTAGCACTGACTTGGATTTAATTTGTTTGTGTGTCTGATAAGCAACTGTTTCCTGGCTCTGGTCTGTATATCTCTTCTCTTCCAGCCTGAGAGAATCCTCTATTCCTTCTTACAGGAATAAGGAAATGGTGTCCCCTTCTTCTTAGGTTAGGCATCCTCACTGCATTCTGTCTTCCATTGTCTTGGCAAAGGGCAAGGATGGCACTTCCCTTTCTCAATAGCACAAGGTCATCACTCTAGCCAGATAGCATAAGGTCACAGGAAGCAAATACTCAGCTCTAGGAGCCTGCTGGGATGTCAACATGGTCTGCTCACGGATTCTGTCCTTTTACTAAAGAAGGAAAACATGCACATAATTCATAGATGCATCCTGAATTCTTTCTTATCTGTCTGCCCCATGGGAGTGAATTGTTCTGGGAAGGAAGACTTGTGGCAGTGGATGCCCTTCAGTCACTGCTTTCCATCCTAGCAAACCATTGCACCTGAGCAGGGACTCCCTCTGGACAAACCTCTGTGTTATATTGCACCTTGCAAATAGAACTTAAAATGTGAGAGGGGAGACAATGGTTCCCTAAGAAAGAAGCCCAAGTCGAAGGCCTCCTGAACAGCCCCAGATTGCCTGTAAACTGGAGACCACCAAATTAGATTAGCAGAATAAAAAGGAATATGTAAAATGTTGTCATAAGTTTTTCACTCTATTTTTTTGGTGCTGGGGATCAAACTCAGGACCTTGTGGTTTCGAGGCAGGGGCAGTGCCACTGAGCTAAATCCCTGGCCCTATTTTCAGTTTTTAAAATGAATATTGAGTCATTGAAAAATGTTTCTACTTTGAAACTGAAACTACTGCTTAAGAGTTGTGCCTTATACAAATATTCTTACTATCTGATTTGAAATATTGCCAGTCCTTTGGGTGATAATATGTTTTTGTACATGTAAAATTATTCTCAATATTACTGAAAATAGTAACAAACCGTATCCAACCTCAATATCCAGCAGTAGTTAATTACTAAAATAATGTATGGAGCATCTGAACAATGAAATTCTGTGCAACCATGAAATAATTTCTATGGAAATCTTATGTTTTATGCCTTTACATATGTTTTCCTGTGTATCAAGATAAAGTACACAGTGTTTAAAATGTGCGTATCTGGTGGTAGGATTTTGAGTAATTTCGATGTATATATTGCATTAGGTGTAATCTATTCTGTGATTTCAAGTTTAGCATATGTGCTGCTGAAGCAAGCACTATTCTGTGATTTCAAAATTTAAAAATGTATGTGATATAAAATACAAGTACAGCTAAATAGAAAGAAACAGTCATTCTTTTTTGTTTTTTTTAAACTATTCTTTAATTTTTTTTTTTTTGGTACTGGGGATTGAACTCGAGTCCTTGCACTTGCGCAGCAGGTGGCAAAACCACTGAGCTAAATCCCCAGCCAGTCATTTTTAATAACAAAAAGGCATTCATCTTTTCTGTAGCTCCCCTTACTTGCTTTCATAAAACAGGAATTTGACTTGAGAGAAGTAAGAAAGACAAAGTCTTCATCTTATACTGAGTTGATCTCGGCCAAGCAAAACTGTACATACACAGAGACTTTGCACGTGGCTTAGTCTCTGAACATCATGGTTCTCGTTTCAAGGCCTCTCATTGCGAGGAGTACTTTCTCGGCACTGAACATTAAGTAATTATTAACCTACATGTTGCACTTAATAGTTTGTGGTCTCAGCTCAAGTTTATGGAGAAAGTTTGACCACAGCTCTAAGACCCCTCATCATTCAGGCAGAGGCCTCATCCTAAGAGCTAACATGGTGGTACCATCTGGCTGGTCACCAGTAGCCTGACCGGAGTCTCACTCCTTCTGCAGACACCTGGGGCTTCTCTGGGAGTTGGTCACACTTGTTTGCAGACTCTCAGTACACAGAAGAACTTGGAGGAAAATCTCAGGGTCCCGAGTAAGCAAAAAGTGACTCTCCACAGAGTATTTTTTTGGGGTAGCAAAAGGACAAGCAAGAGGAACCAGAATGAGCTACACCATCGTGAAGAATATCACTTCTATAAACAAATCCTAAATGTCCTAAAATGTTACTAGCAAATATAAAATGCCACCGATTAAACATATATTAAAACAAGTCATTCTACCCCATAAACATAGACAATACTGTCAGTTTAAAAAGCAATACATTAAAAAAATAAAAATAGTAAGTTCTACTGAGTGAAAAAAATCAGCATATTAAAAGATCACATACCATGACCAAGTGTGATAGATCCCTTAGTGAAAAAAAGGAAAAGAAAATGCCACTGGATGGCTGAAGAACTCCTGGAATTATAACAAACCTTTAATGGTAGAATAATCTGGGAGAATTTATCAAAAGAGTAAGAAAGTGCTCCAAGTTTGGCTTGGGCCCATCGTGGGATGCCACCACTCACTCCTTGTGATATCTGTATTTGCTTTTTGTCTTCCTACATTGACTGCACTTCTTTCCAACCTGCTGTCATCTCAGTTTTTACTAAACTTCTGGAAGAGTGTTAGTTAGTTTTCTATCACTGTGACAAAATATCCAAGGTAATCAGCTTATGAAGAACAAAGATTTGTTTTGGCTCACAATTTCAGTGCTTCAGTTCATGGTCACTTGGCTCTGTAGCTTTGGCCCTGAGGTAACCTCACATATCATGGTGGAAACTTGAGGTGGAGGAAGACTCTTCATCTCATGGTGGCCAGGAAGGAAGGGGGAAGGAGTAGGAGAGGGAAAAAGGGAGAGAGAGAGAGAGAGAGAGAGAGAGAGAGAGAGAGGAGATATGAGGTCCCATCATTCCCTTTCAAGACACGCCCTCAGTGAACTCACTTCCTTTTCCACCCAACAGGGCCACAGGCTGTGCCATTTCTGACCTCTGCACTCTGTACAGATCCATGTGGTTGTGAACACTCCCTCCAAGGTAACCAATGACCTGAGGATTTCACAACTCCTTCTTTCTCGCAATCACCTTCATGGGTCATTTTCCCATTCTGACTTTCCTTCATGAAACTCTTTTGCTCGGCATGTGAAACTCCACAGTTGTTACCACTGCTCCTCCTTCTCTCCTGTTGTTTCTTTCTTCTGCACAGCCCAGAGGTGACACTATCTGTGGATTCAGGCTGCAGACTTCCTCCCTGCCCACACTGCACATCCTCTCCAGGTTACTTCAGCTCTCTCCAGACATTAGCTTCCATCTTCAGAACTGACGAATACACAGGTCGCCCAAATCTGAGGTTGGAACTTTGGGACAACATAACGGGGACAGCTCAGAACAGGCTCTCAACCCTCCCTGCATACGTCCTGCTTTCTTCTGCGGTCACAGCCTCAGCCACTCGTCTCCCCGGCCCGAGCCAGCAGCTGCTGAGAACACCTTTCAGCCTCCACACAGCCGCCCCTCCCGATCCCTCTCTTCACCAACTCTGACTCCTTATAGCCTGACCTGTCTAGTTTTATCTATTTCCTTGCTCCTTACCACTGCCCTATCTATAATACTATCTGTTTTCAGCTGATCACTGCTAAAGTCTTTGCTTTCTTTTCGGTGCTTTGCCACACTACCTCCTCAAATGAGTAGCTCGACTGCCCCAGGATCTTTCACAAACTATTGATTATGTCACTTTCCTGGCTCCCTACTTCCTGTAATACATGACCTAGACTCCAGCAAGATACCTCTGGCAGCTGAACCCAGGGGGCTTGTATTGAGCTATATCCCTGGCTCATGTTCTATTTTTTTTATTTGGAGACAGAGTCTTGTTAGGTTGCTGCATTGCCCAGGCTGGGACATGAACCTCCTGAGATCCTTCTGCCTCAGCCTCCCAGAGTGCTGGGATGGCAGGTGTGTGCCACTGTGCCCAACTGAGGCACTTTTCAGAGCACTTCTTTACAGTACCCAAGCTGCCCTCCTGCTCAGTTATCTAACATATGTGGAGCTTTGCCTCCTGTTCCAATGCTCGCATTGCTCCTTTGACTGGAAATACCATTTCCTTTCCCTCCATTTCCTGCTTGCTTGAATCCAATGCACCGTTGTTGACCTAACACAGTAGACTGGGTACTGAAGAAATACTGGGACCCAGCACTGCGGTCTGAGTCCATTTAATATGCTGATTTGGGACATTTGGCAATTCCTGGAATTGCAAAACCACTTTCTTAAATAACACTTTTTCATGATATTTTTCAGCTGTTCTTGTGGGGGGAAAACAGGGAACCCCACTGGATAATGTGAATGCTAAAGGGAACTTACAGAGAATGACAAAACTAATGTTCCTTACTGCTGTTATGTGAAAGGGGGTACTTTTTTAATACAGTGCATTTTTAAGCACAATCACGGGGATTAGAGTTGTCAATAGAATTCTAAATAGAAATAATTAGAGCCAGGTTTCTGAAGAGTTATTTCCCAAGGAATTTCCATTATTGCATTCCAGGTTTAAAAATAACTCACAAGGACTGGCAAAGGGGAAGAAAAGAGAATCTTATCATCCCTAAATGAATACATGGCCCAACAAATTCACAAGACCAAGGTAACAAGATCCAACTACAAAGAAATATGCTAAGTTTGAGAGAAACACACTAGGAGTTAAGAAGAAACTTGAAGTTGCTTTCTGAGGGCCGCACTTACCTCTGCCAGTAGCTGAAGAAGTGTGTCAGTTCATGCCATGGTGCCCCCACTTTGCAACCTCAAAGCAGATCACTGTAAGGATTCCTTCTGCCTGACACACGGAGAGTGTGAGTTGGCTTTAGGACAGTCCCGGGTCTGCGCACTGCCACACTGCACCAAATGCCTGCTGAAGGATGGAAGTAAGAAAGTGTGGTCCTCTTACCCTCAGGGACCTACACTGTGTGAAGAAGGAATGCACAGGCTGGACTCCCAAACCCAGGGAGGAACTGGCCAAGGTGACAGAATGTGGGTGAGCATGTGCTGCTCTGGGGAGACCTTCAGCTGTGGGTCTCTGTCGGCTTCGTGGCTGGGCATCTGGGGAGAGGCTCCGGGCTCGCTCCCACCCTGCTGTGCAGTACCTTTCAACCATTGGCTCCAGGAAAGGTGCACAGGCTGTAGCCAGTGTGGTGGAAGACATGACAGTGTCTTAGTCCCCTAGTGATGCTGCTGAAGCACCAAAGCCTGTGCGACTTACACAACAAACAGTATTGCTCACGGTCTGGGAGGCAGAATTCCATGGCCAGGGCGTGGCGGGACTGGCTCCTTCAGGGATCTTTCTCCTTGGCTTTGATCACTATCTTCCCCTGCGTCTCCTCGCTCTTCCCTCGAGGTGTAAGCATCTGGATTTCCTCATTTTACAGTGATGTGAATATACCAAGTTCTGGAGCTGAGCCAGATGCAAAGGCCACAAGTGTAATTATTTTTCACCTCGAGTGCAGGAGTGTGTGAGCATTTTTGCCAGCCTTTTCTCCACTACAAATGTCTTTGTCACAGTTCATTTTATAAAAATATATATTCTAAAACATAAATACATTTCCTCATATTCCAAGGACACTAATCAGAACAGATTAAGATTCATCCTAATGATCTCCTTTTAACTTGACTTCCTCTTTAAAGACCCGATCTACAAATAAAATAATGTTCTGGGATCCCGGTGGTTTGAAATGTACTAAAATGAATTTTAGTTAGGGACATAATTCAACGGATCATCCAGTATAAGGTGAAATAGACTCAGGCTTTGGTACACTACAGGGGTATTGGAATAGAGAGGGAGAATAATTCATGAAACATGCCTGACCCAGAGCCCCCTCTCTTAATACCTGGTTCGTACCAGGGAAGGCTGTGAGATTTGAGGTCTTTGGTTTAGCCATCTGTAAAATGGGAGTCATAATTCTAATGCTAGACTCTGGTGAATTTTAAACCAGAGTTTCAAGAAAGCAGTAAGAACAAAATACGTACAAGGAATAACAGTGTGCTTCCCTGCTAGGATGCACAGAGTAAATCTTACTTGTTATCTTAGAGCTGTAAAACTGGGAATGATTAAGACAGATAGCATAGAGTTAATGGAAAACAAATGGAATAATGGGAACACTTTTCTTGCTTCAACTGTTTGTAATGGAAACCTGGTCAGAACTTCATCTCCCTAGCTCTTTTATGGATATTTCCTGTGACAGTGGTATTTACCACTGGCAATGACTCCAAACATACCAGGGGGATAAAAGCCTCCGAATTTTCTTTATTTGTCACATCACTGGATGCATTTGCAAGGAAATAAACAACACTCGATTTGATATAAAGGAAGATTTAAGAAAAACCCAGAGACTGTGATAACTTGCATTCACTTATTCCACTTGACACTGTATTATTTCCTAAAAAAAGCTTTCTTCTCCCATGCATAATCTTTTGGTACTTTTAAACACTGATCTTTTTTTTTTTGGTACCAAGGATCGAACTCAGGTCCTTGCACTTGTGAGGCAAGCGGTGGCACCACTGAGCTAAATCCTGGCCCTAAACAGTAATCTTATCATTGGAGTTTTTTCCTTTGATGGGAATTTTAATGAAAATATTAACATTCCAATTTTGAAATTCCTCTTGACAGATTTTTCAATGAATATCATTCTAGTTTTTTTTATTTTGTCCTCCACTGGTGGGCAAAATACAAATACTTGAAAAAGCATCCAATTTGAGTATGTTCTAAAACAAGCCATTATAAAAATTAAGAAATACGATGAGAGACTGTTTTGTGGATAGGACACAGGCACTGAAGTCAGGTCAACATTTACATTTTTTAAAACAATCACCCCATTTATATATTTGTCCAATGCATCAGGTAATTCTGAAAGAAAAATATTATTGTCTCAGTTTGTATGTTAGGGAACTAAAGACTTGACAGCTTATTTGTAGGAGAAAAATATAAGCAAGGCTCAAACTCAGTTTGCAGACTTAAAGTTGGTGCTCTATAAACTCCAGCAAGCTTGAGTTAGCTTACATTACTGGATGAGTCACCGTGCAAGGTGTCAAGGAGCTTCCAAAAAGAAGAAGCTTTTAAAACAAGCTCAGTGCTGCAGGACTGTTGGTTCTCAGGGGGAAAACGAGCCAGACTCAAGCCCACTGAGGGAAGCTACCTGCCAGGTTGACCATGTGACACTCAGACTCAAAGACTGTGGAGGGTGTGCAGGTGCAACGTGAGGAAAACTGAAATAAGAATGCTCAAAAGATGGATACTGCACGTTTCTGTGTCCTCTTACACAGGGGAAGTTTGGAGAGGGCAGGCGAACTCCTCTGTCTCCTCCACTGTGCTGCAGGGACACGGAGGACTTGGCTTTGGTGGCACACAGGTCACTGCCTTCCCAACAGCCCCTCTCTTCTTGCTAAAGAACCTTGATTTAGGGAACCAAGGACATGTACAGTGAGTCACACTTGGCTTGGACTCATTACTCTCATTATGCTGAATAGTGGCAGCCTTGTTTCTGTTTGCCAGGGTCTTGATCTCGGAGCCTTCCTGATGGTGCTTGGTGACAGTCGCCAGGTGCCCAGATCTTCTCACTCCAGACACGTGGCTCAGTTTCGAGTGTGTCGCATGCTGATCTCTCTGAAATCTCTGAAGTTAGCAGTGTTTCTGTCTGTCTGGGCCATCTGTTCACGCTTGGTGCACACCCGTATCACGCTGTCCAGACCACTAGGCCCAGGAGCGATGCCTTTTATCCAAATAAGATATTGTTTCTCACACTATTACCAATCTTTCCTTAAATGTCTGCCTGTCTCTTAGTGACCATTGTTTGCTTTCTCTCTTATTTTGTTTTTCAATATCTTTGTTATGTTTTATGTTTATATCTTCTGTCATATCATTTCACAAACATATTTATATTTAATATAGTATAAGTTGTACTTAGTATATATTATACACATTCAAGACTGTACCTAATAGATCATATATATCAAATAGACTAACAATCATACAGGGTGCATATACATACATATATATCATAGTATTTTATTTTATTTATTTATTTATTTTTGGTACCGGGGATCGAACTTGGGTCCTTGTGCTTGTGAGGCAAGTGGCGGAACCCCTGAGCTAAATCCCCAGCCCATATATTATAGTATTTTATATAGAACTTTTGGCCACTGTTTGACACCATGGATAAAATCAATCACACTTTTAAGAAATAATGTTCTCACAAAGATCACTAGACAAAGTATGTTAAATGTATGTTTAAAATTTTTCTAAAAATTAAAGTTTGAATGGTAGTGAGCATTTATGCAATTCTACTTGGGGCCAAGATCAAGTCATGAGGAGTGGGGTTGACTCTTGCCTGGAACAACAGCAACAAACCTGGCAAAATATGTGAACCCATGGTGACCAAGACATGGGCTATTAGGCAGTGTCATTCATGGTAGGTATTGGTCCAGCAAGGTCCAGCCAGGTGGGCCCTCAGGCAGCCTCAGCTCGTTATCCTGGGAGAGTTTCCTGGGTGCAGAAGCAAAGCCAGGTGGCGCAAGTTAACACCTGAGCTGAGGAGATGGAGCTGGGATTCCAGGGCATGGGTAGATTTGCACCTGAGAGGAAGAAGCACAGACAGAGGACTCCAGCCATGTGCAGAGGGCACATGGGGTCTAGCTCCTCACACAGTCATAGGGAAGAAGCTGCTGGAAAGATTAGGAAGGCTGTGCCTGGCACTCACACTTGTCTGAGAAGAGTGCGGCCTGTCAGAGAGCGTGGGAAGAGTCCAGTTCCCTGGGAATCAGGCAGAGGACCCAGGAGGCCATGCCTCAGTGGAAAGAGAGCACCCTGGAGTGGACACTGTTCTGGTGACAGGTAGCCAGTGATGAACACAGGGGCTGGGGATTTAGCTGTGGTGCCGCTGCCTGCCTTGCAAGCACAAGGTCCCGAGTTTGATCCTGGTACCAAAAAACAAAAAACAAAAAAAAAGTAATGAACTCAAAAACTCTCTGTTCCAAAGTAATTCAACTGATTAAAGCTCAAGCATATTTATAGGAATATGGAAATATCCAGCATCCACCAACATCAAATTTGCAATGATGGAATTAATAAGAATTATAAATTATGCAATTGGGCCAGGGATGTAGCACAAGACCCTGAGTTTGATCTCCAGCACCAGTGAAAAAAAGGTATGCAAGTAAGTAGGAAAATATGACTTATATTGTGGGCAGGGAGCTGTGTAGCCAAATATATGTCCAACTAAAGTCCCTGAAGGAGAGAACAAAGCAGTGAAGCTTAAATTTTGAATAGCACCAAATCTTCTGTATTTGATGGAAGTGATAAACTTTTTTAAAAATTAATTTTATTGGTGCATTTTAGGTATACAATATAATGACATTCATCATTGGAAATTTGCACCTTTACATAATCTCTCTTTGTTCTTATTTTTCCCCATTCCCCTTCCCTCCCTTCAACCCCTCCCCCTCCCTATTTACAAAGACTTTGTTTCTATTTTTTCATTTTCTCATATTAATTCCATTCCCTGGAAGTGATAAACTTGAAGCTCAATAACTTAAGGCACAAGAAATGTGAAGAAACCCCAGAAGAGGTTTAGCATAATGAAATTGCTCAAAATCAGTGATAAAAGGAGGAACAACTGAAAAGCAGCAAGTGAAAGGCTACATTGTGTCAAGACCAACAACAGTAATGACAGCAGATTTACTGTTGGAAACCATGGAAATGAGAAAAGATGGTATGGCAACTTCTTTATAAGATCAGAAATGAAGAAGGAGAAGGAGAAGAGAGAGAGAGAGACAGAGACAGAAAGAGAGAGGGAGGAGGAAGAGGAAGAAGAGGAAGAGGAGTTGAGAAAGAGTAGAGGAGAGAAGAGTAGAGGAGAGAAGAGTAAAGGAGAGAAGAGAAGGGAAGAGAGGAGAGGGGAGAACTGATCTTTCTTTGATTTTTACCCTCTCTCTGGATGCCAGGGGACTGGGCAGCATCTGGAGGGTGGGTCCATCTCCACTCAGACCCACAACTCCCACCTCCCCCAGAAGCCTCCTCTCTGACACTCCCAGAATTCCCTGTACCAGCCTTCTGCCCAAGTGTCCCTCAATCCAACAAGGTGACATATAAAAGAAACCATCATAGCACTTATGAGAAAGAAGAAAACAAAGAAACCAAAAAAGTGTGAGTGGAGCCCTAGTAGGAACCTGTTCCCCACCTGCAGTCAGCAGGGAAGAGGTGGGCCTGATACCCCACTCCTGCTGCAGTGTTGGAGCAAGCCAGTGAAGGAGGAGGCCCATGAGACCCAGGCTCACACTCCCTGATGTGAAGAGGTGCCAGTCTCTGTGGAGCCGGAGAGACTGCTCTGGGTTAGAGCATGCAGACAGCTGCCATGAGATGTGTGTGAGTGTGTGTGTGTGTGTGTGTGTGTGTGTGTTAGTGTTAGGGTTTCCAGGCAGAGGTTTTCAAGGAGCTGAGACAAATATTCTGCAGGGTATTTTAAAATCATGAACATGCTTAAGACAAATGAAAAGTGGAAGGACTAAAAACCAAGACTCTGGAGATGGGAAAGAGATCCGAGGATGGGGGGGGGTGGTGGATGACAGGAAGTGGAAGGGAAGGGGAAGTAAGAAGGATTAAGATGCGATGTGTGTATGCATCAGTTCTGCACTATGAATGTGGTTATTGTGTATCACAAACTACACTAATAAACAGGGAATGCAGTTGTTGAAGGACATTCACAGCAGCTTTACTCGTGAGGCTCAAAGCTACAGATGAGCAGTGTGTCCACAGTTAAGAAAATGAACGAGACACAAAAGGTTTCTCTTAGAAGTGAAACCCAAGGCATAAATAATTTGAACAGCAAAATAAAAGATAGATGATAGAAAACCAGGAGATAGATTTTTTGTGAGTGGGAAGGGGACCAAGAGAGATAGTTGTTTTAAAGTTAAAAAAATTAAAAACTAAATCTGTAAAGCTTCCAGAAGAAAATAGTCATCAATGTAACAGAATTCCCCTTGCACAGAACACATAGATGTCGGCTCTATGATATATGATTAATAAATCTGACTGTGTTCAAAATAAAAATTTATATGGCAGCTCATTTATAGGAAATACAAGTAAAAGCTGGGAGAAGATGGTTTCTGCAGATACCCTGATCGAATACAGTTGTTACGGAGGATGGATTGAGATAACTCCAAACATCACTAGGAAAGGTAGAGACCACACATTAGAGTGTGAAAAGCTAGGGGAAGTCAGCATGTGGGGGGTCAGGCACCCATTTCCAATAAGTGTCTGAGGGTTGGCAGCACTGGGGATGAAGGATTTCAAATCAGAACCATAACGTGGTCCCTTTCTACACTGACTTGATCATCAAGAGCTGCAAAATGCCCCTATGGAGGGCGGGAAGAGGTTTCATTCACGGGTGTCAGGTTTGTACACCATGGAGTCGTTGTGGAAGGCAGGTCATCCTTACTCCCTAGGGCTGGACGAGCATGTGTCCTGCTACACAGGGATCCTACTCCTGCCCAGGAGAAAGTCCAGGATGCAATACAGTGTGCGACAAAACTCAGAGCAGCACTGATAATGACTCACATGCTCATATGGGGGAATGAGAGAGACACTGGGGTCTCTTCACACAATTGGATATTACACAGCGGGAAGATAAATTAGCCATGGAAATGAGTCATAGCAGGTAAAAGAGCTCCAAATATAAATATACACATTATAAAGTTTAAAAACCCAAGGGAAAAAAGCCAGAATAAAACTATCCAAATTGTAGTGGCTTATGCATTCCTAACTTTGGATGAAGTAATCTGTACTATCTTTGTAAGAAGAAATAAACATTCTCTGCAAGGCAAAAAATTAAGACAGATACACTTTAGGAATATATTCTATGTAAGTATGAAATGTATATGAAAGTTAAAATAAAAAGAACAAAAATGATGAACATGGGGTTGGATGATGGTTCTTTTAATGGCGGTGGTGGGAAGAAGAGGGAGGGAGAGAGAGAGAGAGAGAGAGAGAGAGATATCCTCTCTTTGGTATGGATTAAGAGGAAAGGCTAGGAATGAACAAGTGAAAGTGAAGGTTGGTCAACAGGAAAGCAAAATCAAACCAGAGCAGAATTTGGTTTCTAACCTGTGTGTGTGTGTGTGTGTGTGTGTGTGTGTGTGTGTGTGTGTGTGTAGAAATAATAAAAAATGAATTTGAAGTGAGATTTTTTTTTTTTTTTTACAGACAACCTAAGACAAAACAGACAGAGATGTGTCATGGAAGGCATATTCACTTTATTGTTCTGTGTTAATTCTGGATCATAGGTACTGAAGTTTATACCAGTCCAGTGGTGGGGACTTAACAATGAAAAACATTTTTTTTGCATGTTTGGTTCACTGGAAATTTGAGTTTAAAAATGTTCAAAATAACTGTTCTGACTTAGTTATGCTTCAATAATTAATGATTCAAATCTTTTAAAATGTCATTTACTTTATTTTGCTTTATTATTTTTTTGAGACAATAAGAGTCTCACTATGTAGTTCAGACTGGCCTTGAACTTGCCTCAGCAAGTTCATCCTCCTGCCTCAGCCTCCAGAGTGCTGGGATTACAGGCGTGTGCCATCATGCCTGGCAAAATGTTATTTAATTGACAGCTGAAAATGAAGTAAGAACTAGTTAACATTTGTAACCCCATCATGGATCAAATGAGAAAAATCTAGTCAGAATAAAATTAGGACTCAGCTTATTGTTGAGTGAACAAGAGGTGATTTTTAAAGTCAGTGATGTAGAATACATTTGTGTTGGAGTTAAGTGAAAAGTTCCTGTAGATCTCGTACCCTCTTTATCTGTGACAGATGGACCTGAAAATGCTGGCATGGGTACTACTTAGTATGTCAGGAGTGGTCCAGATTCTTTGCCACATCAAACAAATAAATACTATAAAAACAAAAAAAAGAGCAAAAAGCCAAGAATGGTGGCTTCTTTCTACATGGGAGTACTGGCACATAACATTTCCCTTCGGCTATTTCTGGGGAGATGTCACATACATAAAACAAGTGCCATCAGTAAACTTGCTACTTTGGCCAAATGCCAGCCCAGCCGGGGCTTTTACTTTATGTGAGTGACCCATGTCATTCTGAAATAGAGGTGCTGGTGCCCACACTATGCATCTGGAAGCTGTGCTCTGAGAATTCATTTATTTCTTTGGAAAAAAAAATCATCACCCACACATTATCTTTTGGATTGAAATTTCTTATGTTTGGTAGTAGTCAAGAAGAAAAAAAATTAATTCCAAGGGAGAACATTAGTTCCATGTGAATTATTAATTAAAAGGCAGGTTGTCATCTTAAGCATTCCAAGTTTAAATCTGTTTATAAGGATGATAGACAAAGGAAACTGTTAAAACTTAACCGAAGTATGTATTTCCAATTTCATTCCAGCTTGCTGACCTTGTTCTTATTTCAGTCCAGTGGGTGTTCTCAGCAAGATCCTGCTATTTGACTTTGCATTTGGTTTCAAACATTGGCTAAAAGCCAATGAAATCTGTGTGTTCTTCACACGGATGCTGTTTCAGGTGACCTATCTAGTAAGCCATGGTTCCCTCTCAAGGTGATGGGTATGTTCGGGGGCCATGATCTCAGCCAAGTTCATTGTGATTGAATGTGGGGCACAGTAGGAGGAACAGGGTTGGGGAGGGGGAGTGTTGAGCCCATGTCTCACTATATATATATATAAATATATATATATATTTTATATATATTTATATATATATATTTGTATTAAATTCTTTTATTGGTACATTGTAGGTATACAACACAATTACATTTCTCACTGGGAATTGTACCTTTACATAATGAATCTTGGTTCTTATTTTTTCCCCATTCATAGCCCTCTCTTCATGCCCTCCACCCTTCCCTATTTATAAAGACTTTATTTCCACTTTTTCCATTTCTCATCATTTTTCCTTTCCCTTCTTTGCTTTCCCCTGCCCCTCCCACTACTCCTACCCCTTTGCCCCTTTTCTTCCTATTTCACATTAACTATTATACATTTAGTCCTTATTTACACTTTCAGTTTCTCACACCACAGAAACTATTTGGTATTTACACATGTGTGTCCTATTTATTTCACTTAAGAGTATCACCTCAATGTGCATCCATTTAGCTATAAATGTCTCTAATTTCTCATTTTTTATGGCTGAGTAGTACTCCATTTTATAAAAACCCCACATTTTCTTTATCCAGTCTCCAGTTGATGGGCAATTGGGCTGTTTCCAAGTTTTAGCTATTACAAACTGCACTGCTATGAGCATGGGCACACATATATCACTGTGGTATGGTTCTTTTAATTCTTTGGGGAAGATCCCCAGCAGTGGAATAGCAGGATCAAATGGGACTTCCAGTCCTAGTTCTCTGAGGTAGCTCCATACTGATTTCCACAGTGCTTGCACCAGTCTACACTCCCACCAGCAGTGGAGCAGGGTTCCTCTTTCCCCACAGCCCCGCCAGCATTTGTTATTGGTTGATTTCATGATAGCAGCCATTCTTTCTGGAGTGAAGTGGAATCTCAGTGTTGTTTTCATTTGCATCTCTCGAATGAACAGTGATGTTGAACATTTTTGCATGTATTTATTTGCTATTTCTACTTCTTTATCTGAGAAATATCTGTTCATTTCAGTTGCCCATTTTTGGATTGGGTCTTTAAAATTGGGAGTTCTGATCTTTTTAAGTTCTTTATAGATTCGAGATAGTAGACCTTTGTCTGAGGAAGAGCAGGTGAAGATTTTTTCCCACAATGTGGATTGTCTCTTCACATTGCTGGTGGTTTCTCTTGCTGTGCAGAAGCCTTTTAATAAGAAGAGATCCCATTTGCTGATTGTTTGTGCTAGTTCATGGGCAACTGAGGTTTTGTTCATAAAATCTTTTCCTATACCGATGTCTTCAAGGGTTCTACCTAACCTCTGTTCCAACTGGTTCAGAGTTTCTATTTTAATATTTAGATCTTTAATCCATTTTGATTTTAGTTTAGTGCATGGTGAGAGATACAGGTCTAGTTTTAATCTTTGGCAAGTTGAAGCCCAATTTTTCCAGCACCATTTATTAAAGAGGCTATCTTTCCTCCAGTGAAGGTGTTTGGCTCCTTTATCATAGATCAGATGGCTGAGTGTGTCTGGTGCTGTTTCTGCATCTTCTAATCTGTTCCACTGGTCCTCAGGTCTGTTTCTTTGCCAGTACCATGCTGTTTTTATCACAGTAGCTTTGTAGTATAGTTGCAGGTTGGGGATTGTGATACCCCCTGCCATGTCTCTGTTACCTAGAATTGCTTTTGCTACTCTGGGTTTCTTCTTGTTCCAAATGAATTTTTGGATTGTTTTCTTGTGGTCTATGAAGTATGCTGCTGGGATCTTAATTGGAATTGCATTAAATCTATATAACAGTTTTGGAAGTATAGCCATTTTCACTATATTAATCCTTCCTACCCAGGAGCAGGGGATATCTGTCCATTTTCTGATATCATCTTCAATCTCTCTATTCAGAGTGCCATAGTTTTCAGAGAAGAGGTCTTTGATTTCTTTCATTAGGATGATTCCTAGGTATTTCAGTTTTTTGGATGTTATTGTGAAAGGAATTATTTGCCCTATTTCTTTCTCAGTGAGTCTGTCATTCGTGTAAAGGAAAGCTATTGATTTTTGAGTGTTGACCTTGTAACCAGCTACTTGACTGAATTTGGTTATTAAGTCTAGAAGACTTTTGGTGGAGTTCTTGGGGTCTTCTATATAGAGTATCATGTCATCTGCAAATAATGACAATTTGACTTCTTCATTTCCTATCTTTATTCCTTTTATTTCTTTCTCTTGTCTAATTGCCGTGGTTAATGGTTCCAGAACTATATTAAACAAGAGTGGTGATAGTGGACATCCTTGTCTTGTTCCTGAGTTGAGTGTGAAGGATTTCAGTTTTTGACCATTTAGTATGATATTGGCTGTTGGTTTTTCATAGATGGCTTCTATCAGTTTGAGGTAGAGACCATCTATTCCAATTTTTTGTAGGGTTTTTATCATAAATGCACGTGGGATTTTGTCAAATGCTTTTTCTGCATCTATGGAGATAATCATATGGTTTTTGTCCTTGGCTCTATTGATATAGTGTATTACATTGATTGATTTTCATGTATTGAACCATCCCTGCATCCCTGGGATGAATCCCACTTGATCAGGGTGTATGATCTTCTGCATTCTGTTTGCCATTTTCTTATTAAGGATTTTTGCATCTATGTTCATGAGTGAGATTGGCCTATAGTTCTCTTTTTCAGTTGGGTCTTTCTCTGCTTTGAGGATCAAGGTGATGTTTGCTTCCAGGAATGAATTTGGGAGTATTGCTTCCCTTTCAATTTCACTGAAGAGTTTAAACAGTAGTGGCAGCAGTTCCTCTCGAAATGTCTTGTAGAATTCAGCATTGAAGCCATCAGGGCCCGGGCTTTTCTTAGTTGATAAGTTTTTAATTACATTTTCAATTTCATTGGTTGATATTGGGTTGTTCAGAATTTTTAGGTCTTCTTCGTTCAACTTTGGTAATTCATATGTATCTAGGAATCTGTCCATTTCTTCTGTGTTGTCCATCTTATTGGCGTATAGGTTCTGGAAGTAGGTATTGATGATCCTCTGGATTTCTGCTGGGTCTGTTATAATTTCACCCTTTTCATTCCTAATTGCATGGATTTGGGCCTTTTCTTTCCTTTTTCTGATAAGGTTGGCTAAGGGTTTGTCAATTTCGTTGATTCATTTGAAGAACCAACTCTTGGCTTCATTGATTTTTTTGTATCGTTCTCATAGTCTCCATTGCATTGATTTCTCCTCTGATCTTTATAATTTCCTCCCTTGTATGAGCTTTGGGGTTGTCCTGCTCTTCTTTTTCTAGAAGCTTGAGGTTCAGCATCAGGTTGTTTAATTGGGCTCATTCTGTTTTCCTAATATGTGTATTCACTGCTATGAATTTCCTTCATAAGACTGCTTTCATTGTGTCCCATAGATTCTGATATGTTGTATTGTCATTGTCATTTAATTGAAGGAACTGTCTGATTTCTTCTTTAATTTCCTCTGTGTCCCATTGGTTATTCAGAAGTGTGTTGTTCAATTTCCACATGTTTATGAAATTTTTTGAGTTTCTTTTGCTATGGATCTCCAATTTCATCGCAGTATGGTCTGATAATATACAGGGGATAACTTCAATTCCTTTGCACTTACTTAAACATGTTCTGTGTGTGAGTATGTGGTCTATTTTGGAGAATGACCCATGTGCAGCTGAGAAGAATGTGTATTTTGATTTTGTGGGGTGGAAGACTCTGTAAACATCTGTTAAGTTCATTTGTTCAAGAGTTCAATTGAGTTGTAGTATATCCTTACTTATTTTTAGTCTAGTTGATCTATCTATTTGTGACAGTGGGGTGTTGAGGTCCCCCACTACAATTGTATTAGTGCATGTATGACTTTTCATGTCCGTTAGTATTTGTTTTATATAGTTGGGCACACTAGTGTTTGGTGCATAGATATTTATGATTGTCATCTCTTCCTCTTTGATTCTTCCCTTTACAAGGATGTAGTGTCCTTCTTCGTCTCTCTTAATCAGTGTTGGTTTGAAATCTACTCGATCTGCAAAGAGGATAGCTACTTCTGCTTTTTTTCGGGTTCCTGTCGCTTGGAGTATTGTTTTCCACCCTTTAACTTTCAGTCTATGAGTTTCCTTTTGAATTAAGTGTGTTTCTTGTATGCAGCATATTGTTAGATTTTGCTTCTTGACCCATTCTGCCAGTCTATTTCTTTTGATTGGTGAATTGAGACCATTAACATTGATGGTCATAACTGAAACGTATTGACTTGTCATTGCCATGACTTTTTCTTTTTGTTGCATTCTCCTCCTTTACATGTAATTTCTTGTCATGCCAGATGGGTTCATTCTCCTTTGCTTCCTGGGATTGTGATCCTCAATGTCTGTTCCTAGGCTCTTGTGTAAAATTCTTTGGAGTGCTGGTTTGGTATTCACGAAGTTCCTAAGGTGCTCTTTGTCATGAAAGTATCTTATTTCTCCATCCATTTTGCAAGATAGTTTTGCAGGGTACATCAATCTGGGTTGGAGGCTGTTTTCTTTTAGGGCTTGGAATATGTCACTCCAAGCTCTTCTCGCCTTGATGGTTTGTGTTGAGAAGTCTGCTGTGATTCTGATGGGTCTTCCTTTGTATGTGATTTGTTTCTTTTCTCTGACTGCTTGGAGAACTTTGTTCTTCTGTTGTGTTTCTGGAATCTTAACAATTATATGCCTATGTGTAGATTTTTTTTGATCAAGGCTATTTAGAGTCCTATATGCCTCACTTATCTGTATGTCAAGCTCTTTTCCCCTGCTTGGGAAGTTTTCTGCCATTATTTCTGTGAAGAGATTTTTTTATGTCATCTGCACTCTCTCCTGTTTCTTCATTGACTCCAATCAGTCTTATGTTATTCTTTTTTGCATCATCTAGCAGCTGCTGGATTGATTTCTTGTGTTCCCTTATAATTTTGAAGCAATTTTTCTTTTCCTGGTCACTAATTGCAATCTTATCTTCTATATCTGAAATTCTGTCCTCACATTGGCTCATTCTGCTGTGTAGACTTTCAATGGAGTTTTTCATGTCCTGGAAGTCTATTTGTTTTATGGATTCCATTTATTTCTTATGTTGGGATTCCATCATGTTCCTGAGCTCCTCTCTAGATTTATTAATCATGTGTTGCACTAGGGGCACAATTTCTCCTGTTATCTGAGAAATAATTTCTGATTTCATTTTTTCCAGATCCCCTTTTATTGCCAGTTCAGTGGGTCCAGATGGTTGAGTATCAGAGTGTTCCATCTCATTTCCCTTTGGGGTTGCTATAGATGATCTGGAAGTCTGGTTTTGAGACTTATTTACATGTTTTCTCATTTCAACTGGGGCAGGGGGCTGTTAGCGCCTGCACAGATTACCTTCTCTGAGCTGGATGAGGTGGGCCAGGGGCCAGGAGCAGCGGTAGGGATGGTGGACCAAAAGCCCTTTCCTGTGGGCTAGGAGCAGTGGGAGGGATGGTGGCTGGGAAGCCCCTTCCTCTGGACTAGAAGCAGCATGATAGTGTCTCAGAAGCCCCTCCCTCTGGGCCGGGAGCATTGGGAGGGATGGTGGCCTGGAAGCCCCTTCCTCTGGGCCAGGAGCAGCAGGACAGAAGGTGGCCCAAAAGCCCTTTCCTCTGGGCTGGGAGTAGCAGGAGGGAGACCGGGAAGCCCCTTCCTCTGGACCAGGAGCAGTGGGATGATGGCTCAGAAGCCCCTACCTCTGGGCTGGGAACAGCGGGACTCAGTACCTTGGTCTGGTGGTCTGGTGTCCTCTGCATCTTTGTAGTGTGGAACCAGGTGGCTGCCTGTCTGCAGTGAGGAGATTTGGTGTCTTCCGCATGACTCAGGACCTCGGTAGGGTGTGCACAGACCTTCCTGTGTCCAGTGGGCTGATTCGGCGTGTTCTGTGCAACTCAGGACCTCGGTAGGGCATGGGCAGACCTGCCTGTCTGCAACGGGGTGATTTGGTGTCTTCCACGTGACTCCGAATGCCCAAAGTTGTAGGACCCTCTAGAAAAGTCTTCCTCATGTCCTGGGTCCTTGTTGACCTTAAAGAGCCAGGGCCAAAATATTGACTGTCTTCTTAGTCTGATTACCTTTCTAGTTCTGGTCTCCAAACTCCCTCCCTCCAGTTATTTCAGTAGGACCTCCAAGAACCATGTAGGGGCAATGTAACTACCAAGCTGCTAGATGTCATATACACCAAGTTCATGTTACTCAAAGTTGAAGAATGAATTATAAGGAACATCAGAGGTTAAAAGGAGGAAAATTTATTGGGGGATAGGAATAGGGAATAAGAATGGGGAATGGGGATAGCTCCTGAGAGACAGGAGGGATCCCAAATGGGTTGCCCGTCTCACTATATTTTGAGAAACAGTGATTTGATTCTCTAGGGCATCTCAAAACCTTCCACAAAAATACACCTCAACTATTGAAGGTGACTTTGTACCACCAGGTGTCAAGGTTTAGTCCAAAGGGCAAAATATCCTTGGGGACTGCTCTGAAATTCACCACTGGCATTCTGTAATACATGCCTGGGAGCATGTGAAATAGGCTTACGGCACCAGCAAAAGCAAGTGCAGTCTCTCCTAATCCCTCAGGAAGACTCGGTGCATTCTGGACTTGTGTCTCAGGACAGCAGGTGAGATGGGCTCTTAAGCAGGGTGAGGTCTGAGGAGTGAGGTAGAAACAGGGACAGAGAGATAAGGGGTGAAATGCCAGAGTGGGAACCCCCAGAGGGATGGGAAGGGACTGTCATGTGCATGAGGTGAATCGGGCAGGAAGGAGGGCATGTGTGGAGGAGAGTGTCCATGGAGCTTGTGAAAGATTTGGAAGAGAGGAATATCAAGGGGGCAGTGGGAGAGGTGAGACTGTTGGACCCATGTAGAGGGGTTTGAAGAGCAGGAAGGGGCAAAGGGAAGAAGGAGAAATACAACCAAAAGCCTGTGTTCACCCAATGGGATGTCGATAAAATAAAGTTGGTCACATTTTTTATTGGTAGAAAACCATTAGAAAAAGAGGAATAGAAGTTTATCCTCGGCAGTGGTTCCACACCACATCAAATACTCAGGCATCTCCCTTCCTCCTCCTCCCCTCCTCCTCCCCCTCCTTTCCTCCTCCTCCTGCTCTTCTTCCTCTTCTTCCTCTTCCTCTTCCTCCCCTCCTCCTCCCTCCCCCCTCCTCCCTCTTCCCCCTCTTCCTCCTCCTCCTTTTCCCTAGTGCTTGAAATATGCCATTCATTTGGCCTCTGTGGTTTCTGATGAAATGTCTGTTGTCATTTGAATTGCTATTCCTTTGTACATTCCCATGAACAGGAATGGGGAAAGGGAACAGGGAAAAGGGATGTTACCAGAACCCCTGCAGTGAGTCCTGGTCTCCTGTGAGCCACAACAGCACAAGAATCCTGTTGCATCACAGAAGCTGGAAATTCTGATGTTCCATTGAAAGACAATGGAAGTCTTGACCTGACTGGGCACAGTAATGAAAGGCAGTAATAGAAATAAAGATCAGTCAGCAGAAGGAGAAGGGGCTGGAAAATGAACAAAAAGAAAGTGTCTTCAGTGGCATCCATTACTAGCGAAGAAACTTCTTGACTTTTCAGAAGAGGAGGAAGAGGAAGACAAAGAGGAGGATATTGATAAAGTCCAACTTCTTGGATCTGATGGTCTAGAACAAGATGTTGGTGAGGCAGAAGATGATGAATCACCAGAACAGCGAGTCCGAGTCCGTAGACCAATGAATGCATTTCTTTTATTTTGCAAATGCCATCGCTCCCTTGTCCATCAAGAACATCCCAGGCTTGACAACCAAGGTGCTACCAAGATACTAGCTGATTGGTGGGCTGTTCTGGATCCAAAGGTAAAGCAGAAGTATACAGACATGGCCAAGGAGTATAAAGATGCATTTATGAAAGCAAATCCTGGCTACAAATGGTGTCCTACCACAAACAAGCCTGTGTAATCACCAACACCCACTGTCAATCCACGAAAGAAGCTTTGGGCCTTCCCATCCAACTCTTCAAGAGACTTGTCAAGACCCAAGAAAACAAAGACTGAAGAAATGCCTCAGCTTAACTTTGGCATGGCTGATCCTACTCAAATGGGAGGCCTGAGCATGCTGCTGTTAGCTGGAGAACATGCTCTTGGCATACCAGAGATACCTTCTGGCACTTGTAGGCCTGATGCTTCCGAATTCCCTGAATTGCATCAGAAGTCACCATTGTTTCAGTTTTCCGAGATATCTTCAAGTACATCCCATCCTGATGCTGCTATAAAACAGTGTCAAGCTTTGCCCTTGTTGCAGTTTGCAGAGATCTCTTCAAACACTTCGAAGTTGAGTGGTGCTGAGCCTGTAAAATGCTGCAGAAAGTCTGCACTCTTTCAACTGTCAGAGATGTGCCTGGCATCAGAAAGGGTGAAAATGGAAGAAACAAAGCTACTAAAAGCAAAAGAATCAGATGGTGGAAGAATTAAAGAATTGGAGAAGGGAAAAGAAGAAAGAGAAATAAAAGTGGAGAAAACAGATGCAACTGGGTTGCAGGAAGAGAAAGAATTTGAAAAACCAGCCAAGGAAAATGTGAGAATCTAAAGAATTAAGAAATTTTGAGGAGCTACAAATGGATGATGTAATGGCTATAAAAATGGAAGACTGCAAAGAAATTAGAAAGGAAGAATTAGAAGAGGATCAAAAATATAGTCATTTCCCTGATTTTTCTTACTCTGCTAGTAGCAAGATAATAATTAGTGATGTTCCCAGTCAAAAGGATCACATGTGCCATCCTCATGGAATTATGATCATCGAGAATCCCACTGCATTAAACAAACCAGAAAAGCTAAAAAAGAAGAAAAGCAGAATGGATCGACATGGAAATGATAAGTCCACACTCAAGAAGATGTGCAAAAAGAGGCAGTCTTCAGAATCTGACATTGAAAGTGTCATATACACTATTGAATCTGTGGCAAAAGGAGACTAGGGTGTTGACAAACTTGGAGAAACCCCTCGGAAGAAGGTTTGCACATCTTCAAATGGCAAGGAAGGCATTTTGGATGCCAAGCCACCAAAGACAAAAGTGAAATCAAGAGAGAAGAAAATGTCAAAGGAGAAGTCCTCAGACATTACCAAAGAGTCAAGACCTCCAGATTTCATTAGTATTTCTGCCAGCAAGAACATTTCTGGTGAGGTGCCAGAGGGTATAAAAGCAGAACCATTGACTCCCACAGAGGATGCACCACCACCCAGCCTATCAGGACAGGTCAAGCCTGAGGACAATGACTGTCGCAGAAAAATAGAGACCTGTGGCTCCAGGAAGTCTGAGAGGTCTTGCAAAGGTGCTCCTTATAAAACCCTGGTGTCTGAGGGCATGCTCACCTCTCTGCGAGCTAGTGTTGACAGAGGTAAATGAAGCTTGGGAAAAGGCAACTCCTCTGATCATGAAGGGTGTTGGGGTGAAGAAAGCTGGACATTTAACCAGTGTGGGACCAGTGGGAATAGGAAGTTCAAGAAAACAAAGCTAAAAGAAGACTCTTTCACTGGCTCAGCAAAGCTGGATGAAGAATTTGAAAAGAAATTCAACAGCCTTCCTCAATATAGTCCTGTTACTTTTGACTTGAAATGTGTACCTGTCCCAAGAAAAAAGAAGAAGACTGGAAATGTATCCTCAGAACTGACTAAAACCAGCAAAGGAAGTGGGAATAAATGGTCAAACAAGCAGCTATTCTTGGGTGCCATTCACCCTACAGAAGCCATTATTTTCAGAAGACAAAAACACCACAGAGCCTGCTTATAAGGTTAAAAATGCCCTATCCATTCCCAACACCCCAGAACCAACAATGCAAGAACCTTTGGTGAGCAGTCAAAAGAGAAAAGCAAGGAAAACCAAGATCACACACCTTGTCAGGACAGTAGATGGCCGGGTATCACCAGCAGGAGGTACTTTGGATGACAAACCAAAGGAGTAACTGCAGAGGAGTCTCCCTAAAGCAGCCAAGACAGACTGCAGTGACGAATGTGCACACACCACTGAGGTAGAGGAAATGCGAAGCAGCACTCCAGAAATGCCTGCTGTATCTGCATTCTTTAGCCTTGCTGCACAGGCCGAAGTGGCAGCCATGGAAAATGTGCACAGAGGTCAGAGGTCAACTCCACTCACCCATGACGGACAGCCAAAAGAAATGCCACAGGTTCCCGTACTTATTTCTTGTGCTGACCAGTGAAGCACCCTTTAATTGTAAAACATTGTGCTTTACCTACTACCCTAGCCTTGTCTTTACCAAGGGATGCCTGTGAGTCCAATTGGTGGAAAATACAGACTGCACACAAGTTAAAAAAAAAAAAAACTCAGGCAAAGAATTTGGCAAAAGATATGCAAAGATATCCAGTCACATCTCCCCAAAGTTATGTATCACTGTATTCATGCTTTTCACTGAGACTGACAGCACAATTCTAAAGTTTAGGTAGGTGACATGTTTAAGAGGGATAAGAAGAGAATGAAGGCAAGAAATGTGACAAATTCTTTGATTGCTTCTGTTTCCTCCATAAAGAAAACACAATGTTGGCGGATGAGCAAGGGGTGAGGAAACTGATTTCCCAAGTGTAACTTCTCTCCTTCACCTGCCACCCACCACCACTACCACCACCTGCTTACACACAGCCCCCATCCCTGACCCCAGACTGCCCCTGGCTCCTCACTCACTACCATCAGACTCCCATCATGCTCCTCACTCTTTCCCATCATGCCCCTGACTTTGGGTCTGACTGGCTTAGCACAGTGGCCTGCACCCCTGCACCTCAGGCTTGGACTCTGCTGCTCACAGAAAGACTGGGTATTCTTGTTTGTTCCTTATGCAGGTGTGCGTTGCTTCTCCCTGCTCTCTTGTCACTACTCATGTTTCCCCCACCTTCTCCCTCTAGCCCCAAGGGAAGCTTTGGTTTGTCTGGTCCCCACCTGCAGTAGGTCAATGTCTGTCTTTCCCCACCTGCCCTAGCGACCCACCTTCCTTACAGCTGGAGTCAGTGACACCTGGACACACCCTCTGACCTATCAGGTGGTTTCTTCATCAAACACCGTCACCAGGAGACCAGCCCAGGAGAGGACCCAGCCTTGGCAGCCGGATTCCCTGAGAAGAAGGGCCAGGAAGCTCGAGTAGGGTTGCCATAGGCAGGCCAAGGAGAGCTGCAGGGGAGAGTGCCTCCTTCCAGCGTGGTTTGGCATGGCCACCGCTCAGTGTGGGCCTCTGTCCTTCCCTGCTCGATGCCCTCCCTCAGCACATGAGATGATCACGAGAATGATGCTGCCGACTGTCACGGGAGGAGCTGGGCAACCTCGGGGCCCTTGCGGTGTCCATCTGCGGCCGGGTCAGTTGCAAGCTGGCGATGTGGTGGCTGATCCAACACAATTGGTGGGTTTCATGGGCCACACTTTCTTTTCTCTTTAGCTGTGGATTAATATACTTAAGATTAGATAACAGGACCATGTCAACTTGATAACATCGGAACAGACGCTGTGTCTGTGAAGTTCAGAGTACTTGGAGATGTGTCTTTGTCCCGTTTGCTCTTGCTGTGGTCCTGGTGGCTCCCACATACATTCACCATGCTGCATTTGACTGCCCAGGGGCTGCATTCTGATCTTTCTGTTACCCTGTAGGTATGATGGTCATAAACCATGTCAATCATCTCTCTGTCCTGATGCTTGGTATAGAGCCTGTCTCAGATTGTGCCTAATAATACCAAGACGATAGGCCAACGAAAGAATGAATGAAACCTCAGTTCTGTGCTGGGGGCTCATAGCCTGAATTTCACTGGCTTCTGACTGACAAGACTCCCTTGATTGTCTGCTTGAAGCCTTGGATTTGAAGCATCTTCTTTCCTTGTGCCCCTGTTCTGAGGGGAGGTGGGAAGACAGATGGAGGGTGCTTTCTCTGCTTGACAAGCAGGTTGGTCTCTAGCACCTGCCCACCGCCCCCGTAGCTACCCCAAGCACAGGCAGCACGGGGAACACTGCATTCACCACATCACCCGAGGGTACTTTTCCTGGCCCATCTTCCTCCAGGCGCACCATGCTGAGCAGTGGCCCTTTTCCCCTGGGGACCCCGCAACTCCCCAGCAAAGCATGGCTGTGGTCCCGACAGAGCACCAGGAGCCTCGTCCTGTCTGAGGGCGAGAAAGGGAGACAGAAAACTGTCAGATGGGGGGTTTTGAACATATTTTTAATTTTTAAAATTTACTTTTCATTGATAAATAATAATTGTGTGTATTTATGGGGTACGATATAATGTTTTGATCTATGTGGTAGAAAGATTTCATCAAGAAATATCTGTCACCTCATCATGTTACCTTTTGTTTGTAGTCTGAACATTAAAAATTTATTCTTTGATAGATGTAAAAGAGGAAAAGCTCCCCACCAATGCTGAGGCAGAAGAGAGCTAGAGGGTAGCCAGGGAATAATAAGTTTATGGTTTAAAAAAATAATTTTAGTTAGATTTCTCTGACCGGAGATGAATTTCCTCTGCAGAAGAAGTGTGTGTGTGTGTGTGTGTGTGTGTGTGTGCGCGCATGCACAAACATGTGAGCATGTGTGTAGAGGGGTGGAAGCAATTCCATGATGGTTTCAGCTCCTCCTCTTCTCAGCTGCAAAGCTGCTGTTTCTGCTGTGGCATTTGTATCTTCAGCAGAGGCTGCAGTCTGAATACCTCTTTTCCTGGACAGAGCTAGTGGCTTTACCTCTGTCTCTCCCTCCATCAGGACCCACACCTCCCTCAGAAGAAGCACAGCAGCTTGTCTAATGTGAGTATCAGGGACCAGACACAGGAGGGCCAGGCAGCTGGACAGTAGCTGTCTACCTGCGACTGGAATCCTTGCACGCATCTGCCCCGGGAAGCGATCTCTGAGTTTACTTAGACTTTGGGGGCCAAGGCAGGCTGGTGTCCAAACCCAGGGCCCCAAGATCCATGGCTTGGGGTAACACCCATGGTTTTGCCACTGTTGCTCACAAGTGTTTTTTGAGCATCTTCTATGTGCTGGGCATTACACTCATTCACAATTTTTGACACTGACCCAAGACACAAGCAACATCAAAGCACAATAAAGAGCCACTGGTGAAGTGTTCCATTGTTAGGGACCTTCTTGGACATGAATTACATCTCTGAACAGTCTCCAGCGATATTTTATCCTAGTATTCAGTCTTTCAAGAGTAGCAACATCAAGATGGCTATTGATGCAGTTTCCTGTGATTAATTGATGGGTTCTTTGAAAGAATACTATGGCTCTGTGAGTCCAATAAACAGCACAACAAAATGAGTTAAACTAAAATAAAATAAAAGTCACTTTTGCAGTCCTACTGGGTACAAAGCAATAGGTGTTACCACTGTGGTGTGAGCTCTAATCCTATTTAATTCACTTCTTTTGACCGATCTTTCAAAGGTAAACTATGACCCCTCCTAATTATTAGCAATGTTTTCAACATGGCTGGGAGCAGGAGTGAAGATGAGTGGGTCTTTCAAAGGCAAAATAACACTTGCTGATTAACTGTGACTCAAAGGTGATTTGTTGGCAGATGGGAGGAATAACAGCAAAGGTGAACTCCTATTTGTCTTACACACACCATTGCTCCCAGGAGGGACTTTCTACAGAGTCAAGAATTAGAGGATTGTTTGTAACACATTTTTTAAATTCCATGCGTTCATGATTTGTTTTCACACTTCTCAGGGTAGTGGGATCGTCTTCTCAGCCTGCCTTTCTTTGCACATCATCCTGTAACAGTTTGCAAATGACAGCAGATTTCAGTTGTCAGTTATATTTGGGTCAAGTGTGTCTATGAGTCTTTTTCCTGCTAAGGTTGAGAATGACATTTTACAAACCAAACGAAGGCCAGGCGGGTGCTAGTGAAGCCAGAATGTCAGGCATGGCCTGGGTGACTCCAAGGCTGGTGTTTGGTGTCTGGGTTTGAGCCCTCAGCTTCTCCCTGCCGTGGGTGTGGACCATGGGCCGAGGGTAGCTCCTGTCCTTTGCATCCTTGCTTCTGTGTTGGAGTCTGTTAACTGCTGGTCCCTGTGTGAGCTGACACCAGCATCATCTGGCTCCTCCCCATGTGCTCATCCAGGCCCTCAGTAGTCCCTCTGTGCCTCTGGCTTTGCTCAACAGAGGTCTCAGGGTCACTGTAGAGGTTGCTGGACTTTTAGAGAGAAATCTGGGCTGGAAAACTACTTAGAAGTTATGAAGTTGAATAATACTACTGAAAGAGAGAGAGAAAAATAATGCCAAGAGTAGGTTTGCAAGAAGTTGGGATTCTCTTTGAGATTGTTTTGACCCCCACAATGTTCATGGTCCCTCAAATCCATTTGTTGAAATCCTGACCCCAATGTGATGGTTGCAGGAGGAGGAGACTTTGGGAGGTGCTTAGGTCACTAAGGTGGAGCCCTGACCAACAGAGTTAGTGCCCTTCTAAGAAGAGACACAGGAAGGACAATCTTGCCACTACTTGAGAACCAGGGAGAAGGTGGCTGTCAGCAAACCAGGAAGACACACTTGGGTAGAGGTGGAATAGGTGGGGACTTTGAGTGGACTTCTGACCTCTAGTATTGTGTGAGACAGATGTCTCTGGTTGAGCTCTTGGTCTGGAGTATTTTAAAGTTATAGCACCCACAGCCAACTAGGACACCCATAAAATCATTCTTTGATTGAACCAAGTAGTTGGATAAAATTTATAAGGGACCAAAATGGACCACTAACTGCTATATATTTCTACATGTATTTTATAGAAACCTTATAATGCAGAGGTGTTGCCACTGCAGGTGAAGAAATTTACAGTATAGAGATAGCTTTCTCTTGGGGTGACAGCTGCACAGGGTGGATGCTGGGGTCCAGCCTCGTGCCTAGGGATGGTCTATTCTGCTGGGGCCCCGTCCCAGATCACAGACACCCTGGGGGCCCTAGGAGAGCAGCAGGAGGAGCAGTCACGACAGAGTGGCTGGCAGCTTGGGTCTGGCTGGCCTGCCGCTGGCTGTACTGACTTTATCTCAATGAGAACTCGCTGGGAGGAATGAGGAACATGGAGGATGTTGCCAAAGAACACACTTTCCTGGCCCACAAGCCCACTGCTCTCACCCACTGTGTGGCACGGAGAGAGTACTGATACAATGCAGTCCTATCAGGAGACAAGGAAATCCTTGGCTCCCGAGGACTGGGCACCCAGGCCGTGTCCCACAGCAGGCACTTGGCGAAGGGACCTGGTGCACAATAGGCCCTTCCCCGCCACATCACCTGCCGGGGCTGCTGTTCCCAGCAGCCCATTGCAAAACTTCTGGGAAAGAAAAAGTACATCAGGTGGGACATGAGACTGATGAATTGGTTGAACGAGTGTGGATCACAGAAACATAATGACAAGGAAAGAGGAAAAGACAAAAATAAGATTAGAGTCTTCAGTTTGAATGGAGGTAGAACAAAAACAAAGTCATTAAAAAGTCATGTTTTCTCCGAGAGCTGGCCTCGGTCCAGGTGTTTTCAGCAAGTGGAATGGGCCCTGACCAACTGAGCCAGAAGGGCCACCAGGGCAGGGTCGAAGCTGGAGGCTTCTTGGGGGGGACGCTGGGTGCCCCCAAGGCCTCTGCAGCAGGTGGCGCTTGCAGAGGTGACTGAGGGTGGGCCCAGCCTCCTCTCCACAGAGTGGGATGAGAACAAGACCTGAAACCAGGAACATCTGCCCTGAACTGCATCCCCGGCCTTTTTCAGTTTTTGAGACAGGGTCTTGCTAAGTCACTAAGTTGCCCCTGCTGGCCTTGAAGTTACAGGCCTCCTGCCTCAGCCTCCCAGGGTGCTGGCATTGCACGAGTGTGGACCATCATGCCTGGCTGAAAGTAGTAGTTATTTTCTAAATAGTGGGGTGCAGACCCCTCTCTGTGAGGCTTGCTACTCCTCCTGGGGGCCCCAGGGTGACATCCACCCCTCTCTGCTGTGGGTGGCTTGCTGCATTGGAGCTCCTGGTGAGTGAAGAATGGCCCATCGATCCTGCAGGGGCCCATGGGGCTGGTCACTGTCAGATCCCACCCTGCAAGTCTTGCATCACAGGTCCCTGTCCCCATTCTTCCTTGCCTCAGTGACTCCACTTCAGCCCACAGAACTCTGGGCGGCCCTGAGGTTGAGGTCATTTGTCCCCTAATCGCTGTCCTTCCCTTTCCTGAAGTTTCACCATCCACCATTTCAGTCACCCACCCTCAATCATGGCCTGAAAATATTAAATGGAAAATCCCCCAAAGAAGCAATTCGTTAGTTTTAAAAACACTTATTATAGTGTCTTGTGATAATTCTGGTGACTATTGCTACTCTCTTACTGTCCCTAATTTGCATGTTAAATTTTCTCATAGGTGTGCATGTGCAGGAAAAAACATTATCTGTATGGTGGTCAGGAAAGTCTGAGAGTTTAGTCATCTGTGGAATGTTCTAGAGATATCCCTCACAGATAAGGGAAAACCATTACAATTCTGCATTTGTACGAATCTTTACTAATAAATTTACCTCAAATTTGCCACAGGCCATGCCTCATGCTAAGCATTCTACTTATATTGTCTTCAATTCTTTCAGGTGGATGTTAATCTCCTTACACTGTTTCACAGAGGGGCAATGAACCCTGACTTGCGTCCCTGCCCAAGGTTGCAGGTATAGGAGCAGAGCCAGCATTTAAATGAAAGCAGTAATCTCACTAATACGTGGAATCCTGAAACTAATGGTGCTGATGAAATGGAGAGAGGAGGGTGGTGCCTGGGCTTGAGGGGTAGGGGAGGAAAGTGGTTTAGACCTACACGGCCCTCAAGAGCCTCATGCACATACAGGGCCTTGGGAAGGTGACTGGAAAATGGGGCTGACAGCTGACTTCCTGTTAGGAGTGGGTCACGGGGCCATGACCCGGAAGTGTTTGTCTCCCTCCCCAGCTCCTTCCTTCTACTTCCTGTCCACCATGCCATGAGCAGCTTTTCTCCACCCAGACCTTTCCCTCATCCCACCAACTGTGCAAGGACAGAAACTTCTAAAACCTGAGCCAAAACGAAACTCTCCTCCTTTCACCGGGGGTGTCAGGTGCTGTGTCCCAGCTACGAGGACTGTGACTAAGAGAGGGGCGATGCCGGGCAGAGGATCAAACTTCAGGTAAAGATGAGTGGCATCTGAGATCTCACTCAGAGTGTGGGGGACTGCAGTTAACAGTGTGCTGCATGCTGGGAATTTGCTAAAAGCATAGACAGGAAGAGTCTTCACTCTACACACAAAACACAAAGGCAGTTTTCTGAGGCGATGCATGCTAATTAACAGGATCGTGGTGATCATTTCACAGTGCACTCATAGATCGAAGCACCATGTCCAACACCTGAAATAGATGCTATTTTTTTTGTCAATCACATCTCTATAAATCTGGGAAAAATATAATCCCAAGCAACATGACTTGAAACTAAGCACTTTACCACCATCCTGAGCTCTCTGGCATAGACATCTGGCTCTGACATCTCTCATGAAGATGGGGCTCAGCCATCCTCAGGGTCCCTGTCACCTCTTTCCAGCAGTGGAGTGTGGAGGAGACACCCAGGCTTTGCCACCCAAGCAGCAAAGATTTTCTTCCTATTCTATGCTGTGGGCAGAGGGACCCTGTCTGAGCTCTTTCTCAACCTCTCCTTTGCAGGTCAGCAAGAGGACGGATGGGCCAGCAGCCCCAGGGCATCTTTCTGACTGACTGTAAGTGTCATTACTGATCCCCTGCCCACATCCCCTCCTGACACAGCCTCACCGCCAGGCTGACCATGCAGCCTGGCCCCTGGGGAGCCACTCTGACTAGTGTCATTGGTGTGGCCACATCCAAGGCGCCTTTAAAGAAAAGAGACTTCAGAGGCTGAATGTTGTCTGCAGGGGCTGAAGTCTAGGGGAGCAGGATTCTTCCCAGTGCTCCCACGCAGGGTGACAGCAACAGCAGTAATGATAGTAGACAATTCTGGGTTGCTTCCTGTGTGTCGAGTGCTGTGTCTTTGGCCTGCAGTCCAGCATTTGCTCTGCCCCATTTCCTGGGCCGCACTGTATTGTTCTGACATCAGAGACGAGAAGCCTGAGGCTTAGGGATCAGGAAACCGGTCATCAGTTAAAGCTAAGGCTGGTTTGATTTTAATTAAAGCATGAAGGACTCTGGTCACAGAACATGGTAGGGTGGACAGGGAGCCCTTGAGTTGGGGAGGACCTGGGGAAATTAGGTTGTTCTAATTTTAAAGTCTATGGGTTAAAGGCAATTGGAAAATACTTTCATCCATTCATCCACCCTTAATCCCTGTAGGGATGATTTCTATGTGACAGAAATGTCTTTTTTGGTGGCCAGAGGTCCAGGGCAGGCCGCTGGGAGATGCTGTGTCTGGTGAGGACCTGTGTCCTGGCTCACAGGTGGCCCCTCCATGTCGGTCTTCACTTGATGGAAGGGTAGGGAGCTCTCCAGGGTCTCTTTCATACAGGTGCTGATCCCATGTTTGAAGGCTACACCTGAGGACCTGATTGCCTCCAAATCACCACCTCCTAATGCCACAACCTTGGGGGTGATTCTAAGACATCCACTTTGGGAGACACTCACATCTAGACCATGGCCCAGTCCTCTCCAAAGCTTTGTACTGAGCTCCATGGACACTAGGCAAACATGTCTAAGAGCGTCTTCCAGGGAGCCTGGCAGATAGGACACCAAGAAGGGGGCTCTGTAGGCAGAGAGGTGCAGAGCTCAGAGCTGACCTCCAAGAGAGGGAAGCCCAGAAACGATGATTTAGGTGCCAGGGTGAGGTGGCCGGGTGAAGGCCAGGGTGGTGGATGGAGCGGAAGTCTCAGTCTGGTTGTGACCTGGGGCTGCACAGAGAAACCAAGCAAGAAGGACACAGTGGCCTCTGGAAAGGAAAGCTGAGTTCCGGTTTCTACAGATGGAGATGCTCGGGGTGAGAGGAAGCCACAAGTGTGGGTGAAAATAGGGAATCAGAGCCCTGGAGTGGTTTGGATTTTCCATGGTGTCCCCATTGTCTTTGTTTTGTTTTCTTTAATTAATTAATTAACTTTTTGGTGTGCTGGGGGTGGACCCCAAGGCCTCACACGTGCTGGGCAAGGGCTGTACCACTGAGGTACCCCCAAGCCTACCTGTTTGCTTTTAATTAAACCAACACTAGATAACCAACAGATTCACACACAAGTCCGAGTTTTTCCCTTCCCAGTAAATGGGAAAATCACCCACACTGGCTCATTCCTGAGAGTGGGCAGCTGACCAGAGGGCCCTCGTCCTGCCCCGAGGGCGCCATCTCCTTCCTATTACCCTAACTGTGCCCAGGACGTTGTCAACTGCTGCTGTGCCCTACTGGGGAGAAATGAAGACTGATGCAGGTGAGGTGATCCAGGCGCCTGCGGGTGTGGATATGACACTGTGAGGACACCAACGTCCCCTTGGAGGTGGACAGGACTCAGGGTCGATCCCAGGCCCTCCCTTAACCCGGGATCGTGGTTAGGGTGGATGGGCTGGAAGGGCAACACTGGCACCTTCAGCTCCAGGAGACTCTTTTCTTCATGTGGATGAAAAGCAAGGACATTTCCCATCCTACACTCTATTATGGTGAGGAAAAGTAAAACAGATTTACTGATGCATCGTTGCTGAATTGACTGTGGGGTCACCATGTGCATTTGTCACCACAATCATTTTGTTCCTCTGGATTTTGGGTTAAAAATGCAAGTGCTTATTTTAGGGACTTTTAGGGATTTTCCATGGCTATTGTCTGTGTAAAAAGCAATCGCTGGACAATCTGCCTCTTTATCTCTCTTAAAAGCCATTTAATAGACACTAACTAAACCAGAAGACCTAGGAATGTAATAAAATCTGGCTCTTTTAAATTGTACCTATATTTTCTAAACCTCAAGTTGATTATTTTCAGAAAAAATGGCTGTGATATCGCATTTACTGTTACAGCATAGATGAACCAATAGGGTTCTCCCTGTAATATTCACGAGTGTCAGCTCAGTCGTGAGTGCAAATGAACAAGCCTTTATGTCGTAACGTTGAGTAAATTCTGCAACACTGAACTCAACCTTAATCACTTAAAAACATTTTTTAAAGCAGAGCTCCCACCAGCACGGGGAGACAAGTGCTAGAGGGGTCCTGGGTGGCCTCGGATTGGTAGCAGAGGTCACTGAGATGAGCTCTTTCTGACACGCATCCCATAAAACTGTGCCACACAGGGACATTGCAGCCTTCCTCATGAACTCATGGTCTAGTCAGTTAATAACCTGAGAGTGTGAGGAATAGAAAAGTGTTCAGAATGATGCTGGGCCCCACGGGAGACACACAGTGCCATACCGGGTGTTGGGGAGCCATGCTCTGACTTCCAACACCTGTATCCTACTCCATGGTTATGCATAGTGTATATTGGGAGTCAGCCTGGGATCATGCAAGTTAGAAGATGTCACATCTCCATGTTTACCTCAGCGCCTCTTGCTGGGAGCTCCAAGGGCTCAGAAGGCCTTCACCTCCTGTCTCCCAACTCACTGTCACTGTTGTGTTGTTCCAGGAGTCAATCTCTCAACTCTGTGTGCAAACCTGACCTCCCCTCCTTGGACACAGCCTTCATTTTCCAGTCCTGAGTCATCTCCGGGAACCTTCTGTCCAGGCCACCAGCCAGCTGTCTCCCCAGACTCCAAGGTACTGCCCTGATCTCAGCCCCATCCCACCCCCCATGTGTGACTGTGGTACTCATGCCATCTCTGCAAGCAGAAACTCCTTGTTCTCCATGACTAGGGACAAGAGTCCTGGGGCTGACCATCAGTCCTCAGCTTTTTTTTTGTACACACATCACTCTCCAGCAGCCTTGGCTAGGTATGTAGGCTCAGCCTTCAAGCTGAGGTTGCTACCTACAGTGGTGGCCCCTGGGCACGACATTGATCTACAAGCACGGGGGAGTGTTTTTAAAGTCTCACACTGCTCTATGACACTGTTTGGTGTGTGTGTTGGATTCGGAGAACATGAAGCTTCATCAGCAATCAGGGCAGAGTAAGTAATTCACATGAATCCTCCTGCAGGAAATATTAGAAGTGCTTCATTGATGGGATTGGAGAGCTAATAAGAGAACAGAGAGCAGGAAGCCCACAGCCAGGGGAGGAAGGAGACCAGGGAGACAAGCCACAGTAGGGAGCCACTTTCCTCCTGGGTGTCTGAGAAGGGTGGGTAGGATCCGGGTCACATCAGGGTGCTCCTGCCATCCCGTGCTTTGGGTGGGCCCTGAAACCTGGACCTTAGGGTGAGGGTAGACTCAAAATGGACCCACCACCCCTGGGATGGAAGCTTGTCTTCTACTCATCTCAGTCCCAGATAGAAATACAAGTGTCTGTGGATTGTTACTGTGCTAATCACCTAGGAGGAGAAAAGACACATAATCTCTGGAGAAAGAAAATTATTGTACAGTTTTTCATATAAAATTTTTTTTTTTGGTGCCAGGGATCGAATTTGAGACCTTGCACTTGTGAGACAGGTGGCAGCACCACTGAGCTAAATCTCCGGCCCCATATAAAATGTTAATTCCTCATCAATAACAACTGTATGTATGCAGAGAATGATGAAATCTAAAAGCAAAAGACCCAACAGAAGAGAATAAGTTCTATGGGAAATTGAGATAATACAGTCAAAGCACATTGACTTAAAATAACTATGTTACTGTGCTCAAGGAAAAAAATTCAAGAAGGGAACATATGAAGTAAGTCCCAAATGACCACTAAAATTCAATAAATTCAGAAAAGAATACAAGCTTTTCAAGAATGAGCTTTGCAATAGCTTGGATACAATTGGAGCATAAAGGATAAAAAATAGAGAAAAGCATATGGAGGACCTATGGGTTATTCATATAATATCATATAAATATTCATATAAATAGATGAATGAATATATATAAATCATATAATATTCATATAAATAAGGAGGGAGGGAAAGAGAGGAAGAAGAGAGACAGAGAGGGAGAGAGGGAGAGAGGAGGAGGACCAGAGGAGGATGGGGGCGGCGGGGCGGTGGGGGGGAGAAACTGCCTAGAAGAAATTAGAAAATCACAAGGAACCACATTACCACACTGTCAGTGTCTATGTCAATTGATAATCTTCATAAAATAATAACTTGTTGGAAAAAGCAGTTTACTGAAGTCAATCCTAGCAGTAATTAAACATGTTTAGTTCCACAGGAAAAAGCAGAGTAAGTTATCAAGAAATATTTAACTAAAACCATTAGGCCCACCTGGGAATTCTATCAGACTTCTAAAGATAAGTTAAAAACCCCCACCTGATTCTTTGTATAAAGAAAATATAGCAGTGTTTCTTAGACCTGGTAAAAATAACATAAAAATAAATTTGCAAACCAATATAAATTTTAAATAATGTAAAAAATTTAAATAAAATATTAACAAACAGATTCCAACATCACATGACACAATTAAGAATATTTCAAGACCAAGTTTTATACTTTAATTCAAGAATAATTCAATATTCAAAAACCTATTACTACTATTCACTTTACAAATAAATATATCTACAAAAAATCATATAGTTCTCTTCTGAGGTTGAAAAAATCTTTGACAAAAGTCAATACTAACTTTTAATAAAAACTATGAACAAAACAGTAATTCTTATCAAAACAGATAGATTAGATATATTCAGAAGTAAAGTGAAAAATGTTCAATATCTAAAGGAAATTGAGAAATACTCCCAAAACACTCAAAAGTAAACTCAAAAAGTAGAGACAATCTTGCATTTTCTGATGTGAAAATGTCATATAATAACAATTTTCCTGTTATTTCATGAGTTTAATGCAATAAAAATAAAAATAAAAATAAGTTTACCCCATTGAAATAAAAGGAATACTCCAAGACAAAGTTTTGTACTTTAATTAAAAAATGGTTCAATTGGGGCCAGGGATTTAGCTCAGTGGCACCATGCCTGCCTAACAAGCACAAGGTCCAGAGTTCGATCCCTGGTACAGCAAAAAAAAAAAAAGGTTCATTATTAGAATATTTATTATTACTATTTACTTTACTAATATGTCCAAGAAAAAACCATGTAGTTCTTTTCTGAGAGGCTGAAAAAAAATCTCTGGAGTGATTTTGAAGAAGTACTGCTAATTAAAATGTGCAAAAGGTCAAAGTGTATGTATAGTATAAGGTCTATAGTGGAGAAAGAAGAGGAAGGAAATAAAACATACATTTCTCTGCCAGTTTGGGTCAAAACATCTCATGAAACAAGCATGTAAGCAAAATCTAGGAAACAATGAAACTGGTTATTGGGAAGCCTGGGATCCACGGTATTGCAGAGGCAAAAGACAGAGTTAGTTTTCTGGGTGCATCTTGCAGAGTTTTGAGTGTCAGGAATATATTCATATTCCACATATTAAAAAACTAACAGCAGTCATAGAAAAACCCCAAAATTGGATGCAAATAGGATAAGATGAATACAATGCTACTACTTCATAACCATGTGAAATAGAAATATCAAATGTAGGTGACTTGAACCTGGTTGGTTGATTGTAAAACTGCAGTCTTTGGAAACTCATCCAGTCTTGTACAATAATCAGTAGGTTGTATTTTGCAGAAATACGTGTATATAATCCTGAAATTATTTTAATGTAGACAGAGGGTGAACAATTAAGTGTTAATGTGGTTGAGTGTCAGAATTCTCAGTTATGGATGGGGGAAAGCAAACAAACAAACAAACAAACAAACACTATAGGGAGTAGGGAGTTGTATAGTAATTGGAGGTACTAGAAAAAATATAATTCCTAGTTCTGTCTGTTCAAAACGTCAAGAAACAGTGAAACTCCAGAAGCAATGGGTGCTCCAAGAGTCTAGATATTGGTATTAAGAAACACTAAATTTTCATTAGAAAGTAAGCGGGGCTTCTTGGAGAAATGGCTGATTCCAAGACTAGGGAAAGGAAGTTATAAGATGAGCCTAAAAATTTTTGTATGCCTAAAAATACGATGAGAATATGCAAAGAAGCCACTAGAGTCAGTTCAAAGGAGTTCTCACAAGTCAAATCTAGGGGAATTTGAACATCACATAAATAAGAATAATAGAGCATTATACTACATCAAATAAATAGGACTGCATGAAATCACTGGTGATGATAGATGGACAGAGGTAGGTGAGGAACTGGTTCATGGGCGGAGTGGGAAGGTGGAAGGTGAAGAGATTAACATGGCACCATGATCATAACCCAGTTGGTTCAGAAAGTGTTGCCAATATGTGCTGATTCTTAGGGAGAATTTGATTAGAAGAAATATTTCCACAGATTGCTCAGAAGTTCCAAAGAGAAACTTTGCAACTGTGGAGCAGAGAATCCAGACGACCCCTTGACTGCATTCAAAACTGACTAAGAGCTGATGGACGTTATGTGATCTCGGACCAGACAGCATGATGGGACATTTGTGAGAACACAGTATGTAAGTGAAGCAGAGAAGTGTTAGATGAAACATATTATCTGTATTGTTCAAAACACCATTGTTATGCCAAGGAAATATCCCAGATTTAAAAAGACCAAAGACACAAGATAGGGAAATGAGATATGGCATCCTAGACTGAATCCCAGGGAAATGGACAACACTGGAATGTTGGTTTTGTTTTAGTTAGAATTTTATGCCTATGATAAATTTCCTGAATGTGTGAACTCTATTATAATTATATAGAAAATATTCTCCTTTTAGGAAATACTGATGGATTAATGGGTTAAGGGCAATAATGAATAATAGTAGAAAGAATACTGGTAGGAAAAAATGCATATCTATAGAGAAAGAAAGAATGATTAAATAATGCAGCAAAAATATTGGAGACTGGTTGAGCTAGAGGAAAGAAAATACCATATTTCTCAGTACAATTCTTGCAATTTTTAAATAAATTTGAAACTATTTCAAAATTTAAAGCGTGTCTTTATGAGTGGTGATCAGAAATACGGTGAATGATGCTGCCGAGTGCCATCCAATGGAAAGGCAGGCTAGCAAAAACACGATGCTGTGTCCTCATCTATCTCAGTCACTGCTGTGCAACTTCAGGCTCTTCCCCAGAGTCAAAATGACCACAAAAGGCAAAGGTTTGAGGACATCCAGGCAGCCATGACAGTGTAACTCAAGACACTCACAAAAGAGGACTCCAGAGCTGCTTCAGAAAACAGCAAGAACGATGGGATAAGTGTGTTCAAAGCTAGGGGGTGGTGGTTAATTTTAAGTGGGACTCATGGTATTGTGTCTTTTACTCTAATAATTAAAAAAAATTTAAACATTCACTGAACATGTTGATCACAACTCAGGACACAGTGACCCCACAGGGCAGCAGAGAAAAGAATGATCCTTAAACAGATTCCACTCAATAGTTACACAAAAAAGAGGGATGAAACATTGTTCTCATCTTACACAAAAATAAATTCCAGATGCACTGAAGGTCCTGCTATGATTGGTAAAATTGCAAGTGTGAATTAATACAAAAACTGCTTGGGAATACCTGTGTAAACAAGGTATTTGCACAATGGATGGGGCAGCAATTCCACTCGCAGGTATGCAAGCAGTCGACATGTGTATAGTGGTGAAAAGACACCAATGGCTTGTTGATAACAATTCTGGCTATCTCATCCAATGGAGACCCAACGAGTAACTTCTGTCCTATTCATACAGTTGAACCTCACGTAATTTCAAAGAAGGAGGCCAGTGCAGAAGAACACATACTGATTCATTTGGCAGAAAGCTCAAAACAGCAAGACAGCCCTGATGCTGGAAATCAAGGCCCTTGCTGTCTTTGGAAACCAGGGGTAATGTCCAGGATGGGCCAGGAAGGGGCCTTTGGGGCCCTGAGATTTTCCATGACGGTTGTTTTCTGTTTGGATGTTCTATTTCAATAAAGAAGAAAAAGACACTTTCCTGCCAACTATTTGAATGACATTGAAATGCTAAGAAGATTGGCACACATTGCAGGGTGACAAGTGGACTTCAAACCTTTGTGGCTAAAGCTTCGGAGGAATTTTTGTTCCTCTGGTCATTCCTTGAATGACTGCGTCGTGGAATTTTCTAGGCCAGCACAGAGCAGGAGGCAGGGTGGGGCCCAAGGGCTGGTGTATCCTCAGGCAGAGCTTCTCTACTGGACTCTTTTTAATGCTGTTTGCTTTTTTTTTTTTTTGCCTGAGGAAAAAGGAATTAAAAAATGACTCCTTAGCTGAGCCTGCAATCCCAGCACCCTGAGAGGCTGAGGCAGGAGGATCACAAGTTCCAGCCCAGCCTGGAGAATTTAGGGAGAAAATATTCAGAAAAACCATTGTATCTCTACTCAAAATACACAATCAAAAGGGCTGGGGATGTAGTCATGTGCAAAGGCTCTCGGTTGAATAGCTAGTACCAGAACAACAATAAAACAAACAACGCCCCCCAAAGAATTACTCTAGCAGGAACTCATTAGTAACTTGTAAATAAAGACCATTTATTAGTGGGCTTTATTCCAAGCATGAGTTTTTGCATAATAGTTTATATTTACATATCTGCATATATACTTTTAGTCTACATACAGGAGGTATATAACAGTCAGTGGCTTCTGTGACCATAGGTTCAACCAAGACTGATTTGAAAATATTCAGAAAAACAATTGTATCTGTACAGAACACATCCAAGATCTCACCTGTCATCATTTCCTAAACATTATCTAATAACCACTATTTATACAGTGTGGACATGGTATTAGGTGTCATAAGTAATCTAGGGAAGACTAGCAGTACACGGAAGATTTGTATAGGTTATATGCAAATATGTAATCAATGTTTGACACAAAGGATGTAGCTCGCTGCAGACTTAGTGTCTCAGGGTGTCCCTGATCGGTCCCCATGGACAACAAAGATGACTGCTACTACAAATGTTCCTGAAAATACAGTTCTTAAAATACAGGCCACAGAAAGCTTTGTCCAGCACCGGGATGCCGTGCAATGAATCTGCTCCAGGCTAAACACCCACGCAGGTGATCTTTCATGGTTAGAGGCACATGTGGAAGTGTCCCCACATAGAGCCTGACAAGGGCCACGAGTGGAAGAAAGCCCTGAGGGTCACCGGCACCATCTACCAGCCCCAGACGGGTCCCGGCCCCTGGCCATATACTGCTGCCAACAGGGCTTGTTAGGAACCAGGCCGCACGGCTGGAGAGGAGCAGCTGGGCCTGGCAGTGGTTCACCTGTGCCTCCAGCACTCCATCCTGGGTGGACTGCGCCTCGAGTCTCGGACCCTACTGGGAACCATGCACATGAGGGATGTAGGTTACCCACATGGTGCTTTTGAGAATCTAATGTGGTAGCAATAGAAAGTGCACAGTGTAATAGCAACAGAAAGAGCAAATAATAAGTGTAATAAGGTTGAATTATCCTGACCCCTGCTCCCTTTGTGGAAAAATTGCCATCCAGGAAACCTGTCCTTGGTGCCAAAAACATGGGGGATGGGCGGGCTTGGAGACCCTGGGCACCAGGCTGGGCCTGACATACTTCCCTCCCTAGGGTCTGCTGGATGGCTTCAGAGTCCACCCTGGGTCCAGTCCTATGCAGGGACAGCCGCTTATGGGACCACTCACAAATGGAGACCCTCTAGTCAGATGTGGGAGCCAATCCCAGACCTCTGGGAGGCTGAGGCAGGAGGATCACAAGTTCAAGCTCAGCCTGGGAAACTTAGTGACTCAGGGAGACCCAGTCTCAAAACAAAAAAAAATTATAGAAAGGGCTGGGTGTGTAGCTCAGTACTGGTTCAAATCCCAAGACCCCCCACAACCCTGAAAGAGGGTGGTGATGCAGCTCTCAGCACACCCCTGTGACCACCTTTGCTCCCCACACTTTGGACATCTTGGGGTCTACTTCTGGGTCACATGATGGCAGACTTCGCACCAGGGCCACCTTACCCAGCTACCCCTCGTCAATCTGAAGCCTCTTCTGCCCCGTCCCCCTCAAATGGGCTTGCTCTGTTTTTAGAATGTCTTGTTTATCAAGCCAGTGAGCTAATTATAAACCGCTGATTCTTAAATTATTAGAAAGAAGCTCTCATGAGAGTTGATTTTTCAAGTCCAGTTATTGGCCACCTATCAAAGGAACATGCTACGTGCTGACATTTTCTATAAATAACTTTGAGATGCTATTTTTATTTCATGCCCTTTAATTATTACATCAAATTATACCATGGTTGTCAGCAAATTTTACACAAAGCATATTTTAAAATTTGGTGATTTGCTTATAAGAGTTCTGGGGGAAAAGCAACTTTAGCTTAAAATACAAACAGAAACACAGCGTGTTGAAATGGGATGGACAATGCATTTCCCATAAACAGCTTGAAATAATATTGAAAACTTGATCCCATTTTAAATGCCACTGCATGGGGTTTCTGCAATTGATTTAACAGTTCATTGAAAAGTTTGGTTCTTCCATTTCAGCACATGCAAGGATACCCAGGTCAGAGGTGCTATAGCTGAACGAGAGCCCACAGTGCAGCATGAGTCCTCCTGAGAAGTCCTCCAGCTCAAACACAACCACATTTGTCTCAGCGTTTATTTTTGCTCCAAAAACTTTCAAGAGAAATCAGGGTGCTCAGGCTCATTTGCTGTGCAAAGCAGCCATGCTTTAGGACAACACTGGGACTTAGCCGGTCCAGGAACAGGAGCACTCTTCACTCATGAAGTATAGTGGTTTGTTTGCCTGTTTGGATTTTGGGCAAAAGGTTTTTCTGTGTAGTTCAGGGGGCCTTGAACTCACTATGTAGCCCAGGGAAGCGTTGGACTCACAGTGATCCTCCTGCCTCAGCCTCCAGAATGGTAAGATTACAGGTGACCATCACCACACCCCGCTCCAGAAGTACAGTGTTTTCTTTCTCCTCTACTTTGTCTCCCTAGGCACAGCTTGACTCTTGGACAGAAGGCCTGAGACCAGGAAGACCACTACAATGGTCAGAAAGTGACCTTTGCCCTGTGGCCTCAGCAGGACCCTGTGAGTTGGGGGGCATCAGAGGGTGATGTCCAGGCAGGCGCTGCCCCTCTGGGACCCTCTGTCTCTGTTCAGAAGGGCCAGGATCATGTCACATGACCTCTAAGGTCCTCTTGTCCCTGCCTGTCTGTAACTACTTTTGTTTACAGAACCTTTTGATCCTTCTTTGCCACTTTTTAAAATTTTCATGCACACATGTCAAACTAGATCATTTTAATGTGTTCATTTATTCACAAACAATTACTGAACTTTCGTTTGGCCACAGCAGTCTGGCCTTGTATGCAGGGAGACAATTTCTAAGACTTGGTTTGTGTTCTGGAAGCTCATGGTCTCAGTTATCTTGGCAGAACAAGGTTCCCCGAGACAAGCTCCATGGAAACTGCATACACATGAGCACACAGCAGAGTCCACCCTGCTGCCTGCACATCTGAGATGAATCACAAAGGGTGGGCAGAAATGTGAGGTTGGAGACAGGACGATGGGTTAGCTTGGAGTCTTTGTGGACACTGGGGGTCGGGAGGACTTCTGCCACTGCAGACAGTGCCATAAGTATGTGTATATCTGCATCAGCATCTGTGCCTACATCTCCATAGCTGGGTCCCCATCTGTGCTTGTGCCAGTGTCTACACACAGGGAGTGGCATGGCCCAAACCAGCAGCCTGGAGTCCTAGTGTCAGGCTGGGCATCTGGGACAGGAAGCTGGGGGACTAGGACAGGAAGCTGGGGGTATGGGACAGGAAGCTGGGGGACTAGGACAGGAAGCTGGGGGTATGGGACAGGAAGCTGGGGCACTAGGACAGGAAGCTGGGGGACTGGGACAGGAAGCTGGGGGACTAGGACAGGAAGCTGGGGGTCTGGGGCAGGAAGCTGGGGGTGTGGGACACAAGTTTGTCTGGGGATGCTGGAGACCAGTGCATTCTATGCTTTTCTGCACGGTGGAATAGCCCAGGTAGCTTTTACATCTCTGTGACCAGTTCCCCAGTGACACCACCTTAGGTCAGTCAGAATTTCTGCATATGGTGGAGATTTCTTGCTTTGTAAGTCCCCCGGGGACTCCAATACACAGCCCAGCTGGACAGCTGGGCCACACCGCAAGGGACCCTTCCTGGTGTGGATCTGGGGATGCAGTTTGGACAGGAAGGCGTGCGGGGATGGAGCGTGGCAGGGTCACCAGGCCGTGGAGCGGTGTCACAGGGAGGAACCTCAGCCTCCTCACCACAGCCAGTGAGCCCAGAAACTCCCGGTGCCCCAAGGCAGGTGGTGTGGGTGGTGCAGACCCTCCAACGGGAATGAGGAACGGCTGGCACAGACGGTCCTGGCCCAGGTGCCCAGGTCCATGTGCAGATCCTGAGGTTGGAGGTTGAGAGATGGAGCCCTCAGCCCCTAAGGGAAGGGAGGGCATGCAGGACCCTGGCCATGCTGCTGGCTCCACTGCACTGCCTGGGAGCGGGGCAGGGGCCCGGGTTCCTCTCGGCACATGGGAGCTCCCTGGTTCCCAGTTTGAACACTGGGGTTCCCCTCCTCCTCCTCCCTCTTCATCTCTTCCTCCTCTTCTTCCTCCTTTCCTTTTTCTTCCTTTCCTCCTCTTTCTCCTCCTCCTCCTTCTTTGAGGTACTGAGGATTAAAGCCTGGGCCTTGATAGAGAATTACATCCCTAGCCATTCACCTTTAAAATTATTTTTTGTTATGAGACAGAATCTCTCTCAGTGCTAAGTGCCCAGGCTGGGCTCAAACTTGCAGTCCTCCCGCCTCAGCCTCCCATAGTGCTGGGATTCCAGGTGTGAGGCACCACACCGGGCTTTGCATGCTCCTTGAGGCCACTGAGCCTGGGGCAGTCTTGGCTTTGGGCGGATGTGAGACAGTAGCCCCTGCCGGTCCTCTTGTCTGCTTGCTCAGCCTCTTCGGCCTCCGCAGAGGAAGACAGGGACTTCGGCGATGCCCACCTTGGGTGGAGAGAAGTGGAAAGCAGATGTCCAGAGAACAAAATCAAATGTAAAGCGTGACCTTACTCCTCTCTGAAGTGCCTGGGCCAGGTGGACCCCAGGAACTGCGTGTTTGTGCCTCACCCTGACTCTGCACCTCATCCCCAAGGAGTGGGGACCTTCAATCATGCCAAGCTGGGTGTCCCCAGACTCCTGACTCCAACCAGGCCAAGTTGGCGGAGGGGAACACAGAATGCAAATTTGCAGCCCTCAGGATGTCCTGTTTGAATAGCTAATATGTACCACTGCGAGAAAGTTCGCAGATGAAGAAACACAAAATGTTGCTGGTTTTAAGCAAAAACATGACACTCAATCATCTATGCTGAATGCTTCTTGTGACAAGTGTTATTTGGATGACCTTGAGTCTTCCCCTTGAGTCCTGACAGGTGTGTGTGTGTGTGTGTGTGTGTGTGCAAACCTAGGCAGCCTGAAAACTTGGGATTCTCTCAGCAAGGGCCGCAGGCACGTTAGACAGTTGGCTTCTTTATTCAGCAGTTAAATTCCTCATCTCTGCCAAGATCTATAGCATAACCGAGCCTTCCAGCATCTGCTTTTCTTTCCTACGAAGGTCCTAAGGGACTTGCATAATTTTTGGTGTAAGTCAGCACTTTGCCAGAAATAATCTTTTTCCTTTTTTTTTTTTTTATGAGTATATGTTTTTGGTTGCTTTATTTTTTCTTTGTAGAATGACCCCGCATTCTAACGCAATGTAGGCATGAAGTTGGTCGTGGAATTCATGCTTACCTGTTGATCCCGGGCAGGCAGCCCTCCAGGACCTCGATGTTAGCGGCTCTGATCTCCCAGGTGAAGAGAGCTGGGCCCAGTGGTGGTGGCTCATATGGGAGCCACATCCTAGGGTGTGAGAGGGCCTCCGAGTGCCCCGGTTTCCGGGCCCAACCTAGTGTCCTCCACTCCCCCCGAAGCTCTACATTCAGTTTGCGGATAAGGAAATGTGATGGATGCAATTTGCTTGTGGGAGAGCCAGTGTTTTGGCTGCTGAACCCCTTCTCTTGGGCAGCCAGGGGCTTCTCCTTGTGTCTTCTGCTGGGGATGCGGTCGGCTGGGCACCCAGTAGGGCAGAGTAGCACCCGCGCCTTCACTAACATTCTTGTCTGAGGAACCCACTTCGGCCTCTTCTGGAGTTTGGGCCCCAGGATAACCCTTCGAGGTCTCCCAAATGAAAGGTTAGGTCTGTGGATGTTGACAACGAAACCCTTTTCTCCATGAAAAATGGGAGCCATTGGCTATCAAGGAAGGCCCTGGTAGCAGGACTGGAGGAAGTGCTGAGGTTAGTGTTCCAATGAGGACGTGGTTATTGGTGCTTAGGATCCAAGCGCCTGTGTGTGTGTGTGTGTGTGTGTGTGTGGTAAAAATATAGAAGTACCATCTGCTAACTTGGTAACTAGCTGATTAGTTCATTGGTGATGCTTTGGGTTGGAACCATCTCGAGTGGTTTCCCACATCCGGCTGAGCGTGTTCTAGACTTTTTTTGGAGACTGATATTTTGTGGCACCTCAGGATGACCAGTCAAAATGACATTTTGTCTTCTAGTTTAGCTGGTGGAGCCTGCATGTAATAGTGTATAACAAAGTGATCAAGAAATATTAGTTGTTTTTGAAATAGGGATGTCAGATAAATGACAGGGACACCCTGATTGTAAGGGTTGTTTGCTGTGAGCTACACAGATATGCAAATGTGTGCACACCCACAAACAACTACACAGATATATACATTCTTTCCCCCACACTCACACATGCACACAGCTCCACACACCCACATTCACACTCATGCATTTGCCCACTCATTCCTACACACACATATCAACATGCACACTTTCACACACCCACACACAAATGCAAACACAGGCACATTCATACATGTTCACACATGCACACGAAGCCCTCACACACTCACTGACACTACACTAGCACATAATCACACACTCCGACACCTATGCAACTCAAACGGGTTCATCCAGAGCACAGAGTCATCAAAACATGCAACAGTCTTCAACTACGGATCTTTCCAAGGAGCTTGCTGCCATGTGTCTGCAAGGAAACCGAGATGGTTTCCTGCAGAGAGAGCCTTGAACATTCAAAAGTGGAGAGGGGTCACTGGCTAGGCCCGGGAAGCCTCAGGTGCAGAGCCCTGAGGACCTGGGAGAGACACCAGAGCCTCTCCTGGGACGTCCAAGCTGGGGTTCTCCAGCTTCCTCTCACTGAGTGCCCAGCTGTCCTAGTGCCTGCAGGGTCCCCTTCAGGAAGGGAGCATGGGCCTGGACCTGGTGCTGCCACTGCCCTGGGCTGGGGAAAGGTCTAAACAAGAGTCCCTACCCCAGAGCAAAGCTCAGCATGCATCATTAGACACAAGCCCTCCCTCATGAGTCACTTAATCAATTTATTTAATGCACACATTTCTAAGACATTCTGCAGGAAATGTCAATATGCCTTGGACAGAAGCCTCCCATGTGCTCACTGTGAAGCCAGCCGAGATCCTGAATCCCCCGCACAGGTGGGAGGCCTGCTGTCCTTGTCTCAGACCCGGCTCCCCAGGGTTGGTGCTCCTGCGTGGTCTCTGATCTGACCCGGAGCCCCCGTGTGTGCTGCTGTCCTTCCAGACTGTTCCTTCCATAGCGCGTTAGGGATGAGGACCTGGACCCAGAGTGTTCCTTCCTGGAGGATCTGCCTTGGTTCTCCATGGATGTGTGACCAGTGGCCAGGACTCCTGTGGACAGCGAGGATCTGCATTGGTCCTCTGGAGGAACTCGCTGTTTGCACCCCTCAGTGCCCAGGGAAGAGAAGTAACTGGGCAGCGTCTCCATCAGCAGGAAGTGAGTGGCAGTGGGGCAGCCCTGTCACCTTGTACTGCAGATGGAGAGACAGGGTCTTAGCCACTTTCCTGTCCCTGGGACAAAATACCCAACACTCGCAGCTCAGAGGAGGAGAGGCTGACTTGGGCTCACAGGTTCAGTCCATGGTCCATGGTCGGTGGCTCCAAGGTGGAGATGGGACAGGAGAGGGGAAGATGCACAACACGAGGCAGCCAGGAGGCAGGGAGAGCGGGGAGGAGCCTGGGACAAGAGCACAGCCTTCAGGTCACCCCCGGGACTCCGCCCCTCTGGCCACGCCTCCCTCAGTTCAGTCAGCTCTGAATTCTTCCATGATGAATCCACTGGTGAGCAGAGCACCCCAGGATCCATCACCTTCCACACAGGAGGCTTTTGGGGGACATTTTAGATCCAAACCATACATGAAAGAAATTAAATCCTAACAGACCAAGGCAGTTTTGCTGAGTCCCGTAAGCTCAGTCTTAACAAGACAGGGCACGCACTCCTCCTCCGTCCCTCGGTGGGTATTTATTTACCCAGGGGCTTTGATGGGCACTTGTGCACTGCCACTGTGGACTAGCGAGGCTGGGATTGGCTGCTTTCACAGGTGATAGGAATGGCCTGAGGCCTGGTCAGGTGCCTGCAGTCACGGGGCCCCAGGGCAGGTGCTGGCTGGCTCCCTGGTGTGCTGAGGACGAGTGCAAGGCAGACTCTCCATGGCACGCTGGTGAGCTGGCCTGGCTGAGCGCAGGAGCCAGGGGCCGGCTGGACAGTCACCAGAGCCTCAAAGTCCCCTCCCAACCATGCAGAGTGGAGGGGGAGGGTGCAGCTGTGGGATTCTGGTCACCCCTGGTAAGCCAGGCTGCAGCCCCATGATCCAAGCAGAAACAGGAGGTCTTCGGGTTTTCATTCACCCCTGTTTCTCTGGAAACATCTGTAGCAAATCCTGCAAGTGAAGAAGACTGGGGGCTCCCCGTGGAGGCAGCCAGGGAGGAAAGCAGGGTGTCAGCTGTCTTTCAGCCCTGCCTAGAAATAGGAAACCCTACAGGGGCTGGCAATGGCCAGCCCCTTCCTGTCACCAGGCCCATGGAGTCACTGTGCCCAGCACTCCATGCCCTGAGCTTCTGGCCATGCAGAAAGATGAAATAGGGTAGGGGCGCTCAGTTCTGTGGGAGTCTGGGATGATGGGCAGAGGGGTTCCAATGGCGAAGAAATGGTGTAACAAGGAGGAAGGAAAGTACCAGTGTGGTTCATCCCATGTATCAGCCAGCTTTTCCATTGTGGTATGGATTGTGGTATACCTGAGGTATGCAACGTAAAGGAGGCATGGTTTATTTAGCTCATGTTCTCAGGGGGTTCAGTCCACGGTCAGCTGGATCCAAGGCAGAAACATCATGGCAAACAGTGTGAGGGAGCAAAGCTGCTCAGTTCAGGGCAGCTGGAGATCAGAGTGATCATCTCCATGAGCCCCACCTAACAGCTCACCCAGCTAAGACCTGAGTGAATTAATCCCCTGGCCAGCTAAGCCAGTCAAGCCAACACCTGGGGTTAACTGTACATCCCAGGTACAGTCTGGAGACTGTTCTATTTAGGGTGAGGTTTAATCCTCACCACCTCTTCACAGATGAGGAAACTGAGGCCTGAAGGTGGGAGTCCTTCATCTGGCAACAGAATGCATGAATGTGAGGTGGTGCCCAAGGCAATCCAGGTTCCCAGCACGTCTGTCGCCAGACCCACACTGCTGACTCCTCCTCCTCTGCTTCTTCTGACTGTTGTCTGCTGCAGCTGGGGCTCCGTATCTCCTGGGGGAAGGGTGCAGGCGCCCTGAGCTTCCCTCCACGTTCACTGCAGATGAGGCTGGTAGTGAGTGTGGGGCCAGGGGAGGGAGACAGGAGCAAGTGTGCACCTCGGGGGTGAGGACACACGGGACCTGCCACGCGGGGCACCCAGCATGGGCCACTCGGGCACCTGCGGTTCAGAATGCAGACAGACGCCTGGTGGGCGAGGGGCAGAGGCAGGGAGGGAGGGGAGGAAGGCAGTGGGGGTGTCACGGTTGGGACGAAGGAGAGCAAACACCCGCAGAGGGAAGTGGGCGCATAGTTAGAGGTGGGGGCGGGGGCCCAGAGGGCGTAACAGGAACAGGCACTGAGCTCAGTGACCAGCAGGGGCCTGGGAGGGGCCACGAGACAGCGCTGCGCTGGCTCTTTCCGGGGCCCCGCAGGGCCTCGTCAGCATGGTTACCCCGTGGGGGCCCCTGCGCCCGCCCCGTCCTGTGACACAGGCTCCCCTCACCCCTTCTGCGCCTGACTCAGGTGAGGACGTGCGGCTCTTTGGTTCACTGTAGGTGGAAGGGTAGCCAAAGGGGCAGCGCTGGGACTGCACCATCAGTGCGAGTGCAGAGATGACGGGAGGAGGAGAGGTTCGAGAGCCGGAGGAGGAGCGGGAGGCAGCCTCATGTAGTCCAGGGCAGCTCTCACCTGCCCCGGAAGAGCGCAGGCTGTCACCGCGGAGGGGCAGGGTCACAAGAGAGGCCCGGAAACTCCGCCATTGCCATGGGAACCACTGCCTGCTCAGCTGCCAGGACCCCATTGATGTTTAGGGGTTTGAGGTGTCTCAGCTGCCTCAGAGGATGCTTCTGCTGCAGACCCAGCATCCAAGATAGGAAGTCACCACGGTGCCACAAAACTGGCTGCCAGGCAGAGGGGCTCGGCGTTCAGGACACACACAGCCTGCTCCTGCGCTGCGGTGGGTCCCCTCACCGCTACTTCCTCCCAGGAACGGGTCGTTTACTGCATTTGAGACTCCAGAGTGTGAGCATCAGAGAAACCTAGGACGTCCTAACCCCGACCCCACATGACCACCAGGGAACCACGGCCATGCCCAGCTTCATTCCTTCATCCAGCAGCTACTTCATCCCCTTTACCAAAGTCACTCTGAATTAATCAGAGCACTTCACTGATCGCAGACGTCTCTGCAGGGCAAGAAACAGCGAGCTCAAGAAAGGCCACAGTAAATCCCTGACTTCAAGGCGGTTAAGTCCTGGGTGTGACACTTCCCTTATTATTATGTTCATATTTAGGAGGCTGATGAGCACAAAAACAAAATCAATTTTAAATATGTCTCGTCTGAAAAGGAAATTGTTTTGGTAGAAAAATGCTGGAAAGATTCTCATCCTTAAGGGTGAGGGAAGAAGGTGGCATTTGCAAGCTCTTGCCACTAGATGGCAACATCTGAGCACGGAGTTTCAGGAGCTGGGCCAGGGCTGGAGGTCTCAAGCCCGCCAGCTGCCCCTGTCCTGCGATGAATCAGGGGCCCAAAGCTCCTCTTTCGCACATCCCCGAAGTTCAGCTCTACTTCTGCCCCTGTCCTGCTTGAAAACTTACCCAGGTTCCCTCTTGTTAAAGCCTCAAATGTCACCTGCCATCTTCATACTTGGATTATCAGTTCAGTCCCTTCTGCGCGCCCTGTATTCTGGGGACAGTGGTGTTGACCAGCCGCTGGTGCTGGGGTTCTGGCGTTGCTGTGCCTGGGGGGACCCAAGCCACCCACCCCGAGTCCCTGGCTTCCCGCTCCCCACCCTGATCCCTTCCTTGGTTGGACCTTTCCGTGCAGCCACCTCTGCTGAGCATCGGCCACATGGAACCCACACTTCCTCGCCATCTGGGAGCAGCCTTTGTCTCTGGGGGACGCCTCCCACCTTTTGGTCCTGGGGAAGCCCCTGAAGCTGTGTGGCCGGAGGATCAGGGCCTCGAGCTGCGGAGCAGGGTCTCTGGGTGGTCTTCACGGCGCACGCCTGTGGCACCGAGGTCAGTAGAGGTCACTTCTTCTGCCCACTGATCCGATTAGTGCACACTGACTCAGCAGCTCTCGGGCCAGACACAGGCTGCGTCCTGGTGATGCCGTGTGAGCCAGGTCTGACTCACTCCTTCCAGGAGCAAACCGCAGAGCGGGGAGGAGAGAGAAACTCCGACCGGCCCCGGCCCTGGCGTGTGTGGTCTGCAGCCTGGGTGGGTGATACAGCCACAGGGGTGCCACATCACCTCAGGCACCTGGAAGGGGGACAGCTCCGCAGAAAGCAGCATCTAAGACCCACCAGGCTTGAGAGAAGACCCCCATTCCTCTCTTCCTTTTTATTCCCTCTGCCTGGTGGGGCCCACTTCCTTTCTTAGCAGTTGAGTAGAGGAGGACTGGGGGTCTCCCCGTGAGTGACAGGAGGGGTTATTGCCATCTCCTCCTGCATTTACCTGGGGTCTGAGTTTCTTCTCCTTGGGAGGTGTGGCTCCTTTACCATGGCGTGGGTTGGGGTGTCCACCTGGCTCTTCCTGAGCAATGTGTTTTCCAGAGTTCCTTTCCAGGCTGGGCTTGGTTTCACGTGGATAGTCCAGAGTCTAGCTATGGATCCCTTTGGGGGTCAGTCAGGGTCTAGCTATGGATCCCCACATGAGCCATCCAGGGTCTAACTATGGATCTCTGTATGGGTCAACTAGGGTCTAGCTGTGGATCCCTTTGTAGGTCAGTCAGGGCCTAGCTGTGGGCTTGGAAGGATTTAGCCACATAGCCATTGTTGGTTCAGGTCTTTAGTGAGACAAAGATTCTACTCTGGGTTAGGAAGTCATTAAGTTCCTAGTGGAGCTGGAAGACAGATCTCATATTAAAGTGTGTCCCTTTACCTGGCTCCTTCTCCATGCCTATGGTTCTTTTGTGAGTCTTACAGTCTACCAGGGAAGCATTCTTTTGTGTAGCTTATCATTTCAAAGAAAATTTATATTTGTCTCTACTCTTGAATTCAAATCTTCTACACTGTCAGCTGATTGGAAAGTGAAAGAGACAGGCATGGGTTTAAGCGCTGTGTTGCATACTGGCAGCTCTAGTCTCTGGTGCCTTTATATTTTCATCTGACCATGTGCTGATTCCCGTGGAAAGCTGTGAGCTAAAGCTTCCAGGACTCAGATAGGACTGGGCATGCCAATGTTTGGCCTTGCTTTGCTTTGATTTTATCTTCCCTGCACTGTCTCTGTTTGACCAGGCTCTATCAAATTTATTTCTCCCAGCTCTGGAGGCTGGAAATCCAAGACCACGGTGCCACCAGATTCAGGGTCTGGTGAGGCCTACTTCCTGTTTCCTAGATGGCTCTTCCTAGCAGTGTGCCCCATGGTGGAAGGGGTGAGGGAGCTCACGTGGGTCTCTCCCATTTGGGCTGCAGCCCCTGTGTCCTGCTGACCTCCCAAAGGCTGTATCTCCTGGGGGTTAGGATCCCAGCATATACGTTTCGGGGAGACACCAACATTTACATGGTAGTGCCTACCAAATGCTTGTGAGGTCACCACCTGGCTTTGTGCTCACTATTGCCAGCTTCCAACCCCAAAGAGGATTCTCCTTGGATCTGAGTAGTTTAGGGTGCCAGAGCGGACATGGCTCCTTGGGTGGGTGGGAAGTCACGGGGACTCGCGTGGGCCTGGTAAGCGCCTCGAGGGTCTCTAGTGTTCTGTCCCAGCACCACATTTGGATTCCTTTCTCATGAGCAAAACTGTAGGACCTGGGGGGTGGATCCTTGTCCATGTTTCCTTTGTGTTATTTGAAACATGAAGGGGTTCCATTCGTTTTTCCCTAGACTATCTCCCAAGTCACCTTTATCCAAAATGGCAAAGGAGCAAGATTTCTCTCTTTTTTTTTTTGTATTAAATTCTTTTATTGGTACATTGTAGGTATACAACACAATTACATTTCTCATTGGGAATTGTACCTTTACATGATGCATCTTGGTTCTTATTTTTTCCCCATTCCTAGCCCTCCCTTCACCCCCTCCACCCTTCCCTATTTACAAAGACTTTATTTCCAGTTTTTCCATTTCTCATCATTTTTTCCTTTCCCTTCTTTCCTTTCCCCTGCCCCTCCCACTACTCCTACCCCTTTGGACCTTTTCTTCCTATTTTGCACTATCGATTATTCATTCTAATCATTGGTACATTTTAGGAATACAATATAATGACATTCATCATTGGAAATTTGCACCTTTCCATAATCTCTCTTGGTTCTTATTTTTCACCCTTGCCCAGCCCTCCCTTCAACCCCTCCAGTCCTCCCTAGTTGCAAAGATTTTGTTCCTATTTTTCCATTTTCTCATATTAATCCCATTCCCTTCTATCCTTTCCCCTAGCCCTCCCACTTCCTTCCCCTTAGGAGCAAGATTTCTAAATAAAGGAAGTTCAGACAACAGGTTCTCCCTCCCCCTGCTTTTCTCTGGATGGAAACACAGGGCTCTATGCAAACACAGTTAGTGTACCTGAGTCAGGTAAGGATTGCACACCCCCCCCAGGCACCTCTGCAGGAGGTGGGGAAGCCCAAAGGGGTGCTGGCTATCATGGAGGAAGGGTTGGGGTCGGGGCTTGAGATGCAGCTCTCAATCTCACCCTCACTATGTGAGTCACCTCAGCAAGCCTACTGAGCATCAGTCTGTGAGCTGCACAAAGAGGGGAATAAAAACAAGAAACCTCAGGGAAAGCAGCCACAGTGTTTGTGGCCGGACAGCACCTTAGGAAACACCCGAAGCCCTCCCTGCTTATTACCTTACTGTAAACCCAAGAGGTGGGTGCGTCAGGAGGGGCGGTGGGGCTAGATGCTGGATGCCTCTGGCTCACAGGGTCACTGGACTGTCTTCCTCACTCATGGAAATAGCTCTGGCATATCTGTGAGAATCAACCCAGGCAGGTCCAAGGCCCAAGTGGAAGGCAAGTGGAATGGCGTCCTCACAGGGACAAAGGGATTCATGTCACACACTAGACTAGGGTGTAGGTCGAACAACCTGAGGCTGCCTCCCAAAGACTCAGTGAAAAGTGCAATTCTGTCCCAGGATGAACAGCCAGGCCTCGGTCAGGCGAAAGGCCGGCATTCCAGATGAAGGGGGGATCAGGAGGCTCAGGACTAAAAATCCCACCAGCCAAAGAGGTCTATGGGCAAAAATGGGAAGTGCTTATAGAAATGAGTTTAGAAAACTGACTTCAGATACAAGCCTACAGGAGATGGAAATTCCACAGCCGGTGTACCCCAGGGAGAGAAGGGGCCCCAGCCTAAGGGCTGTGACAATTTTCAACCTCTCGTAAATCTAACAATTCCATCCAGGTCAACACTTCTCCCAGAGGAACCCAATACAGATGATAGGAACTGCTTGTTTATTTTTAACTTTTAAATGTTACGTGTAAAAATATGTCCCTAACTTGGAGTATTTCTCTAAATGGGGCACACACATCTTCTCGACCCCCTTAAAGGCACTACGTGTACAATTGCGTCCTTACTAATCTAGGTTTCTTCTAATTTGACTTCCAAAATGTTACACCAAAAACCTTTGTAAATATCTCTGTAAAGAATATGTGTTGGTGCTGGGTTAGTTCTTGGAAACATATATATACATATACATACATATCTATCTATCTATCTATCTATAGATAGATAGATAGATAGATAGATATTTTGAGATAGGGTCTTGCTGTATAGCCCAGGCTGGCCTCAAACTCCCAATGATCCTCCTGCCTCAGCCTCCCAACTGCTGGAATCACGCCCAGCTAGAAGCCAAATTAATTGAGTTAAAGGCATTTTATATATTTTTATAGATCCTACCAATTTGTTCTTCTAAAAAATGTTGTTAATTTCGACTTTAACTAACATGACACACATACACAAAAGTGAGTATTATCAACCACTTAAATTTTTTTGTAATCTGAATGAGACAAAATTTCTCATTTTATTTCAATCTGCATTTCCATGAAATGGAGCCTAAGTTTTTATGCTTATTTTCTATTTCATTTAAATTGTCTGTTAATAACCTTGGCCCCCTATTTATTGTATTGTTTGTATTTTTTCTTTTTAGGTTATCTTTACTCTGGAAATCGAGGATGGATTTAGGTTTGTGGTTGCTGAAGCTTATGAAACTCGGGGAAATTACCTGTAACCAAAATAATACAAAGTTAAATAAGAATTTAGCTGCTCACCGCTAGCCCTGGCCATGAACTCGGAATAAACAGGCACAAGTAGGTGGTCTGTAGCTTAGCTTCATTGGCGACAACACGACCTGCCTAGAATTGACCTCTTTGTTACGTTTGCAGTGACTATTTCATCGTGAGACACTTCAGCTTTGGTGCCTGCAAATCTGTCCATATTTTCCATTTTAACTGGGGTTTGGGGACCCTGGCTCTGGTTCCTTTTGGGTTTTGCCGGTTACTTGGGTGTCGCTGAGCCTCTCCGGTTTCTGCGTTCATCCCACTCAGGTGGCACGGGAATAACGGAGCTGGGGGGAGCTGCTTCCGAGCGGAGCTGCCGATGCCGATGCCGATGCCGATGCAGCCGGGTGGGACCTGCCTCACCACCCTCCTGCTCCTTCGTCTCAGTCGTTGCCTGGCGCACTGTTTGTGTCCCCCGTGTCCGTTTCTCTGTGGGCCCGAGCGATGTAAATGTGCAGCATGGCTAAAGATGTCATCTTCCCGATTCTGCTAGAAGGTTTTGGAAATATTTTTTCTATTATAACAAGATTTTAGGTGAGAGAGAAAGTGTTTGCCTTAGTCTGTTTCGCGTCGCTATCTCGGGATCTCTCAGAGTAGCTCATTTATTTGGAAAAGAAATGGGCTTCTCCCAGTCGTGGAGGCTTGAGGTCCGAGTCCAGGGTGCTGCGGGCTTGGGGCTTGGTGAAGACTCAGCTTCAGCTCCCAGAGGGCCTTGAGTAGCGCATTCTCCAGGGACAAGGACTTCCTCTCGCCACAGCACAAGAGCAGGGCGCTGCCTGGCCCCAGTACGTCACCGCCACCTGGGGGCAGCACAGCCCTCCCTGCACCGCTGCCTTGGGGGCCATGTTCCAGTGAGGTCTGGGGAGGGGACCCTGCTTCAGAACCATCGTTGTGGCTGCACAGTTTCTGGCTGACATCAGCAGAGTCCACCAGGATCCTGCATCTGTGGAGAGAGAATGGATTTTCAGTTCTGTGTGGGAAGAGGATCCTGCTACCAAGGTGTGCTAAAGCAGCACCTTTCTGAAGCCATAAAACAGCAAATGTTCTCATAAGAAATGTGTTCTATCCCACCAACCAGTTCTCCTGTTGCCACTTGCAAAACTGCAATAAAAGCGTCTTTGAATGGATGCTCCCTCGCTATGTGCTGCGAGCTCTGAGCTGCTGCCCGTGCCACTGCTCTCCATATCCTCGCCTCCTCTCTCTCCCGTCACCTCACTTCTGTTATTTCATTCACTGCAGCATCCGGGTCACAAGCCTTTATCTTGCTGCACACCTGGTACTACAGGATGGACACCATGTGAGGTATGATAAAAGGGCACTGAGAGTTTAAATTCAAAATATTTATTATTACATTAAAAGAAACACTGTCAGGAATCCCCCTCAAAACAGTCCCCTCTCTCTGAACACACTCATCCCATTGTCCTTGCTACTTCCTGCAGCAGCTCTGGAATCCTCTTTCCTGAGGGTCTTTAGCTGTAGTGTCCTGGTTGCCTCAAAGTCCTGAACTGATTCAAAACATTTCCCTTTCACGGCCACTGTGACTCTGGGGAACAGCCAGAAGCTGCATGGTGCCAGATCAATGAATAAAGCGAATGAAGACAGAGTTATGTGTTACAAGCTGCCTTTATGTTGGATGGCGCTCAGCAGCAGCGTCCACTAGTATGTGTGATCATACCTCGTAAAGACACTCAGTGAAGAGGACTCCGGAGCTGCTTTAAAAAGTGGCCAGAATGAAGGGAGGGAAGAGCGTGTTTGGAGCGAGGGAGAGGATTTTTGAGGAGGATTTGTGGCAATGTGTCTTTTACAGCAACACATTTTTATTTAAACATTCACAGCAGTTTTGGATCACCTGCAACTCTGAGACTGTGGCCTCCCGGAGGAAGGACGTTGACTACGCAGGTGCCTGCGGCCTGGGCACTTCATCTCCCCCTCCTTCTCTGCTCGAACCCGGCAGCCTCCCGCTCCCTTCCTTTGCACAGGGTGGCCCTTCCCCTGCCTGCAGCCAAGTGTGTACATGGAACCAGAGCCTCTTGCTCCCTCTGCATCATTTTCTCTTTACCAAGCTGTTTTGAAATGAGGTCGTTGAATTTTCCATCCTGCCCTCAGGCCCCAGTGTGCCGCTCTGCCCTGCGCTGACTGATGTTGACGGATGCAGCTGTAGAATCCGGGGCTCCTGATGTCGGGGACCTGAGTGTTCGGGAGCTGGCCCCGAGCCCAGTGGGCTCCAGGGACTGCTTCGCTCTGTCCGTCTTCAGGACAGTTGAGAAAGCAATAAACCTACACAGAGCACAGGGAAGCGAATGGGAGAACAGCCAGATCCAAGTCAGGTAAACTGAGGCTCAACATTCACCGTTTGTAGAGAGTGCATTTAGATTTGGCTCTTTCTGGGGATGCTTTCGTATGGAAAGTGCTCTTCCTGCTACTGCCAGCCCTTCCCACCATCTGCCAGGCTCATGTTTGAGCCCTGTTCTGAGCCCTCCTGCCACGGTCTACTCTGCTCTCCCTCTCGGCACCTCCTGGGTCCACCTGTCCCTTCCCTCCGATCCTGGCCTGGGTTGTGAGCCAGGAGAAATGGGGTCTGGGGAGGAGTTGTTAATATTTTTCTGAAAACCCAGGCAGGAATTCGAACGTTGGCAAATCCAGGGCCTTCTTTATTTATTTGTCCTGGGAATCGAACCCAGGCCCTTTGAACTGAGCGACAACCCTGGAGTTTTTCATTTTTTACTTTTCCCAGGTGGGACTCACACTTGTGAGGTTCGGGCCTCAGCCTTCCAAGGCGCTGGAGTTTCGTGCATACACGGCCACGCCCGGACCCAGGGCCAGACCTCCCTGGGGTTAGGTAGAGCCACATGCAAGGGAAGGTCGCACTGCCATGGGGCTCTGCCACCCTGGCAGTGCCTGTGACCAGTGATTCCCACATCAGCACCACTGTTCTTAATGAACAAAACCCAGCTCGTAATCATGGCATCAGGAAGGCAGGCACCCAACACTGATGCACGTGAAGGGCACCCACTGCTCACCAGCTGCCAACTGCAGCACTGCTGGTCCCCGACTGCGAGTCACTGGGCTGTTTTTCTCAGGGACAGCTTCTGAGGTGGCCTCACACAGTGCTCACTCGTGCTCTGCGTGGAGGGCCCGTAACAGACACAGGGACACCGTAGGGTTCTTGGTCCGCCAGTGGGAGACACCAAGCCATTACTGCTGGATTTTGCATGTGGATTTCCTCCTGTGCAGTAGGAGCTTGGCCATGGGGTCCTGGGAGCTTGGTCCTTCAGAGTCAGGCACAGTAGCCAAGAGCCTCCCAGTGCTCTGGAGCCAGGCGCCCTCCAACTGGAGTCCCAGACCAAACAGGAGGACAGATGGGAGCAAGATGGAGCCAGAGAGTCAGAAAGGTCAGCCGCCCCCTCCCACGCCCCCAGTGTTTATTTAGCTTCACAACATTGGTGGCGCTCGGCGAGGGCCCAGAGCTAGCAGCTGGACCGGGCTTTTCCTGCCCTTCCCTTGACACCATTTTTCATGCTTTATAAAGGAAGGAGCACATTTTCTGGTCAAGAAATAAACAAACAACAACAAAACTTGGATGCTGGAATAAAATCGAGTCATATTCTCAAACAGAAGAAAGGATCGTTTTGCAACCAACACGCAGCGTGGTCTCAAGATTTCCATCCATCAGCAATATATGTGCCCAAAATTCACCCATTTTAAGTGAAACCTGATATTTTTAGTGAATTTATAGAACTGTGAAGCCATCAGCACAACCTAAACATACATGTTTCTGAATTCTTCTAATCCCTAAATAGTAAACATCCCTTTGCAATTTCCATCTGCCTTTTCTTGTCATTTCTTAGAAAAAGAATCATACGTTTAGTAGAATTTATTTGGATTTCATCCATCTTCCAACAAACATTTTATTCTACAAATATGTCACATTTTGCACATTCACTCGTGAGCAGACTGTTTGACTCTTGTACTTTTTAGCTCTTAATAACGTGCTCCTAATGTCATTTATATTCAAGTTTTATTTCCACACAAGTCTTCGTAGCTCTTGGGTGTGGATCAGAATTGCTATCATGTGGTACATGTATGTTTGGCATTGTGGGACGCTTCCACATTGCTTTCTGAAGCGGTTGTACCATTTTGCATTCCCACCAGCGATGTTTGAGAGCCCCAGGTTCTCCACTAGTTGTTCTTGTGGGTTTCCATCCGACTGGTTGACACGGGGAATCATTGTGATTTTGATTGTGTTTCTCCAAATCCCAATGGTGTTGAGCATGGTGTTCTATTGATCCATGTGTCTGTCCCTCCACAGAACACCATGCCATCTTGATTATGTAGCTATATAATGAGTCTTAATGTCAGGAAGAAAGATTCCTCCATTTTATAATTATTTAAGATTATTTTAGCCCTAGGCTCTGGGCCTCTTCAGATCCATTTAGAATAAATTTGTCTATGTCTATAAAACAATCTTGCTGAGATCTGGACAGAAATTGCGCTGAGGCTGTCGCTAGACTGGGGAAGAACGGGTTATCTTTGCTCTGCTGGTCCTTGCAATCCATAATCACAGTATGTGTCTCCCTTGAGTGATGATTTCTTTGGTTTATTTCATCAGCGCTTTGTAGCTTTCAGGGTGCAAGTTCTGGGCATATCTGGTAGATTCGCCTCTAGCTGTTTCATTGTTCTCAGCTATTGTAATTGCATCTTGATTTCAGTTTCCATGTATTTAGTGGGTCTGTGGCATTCATCCTGTTTGTCACACACTCTGGTGTGGGCATCCTGGTGGGAAGGGGGAATGTCAGGAGGCCTGGGCTGGGCTGGGAAGATGTAGACGCAGGCCCTGCCTCCGCCTCTTCCTGGCTCTGGGTCCTGGGAAAAACCCTGAGTCTCAGTTAATGGTTAATTCCTACTTCACTGGAGTCAGAGCAACTCGAATTATATTTCCAACTTATCACTGATGCTTCTGTCCTTCCAGGTTTTTACGTTGGAATAGATATCAGTATGTTCATTAAAATTCTTTGATGGCAAGGATGAAATGGTGGATAGAAGAGGTTGGTACAATGTGGTAGCCCATGAGAAAGTCAGTGCTGGGAGTTGGGACTACAGAGTAGAGGGATATTTAATACTATGTAATACTTAAGTGTCCCTCTCTCTGTCTCTCTGCCTCTCTGTCTCTCTCTGTGTCTATCTGTCCCTCTCTCTCTCTGTCTCTCTCTCCTGCTGTTCAGTGCTGTCTTGTTGTCTATCACTGTCCCTCAAAACTTCTGCTAAGTTCTGAAATACCTATTTGCTCTAGATATATGCATGGGCAGCAGAGCTGGGATATTATACCTGACAAGTAGATGGGATCAAGAAAATGAAACTAGAAGCCATGCCTGGTGGACAATAGCAGAGAAAAAAATCTTTTATGGTTTGAAAATGAGAGAAATGTCCAGTTGTTTTTTTTTTTTGGTACTGGGGATCAAACTTAGGACCTTGAATTTGCGAGGCAGGCATTGGAACCACTGAGCTAAATCCCCGGCCCAAAATTTCCAGTTTTAAAAAAGAAATACCCATGTTTATAGCAGCACAACTCATAATAGCTAAATCTTAGAAGCATCTTATGTGCTAGATAAAGAAAATGTGAGATTATGTATACATGAGAGTGTATATATATGGAGAGAGACAAAAATATACACACACTTTAGGAAAAGAAAAACATAAACATTTTAATACTAAATGTATTGAGACATCACGAGATTAACACAAGGTTCCTTTGGCCTCTACAGTTACCAGAGCTCAAAGTGGTGGCCACCGGCTTCCACACATTTATTAGTAGGTGAACTGCTGCTCGGGTGCCCTTGGCCATTGAGATAGCTGCACATGCATTTTCAGTTTCTTCTCTGAGGGCCGGCAGTGTAGTGGGTTTCTGTGGTGTATGACATCCTCTAGGGTCCCCCAGGTGAAGGTAACACCATCTGTTGAATAAGCATCAGACTATTTTTCTTTTCCAACAGTGTGTATACATTTTTTGGGCAGGCTCTGTATATACACAATAAAGTACTACTCAGCCATAAAAAAGGTAAATTTGAGTCATTTGTAGGAAAATGGATGCAATATGAAATCATAATACTAGGTGAAATAAATCAGACACAGACAATTAAATATCACACAGTTTCTCATATGAGTCACCCAAAATATAAACAGTTTAAAGAGCAAAACAATAGAGATGATACAAAACAGGAAGGTAGACTTTGTAGAGATGAGAAGGGGATCTGGGGACGGGGAAGACAGGAGGGAGAGGAGGGGAAAGGGGAAACAAAAAGATTAAAGTGAACAGGGGTATATACCAACTCCCTGTGACGAATGTATTCATTATGGATTACAAACATGCATTTAAAAAAGAGGAAACTGAGGCTATGAAGTGTAGGCAACCAGGAAGTGACCGGGGCAGTGCAGGGCTTCCCACTGACTCAGTGTACCTCCCCTGAGGCCGACAGCGCAATGTCCTGTGTTTTCTGAGATGTCCATGGGGGGCATGGAGGGGGACGTGCACCCAAACTATCCAGGTGGTAGGGGACACATCCGGTCTGGTGCTGGCCAGGAGAGGAGCACAGCCTGACTCAGCTTCCTGGGCTGACCGTTCAGGAGCGTGTTGGGAAATAACACAGCACCCTACGAGTAAGGCTTGAGCATCTTGGTGGAGGCTCGACTCCCAGGGACGTGGGTGGGTTACTCTGTCTGACGTCTTCTGCCTCAGGAGGAAAGCTTGACACACAGCTGACAGCAGGCAGCATGGGAGAACGGAGTGGAGCAGCACATGGGCACTTCCTGCCCCGTCTCTTTGTTGAATGACTAAATTCTATCTTTCCACGTAAGTAATTAAGTTGAATACTGTAAATATCCATTTAAAATTCCAGGACTTGGTTCAGGGAACCAGCCCAAACCCTCTAAAACAGAGGTCTGAGAGACAGAGGAGGAAGGAATGCTCAGGATTAGCTCAAGTCACCTGCAGGATATTGTCCTGGAAATGTCCCCGTCCTGTCTCACCCAGCAGACAACCTACTCCGCACACAGGCTCCTCGAAGAGATGCATTTGAAACATTGCAATTAATTTTAAGCTAGATATCAGTGCTACTCAGGGAGACTTCAGTGTCTTCTATTTGTTGTCTTTGCAGAACATTATCTTGCTCTCCAGGGCTCCTGTGATACAGTGGCCCGGTCGCTTGTAAACGAACGAGGGAACTGGAAACAAAAGTAGCCTGTAAGAGATAAGTGAGGTTGCCTAACACAAACCAGGCCTTTGACATTTGTTATTTAGAGGGTATTTTAATGTTCAAAATATTTGCTTTTCCTTCAGACGCCTTCCAAGAGGGTTTATCTTAGCATGCGGAGGCTGGCTGGGATTTTGCAGGGAAACAAAGATCAGTCACACAAAGTGGCCTTGGTCATTTCTCAACTCTTTTTGAAAAGTTGCAGAGCTGTGTTTTGCAAGAGGCCTGGCTGTGGGACCCAGAGCAGACAGGGTGGGCTTCAGGTGTCTACGAGGGAGCCCTGCGCCCACCACCTTAGGACAGCGAAGGGGCAACTGCTATCTGTGTATCTGTAGGTGTCAGAGGTGGTAGAAAGGAGGGGATGGTGACAGCTCACAGGGCGCAAGGCCTGGACAAATGTCCTCCACTTAGTTCTCATTGAGTGCTCAGAAGACTCCTGAAAGTAGCTTCTAATGGCCCCTGTGCTTGCAGATGAGGTGACAGGCCATGGGGACCTCAGTGGCCCAGAGCCAGCTGAAGCCATTGAGCACAGAGCCAGACATTCAGAAGCCCACACTGTTCCGAAAAAGTATCAGAGAGAATGCGTCCCACCCTCTCAGACTCAGTTTTCAACAAAAGCAAAACAGGCATCGAGTGCATGGTCTGCAGCCTGGGTCTGAGGGGCTCAGGATTATGCTGCCGGAAAATTAAGACTGAGTTTTGCCTGTGTGAAAACCAACTTGAGTTATGCTTTTTTTTTTTCTACTTTCCCACCCTAGGATACCAATTATCGCTCTGCCCAGGTAATGGACTCTATGTTTCCATTAAAGTGCATTCATGTATAAGGTTGTTTTGTAAAATTCTAGTGAAAGAGTAGCTCACCCAAAGTCAGGCTTTCTCTTTCCTAGCAGACTAGTTAGGAAGTCACCCTTGGGCGCATCCATGCCATCTACACCTTCCTTCCTGCAGGAGAAAGCAGAGCACAGCCACACCTAATTCTTCAGAGCTTTAGTCTCCAACACTTTCACCACAGTTGCCGAGCTCAGCCTCCTGGGCCAGGAATCCGGAAGCTGGGAGCTCTGCAGAGCTGGGTTTCAAGTTTCCCTCTGGAGCCTCAGGCTGTGCCCCGCAGCTGTGGGCTGGTGCAGTCACCTGAGAGGTCACCTTCTTCCAGATCAGGTGCTGGTGTGTCCTGGAGAAAGCGCCTGGCTGCTACAGTAACCCTGGATTCAATGTAGACAGACTGTCACAGGACCAGGAGGGCGCTTCCTTCTCTGGACGGCACCTTATTTAATCCTGCCCCACACTCTGCCTGCTAGGGGATGCCTTTGAAGGAGTTAAGGACATTTGCCAAATTGGCAACTGGGTCACAGTGATCCGGGATAAACCAGCTCTGCAGTAGCCTTCCCCCGAGGGCATCTCCACCCCACCTCCTTAGATCTCTTAGTACAGCCCTGGAACTTCCTAGCCTAGTCCCGAGATCCTATGTCCTGTCCCCCCACCCCATGTATACCATTCTCTGGCCAAAAGGTATACAAGCATCAGGCTTTGATCATTGCTTCAGGTTTCTCTTTCCTGTCAAGGTCCCCGGTACATGTATGTTTAATAAAGCTTTAGGATTTCTCTTGTTAACAGCTCTTGTATTAATTGGTTCTCAGCTCCAGCCACAGAGCCCATGTGGAGCTTAGGGGTGAGTCGAGGGTTTCTGTGTCCCCCACTCCTCCCATCCTCGGAGACAGAACCCTCCCTGTCTCTGGGGCCTGGAGCACAGGTGTGGCGTGGGCTCCGTGTGGTGGTGCTGATCCCACAGTGTGGCCCTGCTTCCCCTCTGCCACTTCAGATGTGAGCATCCCCATCTGGAGGGCTCCACGCATAGGGATGACAGCGCTTCGTGCTTTCCATCCCCCTCTGACGATCTGTTATTGGAATCTGTGCATACAGAAGTCGCTTTTGTGTTGGGAACACAATCCCTTGTGGTGGCATTTACTTTACAAACCGCCTCTCTTTTAAAACGCTCAGAACAAGAAAACAGTCTATCCATTGTGCATCCCTATGTATTTTCTGGTATGCTTCGTCTCTTCCTGTGGATCTGAACCGTCTTCCTCCTGCTGTCGTTTCTTTTCACTCAGGAGGATTTCCTGGCGTTCCTGTAAGGTGGCTCTGCTGGCTCCACACTCTCTGGCTGGGAATCCAGGGTGACTTTTTGGTTTCCCACTATGGACAGCGACGCAGGCTCCTCTCTCTCCCACAGCATCCTTCCACTCTCAGCGAATTCCACCTGGCCATCGGGGAGCGGGTTCTGTCCTCTGCCCTCACCCAGGGCCCCGTTGTGTGAGTTGCTGGGACCTGGAGCCACACCATGCCCCTTTGTGTCTGAGCTCAGTGGTGACCTTCTCACCCTCCAGCGGGTCCCCCTCTGACTCTCTCCTCAGTGCTCTGGCAGGCTCCGGAGGGCCTAGGGCTGGTGAGAGTGGGGGATTTACAGGCATGGACCACGCACCCCCACCCAGATCTGATCTGGGCCTCTCTCTTTGCCCACAAATCAGGCAGAGTCCCTCCCTCCCCAGCCCTGCTCTAGGCGGCCTGTGCCGGCCCCCACGGTCTGCTGAGTGTCCTTGCTCCTCAGCCCCTCCAGAGCTGTCTTCTCCCCTCTGCCTCCCTTGGTGCCTGCCCTTTGTCAGGGGTGGCTGGTTGCTCGTTGCTCGGCAAGAGTCCCAACCAGGGCATCTTGTCAGAATTGCTGCAGCTTGCAGAGTGCGGGTGATACTTTGTTACAGGCATCTGCTCCTACATGTGGAATGTGCAGCATGTGGGCCGGGTCAGGTGAGAAGGAATGTCTTGCCTGGGGAATGCCCTTGAGAGAGTCCTTATCTCCGACAGGCAGACAGGACCCTTTCCCCATCCACTCTGGGCCTTTTTTGTCTGCGTCTGACAAGGATTGAATCTTGGTGTCATGGACTTTCACACTCTCTAATCAAACACACCGATCAATCAAGTGTTATATTTCCTGCACAATGCTTATGTGTAACGTCACGTTGTGCTGACAATAGCTTCCTCCAGAGTTGGATCATCGTGTGATAGTGTCCCTGCTGCCGTATGTTAGAGTCATGAGATGTCCCCAGGTTAAGAGCAACTGCTCTGCAGTGGGGCTCATGTTGGCTTTAGGCAAATGCCACTGTGACCCCGGGTCCCGACATTTGAGTTCTATTTCTCAGCTGTTCATTGCGCATCCCAGTCACTGTTTTGTGACAGCGGCTCTATGGTTTCCCTTTTCCAGTCTATGTTGGCTATATTTTGCTCTCAGAGTTCAGTTTGTTTAGAAGAGTAAATGTGGCTTTTTTCGTATTTTAGTATGTCCTGGGAAGATTTCTAGTTTTTAGAAGTACGGATGGGCTGAATGTCTTGAGCTGTTTGTGGCCATCATGCTTGTAATGTCAGCTCGGTTTCAGTGGTTGGTATTCCAAATCTTTGAGCATCATCTGGCTGCGGATTATAAAGCACTGAGGAATAGCGAGGGAGCACAGCATTCTTCATTTAGCCCGTGAATGGCCCAGCCATGCAGCTGGGTGCTAACACTACAGATGAGGAAGCTCGGAGCCTCCCTCATCCATCCCCATCCACATGGAATCGCCCAGCAAAAGCAGCACCTAGACTTGACTTTTCTGAGCGCAAACCTGGTGCTCTGGTTTCTGCTGCCTCTAACCAAGCCCAGCAACGACTGTTTATACTAATTATTATTTCTTCCAAGTTGTTAGAGGAAACAGCTCAAAGAACAGTACATTCTTGTTTGTGGTGAGGTTTCCTCCCAAGCCGTTCCTCGGCCGTGCACCTTAGCTCCGGGCAGCCACGACCGTGGGCTCCGTCCCATGTGAACAGTCTGGTCCTGCTTTTTCCCCGGGCTGCATCCTCGCAAGCATTTGTTGTGTCTGAGGTCTCAAACCAGGTGGCCCATTTCCCAGCTATGTGGCCAGCGGTTCCATTCCTGGTATCCCCCGCCCTGGCCAAAGTCAGAACTTCTGTCTGCACTTTTTTCTGGATTCTTTTCCTTGGCATTTTCCACAGTATTCTAGTTCGTAATTGCTACAGAAAAACATTGTGATTGAATGGCTTTTTTGCAACTGGTTGAGCCAGGACTTCAGAGGGTGAGGAGACTGTTTCCACCCAAAACAACCCACCACTGAGACCCTGGATGTGGGCTGCAGAAGAGGGGTGCACTTCAGATCAATATGGGGTGCAGTGCTTGCCCATATGGGCACTGGAGACTGCAGGAGGGGTGGCTGGTCCCTTCCCATGTTGCCGCCTGTGTGACCTGGATTCCAGCGCCTTGAAACAGGCAGCACTGCCAGAGTCTCTAGTTCTTCCACAGCTGCCTCTGCAGCCTGTCCCGGCGTGGTGGTCAGGGGCTTCTAACCCTCAGTCCCTCAGTGAAACCAGCGCTACCATTAATCTTGGTCTCAACGTCTAGCAGATTAGTAAAATGCATCTCTGTGTGTACCTGGGGGTGTTTCTAGAGGTGAGTGACAGGCCAGCCAACTGAGTGGGGAAGACCCACTCTGTGAGCGGCACCATGCAATAGTCTTGTGGGATAGGAATGAAAGGGGAAGGAGGAGCAGGTTGACTGACTTTGAAGATCCCCATCCCGCTTGAGCTGTGTGACTTTCGCTGCCCCGTCCCTGTGGCCGTCAGACACCAGCTCCTTCAGCCGTTTCCACCGAGACTCCCAGGGAGCTCCCAGGCCTTCAGCCCACACTGGCTGCACCCTCGGCCCCTCTTGCTCTGCGGCGTCCAGTTCCCGATTCTGTGCTGTCCGGGTGCAGCCGGCCATGTGGGCCTTGCAGCCTCCGAGCCTGCGAACTGCCTGATAAATTCTCTTGCTCTAGAGAACCCTAACCAATCCAGATTTTGGTGCCAAAAGTGGTTTTAGAAAATCGGAATTGTAAGGATGAATTTACCTCATCAGTTAGTAGTTCCCGGAATTGGCTCTCTAATTTGATGAGACCTAAAGTTGTCTTAATCTCTCCTTTTAGTAATATAGAGAGTACTGGTAGTCCATGCTATAATTCACCACTTGTGAGATACAAGGAGTTCAGTGACTTTGGAACATTTTTGGAAGACTAAGAACTATAATGATGTTGGCTGGCTGTTAGCATCTGTGCACAAAGAAATGCAGAAACAGAATGAGTTTAAAGACACAGTTTCCCAGCTCCAGTCACATGAACAACCTAAAGCCTTCTAAATGTCTTCAAGGAGAATTTCTTCCTTTCCCTGTAGAGCTGAGCTGCCAGAAGCCATACACAAGCCCTCATCATGCGATTGGCTGAATTATAGCACGGATGTAATATTCAGCCTCCAAAGGTATCTGCAATTAAAGTGAGGGTGCCGACTGGGAAAGAATGGGATTTGGGGAATGGGATGAAGATGTTTGGAAGGAATCTGATGAGGCTGAAAATACCAAGATCCTCAATTCTGGTGAGGTTGTTTCTGTCAGAGGAAGACATTTCCCTACCCTTAGTGGAAGGGCAGCTCAACCTTTGCCTCTGTGGTGTGGGTCCTTCCTCCTAAGCCTGGGAAAACGAATGCTGTGTTGCCTGGGAATAAAATGAGGACTGTTCCTGGAGCAGTTAGCAGGCTAGACAATTCTGACAGTGCTCAGGGCCTGCCCTCACCACTCACTCTTACCTCTAAGACCACAACCAGGACCAAATCTCAGAAGGCTCCTAGACATGGGAGGGGCAGCAGCGTGGCCTGTGAAGAGGTAAGGGACACTCCCAAAGAACTTCTTTAGATTTCTAAATCTTACAAGCAGAGGTCTAGGAAAGGACCTTAGGGTGTGGGATGATGGTGGAGGGAGCACATGCTGGGATCAGGCTGAGTTTCTTGGTATGGGTCTATTGCGGTGGGATTCTGGTTAGGTCATGAAGTTTAAAAAGGTTTATTTGGCTCCTTGGCTGAAGTGCAGACCGAAAGATGGCCCGGTGTGGATGAGTTAGAGATGCCTGATATTCCTTGCTTTCCTATTGATGAGGGGATTCGAAGGCTCAGGGCAATGAGAATGCTGGAGTGGATTTGGCGGGTAAAACCTAACCCTCCACATTGGGAGGGTCCAGAAAATGTACCCTCAATGATACTTTAAGAAACAGATTCACTGCTGCCTGCCTCGCAAGCGCAAGGACCCGAGTTCGATCCCTGGTACCAAAAAAAAAAAAAAAGAAAAGAAAAGAAACAGATTCACGGGGGGGGGGGGGGGACCAGCATTCTGGGAGAGTCTTGTCCTTGCTCTGTTCCATGTGCCAGACTTTTACAGTGGGGACCACAGTCCCTGAGCTATGAAATTCAAATGCTTTGGGTTTAACTGGATCTTGGGGTTTCGGGGGCTAAGTGGCAGTCCTCAAAATAATATAGCAATATAGCAATTAGTATGTGATAATAGGGCCAGGGATTTAGCTCAGTGGTGCTATGCCTGCCTGGAAAGCAAAAAGTCCTGAGTTCAATTCCCGGTATAAAAAAAAAGTGTTAATAAATGTAAAGCTCTAATTTCACCCAAAAGGACCCCACCATATGACCTAATAATCATCTTCCAGAAGACCCTCCTTCTAGCATTGTAACCTTCTTGTATTGTCACCTTGGGGGTTAGGGATTTAGGGCTGCACAAGCCTCCCATCCACAGCATCTGGGATTCATTTTCCCATTGATGGCAGCAGCTGTGTGACCTTGAGAGGGACAAGGAGACCCCTGTCTCCATGTGCTGCATGCATGGAACCCAGTAGTCTCCACTCGGTGTCAGGGGGTGGACAGGAAGCGTGCCTCGTGGAACTCTGGCTAAAATCAGTGCAGTATTCTTGTGTCATTGTTTGCCCAGGAAAGGAGCATAGCAGAGCACGGTGATTTGGGGGTGCCTGCTCCTTGGGCCCATCATCTCTGCCTTCTTGCTCATGAGTGCGGATCGTACAGCCAACTCGTTCCTCTCAGCTTGCCCATGTGAGAGTCACTTCTGGTGTTCTCCCAGCTCAGCAAGCCCCCAGCACACACGAGCCATGTGCACCCCCTGCTTCCTGTCCTCCTGGTGGCCCAGGAAGGTGGAAGAGGGGGGCGTCATGCAACACTGGCAGCTCCGTCACACTTGGGATTCAAGCCAAGGTCTTCAGAATGAAAAAGAAAAAAAAGCTACCATGGTCACTAACCAAACCAAAAAACTCCCAGTACAACCTTTAGTGATGTTATACAAAACATAATATTGTTGTTCCTCTCTTAGGAAGTTCCTGTAATTCTTAAACATTTCAAGAACTTTATGGTTTGCTTCTTGTTATTTTGTTAGTTCTGTCCTGGAATCAGTTTATATGCAGAGTGTAAATTCAATTGTACACTTGAGTTTATTGCTGTGTGAACAAAGGTGCTAAGGCTGAAAAGAGGGCTTGTTGGGTTTATTTAGATTTTGAGTTCCATATGCAGGGGAGGGGGCGGGGCACCCCAGGGGTCTTTTCTTCCATCTGACTCATTGACAGAGGTCTAACCTACTTCAGCTACATCTCAACACTAGAATTATGTGTAATTGAGTTTTCTTGTTTCATAGGCAACATGGGAAAAACAATTTTGAGACATATTTAAAAAATTTCTGATAGTGCAGCCTTTTTCTTTCTTTTTGTTTTTATTAAATTCTTTTATTGGTACATTGTAGGTATACAACACAATTACATTTCTCATTGGGAATTGTACCTTTAAATGATGCATCTTGTTCTTATTTTTTCCCCATTCCTAGCCCTCCCTTCACCCCCTCCATCCTTCCCTATTTACAAAGACTTTATTTCCATTTTTTCCATTTCTCATCATTTTTCCTTTCCCTTCTTTCTTTTCCCCTGCCCCTCCCACTACCCCTACCCCTTTGGACCTTTTCTTCCTATTTTGCACTATCGATTATTCATTCTAATCATTGGTACATTTTAGGTATACAATATAATGACATTCATCATTGGAAATTTGCACCTTTACATAATCTCTCTTGGTTCTTATTTTTCACCCTTGCCCAGCCCTCCCTTCAACCCCTCCAGTCCTCGCTATTTACAAAGATTTTGTTCCTATTTTTCCATTTTCTCATATTAATCCCATTCCCTTCTATCCTTTCCCCTAGCCCTCCCACTTCCTTCCCCTTTGCCCCTTTTCTTCCTATTTCACATTATCTATTATACATTTAGTCCTTATTTACACTTTCAGTTTCTCACACCAGAGAAACTATTCAGTATTTATACATGTGTGTCCTCATATTCCAAGCCCTAAAAGAAAACAGCCTCCAACCCAGATTGATGTACCCTGCAAAACTATCTTGCAAAATGGATGGAGAAATAAGATACTTTCATGACAAAGAGCACCTTAGGAACTTCGTGAATACCAAACCAGCACTCCAAAGAATTTTACACAATAGCCTAGGAACAGACATTGAGGATCACAACCCCAGGAAGCAAAGCAAAATTAACCCATCTGGCATGACAAGAAATTAAATGTAAAGGGGGAGAAGGCAACAAAAAGAAAAAGTCATGGCAATGACAAGTCAACACATTTCAGTTATAACCATCAACGCTAATGGTCTCAATTCACAATCAAAAGAAATAGACTGGCAGAATGGGTCAAGAAGTAAAATCCAACAATATGCTGCTTACAAGAAACACACTTAATTCAAAAGGAAACTCGTAGACTGAAAGTTAAAGGATGGAAAACAATACTGCATGCTACAGGAACCTGAAAAAAAGCAGGAGTAGCTATCCTCTTGACAGATCAAGTAGATTTCAAACCAACACTGATTAAGAGAGATGAAGAAGGACACTACATCCTTGTAAAGGGAAGAATCCAAGAGGAGGAGATGACAATCATAAATATCTATGCACCAAACACTAGTACATCCAACTATATAAAACAAATACTAACGGACATGAAAAGTCATATATGCACAAACACAATTGTAGTGGGAGACCTCAACACCCCACTGTTGCAAATAGACAGATCAACTAGACTAAAAATAAGTAATGAAATACTAGAACACAATCGAACTCTTGAACAAATGAAATTAACAGATGTTTACAGAGTCTTCCACCCCACAAAATCAAAACACACATTCTTCTCAGCTGCACATGGGTCATTCTCAAAAATAGACCACATACTCACACATAGAACATATTTAAGTAAGTACAAAGGAATTGAAGTTCTCCCCTGTATATTATCAGACCATACTGCGATGAAATTGGAGATCCATAGCAAAAGAAACTCAAAAAATTTCATAAACATGTGGAAATTGAACAACACACTTCTGAATAACCAAGGGAACACAGAGGAAATTAAAGAAGAAATCAGACAGTTCCTTCAATTAAATGACAATGACAATACAACATATCGGAATCTAGGGGACACAATGAAAGCAGTCTTATGAGGGAAATTCATAGCAGTGAATACACATATTAGGAAAACAGAATGAGCCCAATTAAACAACCTGATGCTGGACCTCAAGCTTCTAGAAAAAGAAGAACAGGACAACCCCAAAGCTCATACAAGGGAGGAAATTATAAAGATCAGAGGAGATATCAATGCAATGGAGACTAAGAGAACGATACAAAAAATCAATGAAGCCAAGAGTTGGTTCTTGGAGAGAATCAACAAAATTGACAAATCTTTAGCCAACCTTGTCAGAAAAAGGAAAGAAAAGGCCCAAATCCATGCAATTAGGAATGAAAAGGGTGAAATGACAACAGACCCAGCAGAAATCCAGAGGATCATCAATACCTACTTCCAGAACCTATACGCCAATGAGATGGACAACACAGAAGAAATGGACAGATTCCTAGATACATATGAATTACCAAAGTTGAACGAAGAAGATCTAAAAGTTCTGAACAACCCAATATCAACCAATGAAATTGAAAATGTAATTAAAAACTTATCAACTAAGAAAAGCCCAGGCCCTGATGGCTTCACTGCTGAATTCTACAAGACATTTAGAGAGGAACTGCTGCCACTACTGTTTAAATTCTTCAGTGAAATTGAAAGGGAAGCAATACTCCCAAATTCATTCCTGGAAGCAAACATCACCTTGATCCCCAAAGCAGAGAAAGACCCAACTAAAAAAGAGAACTATAGGCCAATCTCACTCATGAACATAAATGCAAAAATCCCTAATAAGATAATGGCAAACAGAATGCAGAAGATCATCAAGAAGATCATACACCCTGATCAAGTGGGATTCATCCCAGGGATGCAGGGATGGTTCAATACATGAAAATCAATCAATGTAATACACTATATCAATAGAGCCAAGGACAAAAACCATATGATTATCTCCATAGATGCAGAAAAAGCATTTGACAAAATCCAACATGCATTTAAGATAAAAATCCTACAAAAAATTGGAATAGATGGTCTCTACCTCAAACTGATAGAAGCCGCCTATGAAAAACCAACCGCCAATATCATACTAAATGGTCAAAAACTGAAATCCTTCACACTCAAATCAGGAACAAGACAAGGATGTCCACTATCACCACTCTTGTTAAATATAGTTCTGGAACCATTAGCCACGGCAATTAGACAAGAGAAAGAAATAAAAGGAATAAAGATAGGAAATGAAGAAGTCAAATTGTCATTATTTGCAGATGACATGATACTCTATATAGAAGACCCCAAGAACTCCACCAAAAGTCTTCTAGACTTAATAACCAAATTCAGTCAAGTAGCTGGTTACAAAGTCAACACTCAAAACTCAATAGCTTTCCTCTACACAAATGACAGACTCACTGAGAGAGAAATAGGGCAAATGATTCCTTTCACAATAGCATCCAAAAAACTGAAATACTTAGTAATCAACTTAACAAAAGAAATCAAAGACCTCTTTGAAAACTATGGCACTCTGAAAAGAGAAATTGAAGATGATATCAGAAAATGGACAGACATCCCTTGCTCCTGGGTAGGAAGGATTAATATAGTGAAAATGGCCATACTTCCAAAACTGCTATATAGATTTAATGCAATTCCAATTGAGATCCCAGCAGCATACTTCATGGACCTCGAGAAAACAATCCAAAAATTCATTTGGAACAAGAAGAGACCCAGAATAGCAAAAGCAATTCTAGGTAACAGAGACATGGCAGGGGGTATCACAATCTCCAACCTGCAACTATACTACAAATCTACTGTGATAAAAACAGCATGGTACTGGCAAAGAAACAGACCTGAGGACCAGTGGAACAGGTTAGAAAATGCAGAAACAGCCCCAGACACACTCAGCCATCTGATCTTCGATAAAGGAGCCGAACACCCTCACTGGAGGAAAGATAGCCTCTTGAATAAATGGTGCTGGAAAAATTGGGCTTCAACTTGCCAAAGATTAAAACTAGACCTATATCTCTTACTATGCACTAGACTAAAATCAAAATGGATTAAAGATCTAAATATTAAAATAGAAACTCTGAACCAGTTGGAACAGCGGTTAGGTAGAACCCTTGAAGACATCAGTGTAGGAAAAGATTTTATGAACAAAACCTCAGTTGCCTGGGAACTAGCACAATCAACAAATGGGATCTCTTCTTATTAAAAAGCTTCTGCACAGCAAGAGAAACCACCAGCAGTGTGAAGAGACAACCCACAATGTGGGAACAAATCTTCACCTGCTCTTCCTTAGACAAAGGTCTACTATCTAGAATCTAAAAAGAACTTAAAAAGATCAGACCTCCAAAATTTAAAGACCCAATCCAAAAATGGGCATCTGAAATGAACAGACATTTCTCAGACAAAGAAGTAGAAATAGCAAATAAATACATGAAAAAATGTTCAACATCACTGGTCATTCGAGAGATGCAAATGAAAACAACACTGAGATTCCACTTCACTCCAGAAAGAATGGCTGCTAGCATGAAATGCACCAATAACAAATGCTGGCAGGGCTGTGGGGAAAGAGGAACCCTGCTCCACTGCTGGTGGGAGTGTAGACTGGTGCAACCACTGTGGAAATCAGTATGCAGATACCTCAAAGAAGTAGGACTGGAAGTCCCATTTGACTCCCCTATTCCACTGCTGGGGATCTTCCCGAAAGAATTAAAAGAATCATACCACACTGATATATGAGTGCCCATGTTCATAGCATCACAGTTTATAATAGCTAAAACTTGGAAACAGCCCAAATGCCCATCAACTGGAGATTGGATAAAGAAAATGTGGGGTTTTTTTATAAAATGGAGTACTACTCAGCCATAAAAAATGAGAAATTAGAGACATTTATACCTAAGTGGATGCACATTGAGGCCATACTCTTAATCTTTTCCTACACCAATGTCTTCAAGGGTTTTACCTAACCGCTGTTCCAACTGGTTCAGAGTTTCTATTTTAATATTTAGATCTTTAATCCATTTTGATTTTAGTTTAGTGCATGGTGAGAGATACAGGTCTAATTTTAATATTTGGCAAGTTGAAGCCCAATTTTTCCAGCACCATTTATTCAAGAGGCTATCTTTCCTCCAGTGAAGGTGTTCGGCTCCTTTATCGAAGATCAGATGGCTGAGTGTGTCTGGGGCTGTTTCTGCATTTTCTAACCTGTTCCACTGGTCCTCAGGTCTGTTTCTTTGCCAGTATCATGCTGTTTTTATCACAGTAGATTTGTAGTATAGTTGCAGGTTGGGGATTGTGATACCCCCTGCCATGTCTCTGTTACCTAGAATTGCTTTTGCTATTCTGGGTCTCTTCTTGTTCCAAATGAATTTTTGGATTGTTTTCTCGAGGTCCATGAAGTATGCTGCTGGGATCTCAATTGGAATTGCATTAAATCTATATAGCAGTTTTGGAAGTATGGCCATTTTCACTATATTAATCCTTCCTACCCAGGAGCAAGGGATGTCTGTCCATTTTCTGATATCATCTTCAATTTCTCTTTTCAGAGTGCCATAGTTTTCAAAGAGGTCTTTGATTTCTTTTGTTAAGTTGATTACTAAGTATTTCAGTTTTTTGGATGCTATTGTGAAAGGAATCATTTGCCCTATTTCTCTCTCAGTGAGTCTGTCATTTGTGTAGAGGAAAGCTATTGAGTTTTGAGTGTTGACTTTGTAACCAGCTACTTGACTGAATTTGGTTATTAAGTCTAGAAGACTTTTGGTGGAGTTCTTGGGGTCTTCTATATAGAGTATCATGTCATCTGCAAATAATGACAATTTGACTTCTTCATTTCCTATCTTTATTCCTTTTATTTCTTTCTCTTGTCTAATTGCCGTGGCTAATGGTTCCAGAACTATATTTAACAAGAGTGGTGATAGTGGACATCCTTGTCTTGTTCCTGATTTGAGTGTGAAGGATTTCAGTTTTTGACCATTTAGTATGATATTGGCAGTTGGTTTTTCATAGATGGCTTCTATCAGTTTGAGGTAGAGACCATCTATTCCAACGTTTTGTAGGGTTTTTATCGTAAATGCATGTTGGATTTTGTCAAATGCTTTTTCTGCATCTATGGAGATAATCATATGGTTTTTGTCCTTGGCTCTATTGATATAGTGTATTACATTGATTGATTTTCATGTATTGAACCATCCCTGCATCCCTGGGATGAATCCCACTTGATCAGGGTGTATGATCTTCTTGATGATCTTCTGCATTCTGTTTGCCATTATCTTATTAAGGATTTTTGCATCTATGTTCATTAGTGAGATTGGCCTATAGTTCTCTTTTTCAGTTGGGTCTTTCTCTGCTTTGGGGATCAAGGTGATGTTTGCTTCCAGGAATGAATTTGGGAGTATTGCTTCCCTTTCAATTTCACTGAAGAATTTAAACAGTAGTGGCAGCAGTTCCTCTCTAAATGTCTTATAGAATTCAGCAGTGAAGCCATCAGGGCCTGGGCTTTTCTTAGTTGATAAGTTTTTAATTACATTTTCAATTTCATTGGTTGATATTGGGTTGTTCAGAATTTTTAGATCTTCTTCGTTCAACTTTGGTAATTCATATGTATCTAGGAATCTGTCCATTTCTTCTGTGTTGTCCATCTCATTGGCGTATAGGTTCTGGAAGTAGGTATTGATGATCCTCTGGATTTCTGCTGGGTCTGTTGTCATTTCACCCTTTTCATTCCTAATTGCATGGATTTGGGCCTTTTCTTTCCTTTTTCTGACAAGGTTGGCTAAAGATTTGTCAATTTTGTTGATTCTCTCCAAGAACCAACTCTTGGCTTCATTGATTTTTTGTATCATTCTCTTAGTCTCCATTGCATTGATATCTCCTCTGATCTTTATAATTTCCTCCCTTGTATGAGCTTTGGGGTTGTCCTGTTCTTCTTTTTCTAGAAGTTTGAGGTCCAGCATCAGGTTGTTTAATTGGGCTCGTTCTGTTTTCCTAATATGTGTATTCACTGCTATGAATTTCCCTCATAAGACTGCTTTCATTGTGTCCCCTAGATTCCGATATGTTGTATTGTCATTGTCATTTAATTGAAGGAACTGTCTGATTTCTTCTTTAATTTCCTCTGTGTTCCCTTGGTTATTCAGAAGTGTGTTGTTCAATTTCCACATGTTTATGAAATTTTTTGAGTTTCTTTTGCTATGGATCTCCAATTTCATCGCAGTATGGTCTGATAATATACAGGGGAGAACTTCAATTCCTTTGTACTTACTTAAATATGTTCTATGTGTGAGTATGTGGTCTATTTTTGAGAATGACCCATGTGCAGCTGAGAAGAATGTGTGTTTTGATTTTGTGGGGTGGAAGACTCTGTAAACATCTGTTAATTTCATTTGTTCAAGAGTTCGATTGTGTTCTAGTATTTCATTACTTATTTTTAGTCTAGTTGATCTGTCTATTTGCAACAGTGGGGTGTTGAGGTCTCCCACTACAATTGTGTTTGTGCATATATGACTTTTCATGTCCGTTAGTATTTGTTTTATATAGTTGGATGTACTAGTGTTTGGTGCATAGATATTTATGATTGTCATCTCCTCCTCTTGGATTCTTCCCTTTACAAGGATGTGGTGTCCTTCTTCATCTCTCTTAATCAGTGTTGGTTTGAAATCTACTTGATCTGTCAAGAGGATAGCTACTCCTGCTTTTTTTCAGGTTCCTGTAGCATGCAGTATTGTTTTCCATCCTTTAACTTTCAGTCTACGAGTTTCCTTTTGAATTAAGTGTGTTTCTTGTAAGCAGCATATTGTTGGATTTTACTTCTTGACCCATTCTGCCAGTCTATTTCTTTTGATTGTGAATTGAGACCATTAGCGTTGATGGTTATAACTGAAATGTGTTGACTTGTCATTGCCATGACTTTTTCTTTTTGTTGCCTTCTCCCCCTTTACATTTAATTTCTTGTCATGCCAGATGGGTTAATTTTGCTTTGCTTCCTGGGGTTGTGATCCTCAATGTCTGTTCCTAGGCTATTGTGTAAAATTCTTTGGAGTGCTGGTTTGGTATTCACGAAGTTCCTAAGGTGCTCTTTGTCATGAAAGTATCTTATTTCTCCATCCATTTTGCAAGATAGTTTTGCAGGGTACATCAATCTGGGTTGGAGGCTGTTTTCTTTTAGGGCTTGGAATATGTCACTCCAAGCTCTTCTTGCCTTGATGGTTTGTGTTGAGAAGTCTGCTGTGATTCTGATGGGCTTTCCTTTTTATGTGATTTGTTTCTTCTCTCTAACTGCTTGTAGAACTTTGTTGTTCTGTTGAGTTTCTGGAATCTTAACAATTATATGCCTATGTGTAGATTTTTTTTTTTGATCAAGGCTATCTGTACTCTTATATGCCTCACTTATCTGTATGTCAAGCTCTTTTCCTCTGCTTGGGAAGTTTTCTGCCATTATTTCTGTGAAGAGATTTTTTTATGTCATCTGCACTCTCTCCTGTTTCTTCATTGACTCCAATCAGTCTTATGTTATTCTTCTTTGCATCATCTAGCAGTTGCTGGATTGATTTCTCATGTTCCCTTATAATTTTGAAGCAATTTTTCTTTTCCTGGTCACTAATTGCAATCTTATTGTCTATATCTGAAATTCTGTCCTCACATTGGGCTATTCTGCTGTGTAGACTTTCAGTGGAGTTTTTCATGTCCTGGAAATCTATTTGCATCTGTTTTGTGGATTCCATTTGTTTCCTATGTTGGGATTCCATCATGTTCCTGAGCTCCTCTCTAGATTTATTAATCATGTCTTGCACTAGGGGCACAATTTCTCCTGTTATCTGAGAAATAATTTCTGATTTCATTTTTTCCAGATCCCCTTTTGTTGCCAGTTCAGTGGGTCCAGGTGGTTGAGTATCAGAGTGTTCCATCTCATTTCCCTTTGGGGTTGCTGTAGGTGATCTGGAAGTCTGGTTTTGAGACTTATTTACATGTTTTCTCATTTCAACTGGGGTGGGGGCTGTTGGCGCCTGTACACATTACCTCCTCTGAGCTGGGAGAGGTGGGACAGGGGCCGGGGGCAGCGGTAGGGATGGTGGACCAAAAGCCCTTTTCTGTGGGCTGGGATCAGCCGGAGAGATGGTGGCTGGGAAGCCCCTTCCTCTGGTCCAGGAGCAGTGGGATGGCAGCTCAGCAGCCCCTACCTTTGGGCTGAGTGTGGTGGGAGGGATGGTGGCCTGGAAGCCCCCTCCTGTGGTCCAGGAGTGGCAGGACAGAAGGTGGCCCAAATGCCCTATCCTCTGGGCTGACAGCAGCAGGAGGGATGGTTGCTGGGAAGCCCCTTCCTGTGGACCACGAGCATTGGGATGGCAGCTCAGAAGACCCTACCTCTGGGCTGGGAGCAGCGGGACTGAGTACCGTGGTCTGGTGGTCCAGTGTCCTCTGCATCTTTGTAGTGTGGAACCAGGTGGCTGTACAGAGGAGTGGGGTGGGGAGCCAGTGGATTGTTGCTGGGGTGTGGGCTGATTCTGTGTGTTCTGCACAACTCAGGACCTCGGTAGGGCGTGTGCAGACCTGCCTGTCTGCAGCGGGCTGATTCGGCATGTTCTGTGTGACTTGGGACCTCCGGTTTTTTCTCTATTACATTTTTTCCTAGTTTCTAATTTGTTCAGTTAAAAGTGAGTAAAAGTCTAAATAGTTTTGCTTCTAGGTAAATGACCTAATATTTTTAAATATTTCATGAGTTTATCTGTTTACTGTGGACCTGTCCTGCTCAGATACACTCTGACAGCCTCCCCTGGGAGGTGCGTGTGTGTTCTGTACCTCAAAGGACAGGAACTGGGATTGGGCCCAGGGTGCCCTACAGAATGTGTCCACCTCTAGCTATAATTGAATCCCACCCTCTTTAGCCTGCTTTGAGAGGCAAACAATGCCAGAGGTCCCTGAGTGGCTATGGGCATTAGAGTCTCTGTTTCCCCACACAGCTATGCCAAGGGGACTGAGCTGAGGGACCATTTTAACTCGGAAGCATGAGTGGCTTCATGAAGTGTGGTCAAAAATGTGGTGAATGCTTCTGCCAAGTGCCATCCAACAGAAAGGCAGCCTCATAAAAATATGACTGTGTCCTCATCCACCTTATTCATCAGCTCTGGTACTGTGAGACTTCTGGCTCCTTCCCAAAGTCAAAATGACCACAAAAGGTCAATGTATTGAATCAGTTCAGGACATCAAGGCAGTCAGGACAGCATAACTAAAGATGTTCAGGAAAGAGTACTGCAGAGCTGCTGCAGGAAGTGGCAAGAAAGAGGTGGTGAGTGTGTTTGAAATGAGGAGGAATATTTTGAGAGAGTCATGGCAATGTGTCTTTTACTGTACTAATTAAATATATTTTAAATATTAACTCTGTTTATTGATCACACCTCACTCTGCATAATATTAAATATGGCAGACTTTGAGCCTTCAAAGGCACTGCAGGCACAGGAGGGCCCTGGACCACACACTAGAGGGACTTAATCAGGGAGGGTTTTATGGCTGTGCCTAGATGTCCCCAAAGCCTCATGTAGTCAGACTTGGAGCTTTTTCAGAGATGGCTGGATCTAGAGTGTGTGATGCTGGGATTGATTCAGGGTGCAATGCTAGGCTCAAGGGCACTAGGATTAAGATTGTGAGTGCTGCCCACCCTAAGTATCCTGGATAAGATATAAGGGACAGAAAACACTGTGGTCATCCCTTGCTTGCTTTGCTACCTTCTGCCCACCATGAACTGTTTCTCATCTGTGATACCTGTCTGACATCCAACATCCCTTGGAACCAACTGATTATGGACTGAAACCTCTACAAACTGTGAGCTAAGCAAACCTTTCCTTGTTTGACTTTGGGTGTTGGGTATTTTGTCCCAGCAATGAGAAAAATAACTAAGACGGAGGGTAAGCTGGTTCTGTGGGGCCCCTCAGAAGACTGCACCTCTGATGTTACGCAGCATCTAGAGCTTGGAACTCTGCCTGACAGGATTTTTCACTTTGCAAAAATTCCTAAATGTTGTAAAAATATCATTTTCAAATAGGTAAGGAATTACTGAGCACCTGCTGTGGTCATCAGGGGCCAAGGATGATTGAGATATATCTCTAATTCTCTTTTATCTCTAAGTGTAGCAGGAACAGAGGTATGAAAAAACATACTTCCATGCAGGAATGTTCTAGAAAAGGGCAGGAGGCCAAGAATTAAGTGAGAAAAACTAAGAGAGTAGAGGCAAGTATTGAGAATCACCCTTCTTACCTCTTCTTATGAGGTACACATGCCTAAAGAGGTGCCTAATGAACTCCACATGTCAGACTCAGAGTCCTCTGGGACTTGGAATCCAGGATTAAAGAGTCAGGGGAGAGAGAGTCACCACTGCTTCTGGAAGTGCCCCAAATTCCTGTTCACTCTCCAGGCTGACAGACGAGCTACTCAAGGCAACCCCATCCTCTGTCCAAGCATACTGATGAAACCATCCTCAGACTGAGACTTTGGTGTAATCAGGAAGTCAAATTTTAATTAAAAGGTATTATTTAAAAGACAAAAGGAAAAGGTGAAAACAGAGGCCAAAGCAAAAGACAGGAAGGAGAGAGACAAAAAGTCAACACAGTGGGAGTCTGGATTCACTCAGGGTGGCAGGAAGGCAGCATAGACCAAACTGTTCTGTGAGCACAGTGGAGAATCAGCACGCAGTGACCAATGGGAAAGCTGTGGCTGCGGAGTGGAGAATATCCTGGAGTGAAGCTGGGGTGGAGGCAAAGTCTTATTTCTTGTTAGAGCTAAGGCAAGACATAATAGTGACTTGAATCGTAAAGGGAGAAATGAAACCAAAGTTTTGAGGCATAATTGAAAGGATCTGCTAATATTGAAACAGAAAGTTATCAAGACTTACTTCTAGTGTTTATTTTAATTTTCGTCAGAGAATTGAAACATGGGGACTTTTACCAGGGGAGAATTTTTTTATTGTATAGTTTTTTTGAAATAGGATGTAGTGATAAGAAGTGATTACTATAGTTAACCAAAGAAGGAGGAGGATGAGGTGCTTAAGAGATTATGTATGCCCTGGATCACAATTATGATCTTTATGAATATTTTCTGTGAGCTTTGCCTTCAGGTACAGGAGAGAGAGCTCAATTCAGAGGCAAAGGAAGGATGAGAAGAATGGAAAGTTGTACCATGACAATCAAGAGAAGGCTTGGTGGAACTGGCTTTGGATCACGGAGCTGAATTCTGCCAAGAGAGCTAGAAAAGTGCAGTGAACCTGGCAGTGTGAAGTCCTACTTGGCCTTGGCAAATCTACACATTGTAGGACAGTGAACATGAAAATTAGATGGGAAAATCTAAGAAGGTGAACATTCTGCAACAATTTTGTAGACTGCTGTGTGACAAACTCCTAGTATAGAATACATGAAACACTAGTGAAACAGACCTACTTATCTCAAAATCATACCCTGACAGCTGAGAATGTTAAATAAATCCACAGGAGCTAAAAAATGCCAAGAAAAATATACTCTAGAGAGGGACGAGGCAGGCTGTCCTGGGAGTTTACTTTATTGAAAGCTCCTGATTGAACCTTCATGCAGGGCACACAGAGCTGGGAGGAAAGGGAAACCCAAGAGCAGCCTGAGGTGGGTAGGAAGCCGCAGCAACCATGTGGGCCAGGGACCCCAGGGGGCAACAATTTCAGGAACCAAATTGCACCCCTCATCAGAGGAAAATGTTGGGGATCCACGCTTGGCTTGATCTTGACTTTCAGGCCGATTGGAGGAAAAAAGTTTTGCAAAATCCCAACCACTGGTCTAGACCCAAATGTGTTTGGGTCCAGAATCCAAAAATTAAACTAAAATTCAACTTCAAGTTGTTTTGTGCCCCTAGTGCTCTTAGTTAAAAACGTATTTTTATTTATGAAAGACATTTTAGCCTCCGGACTCACAGGCTTGTGCACACAAGATTCTGAAGAATACGGTTCTTAATAGTAATTATACAGTGGAGGAAGAAATGAATCATCATGAGTAAGAGTCAATGGAAGTGTCAGTCTGCAGCATCAGGCCAACAGAAGTGTCAGATTTTGCAAGTATTAGATGTAGCATAAGCATTTTTCCTTGGCTAACCAAATAATGAAAACTGAAAATATCACAATGATGACCAGAGATGAACATAACAAGGCAAGTTAAAAGAACAACAAAATATCTACAAATTAAACATGTTCCATGCTGTCAGTCTCCATTAGTTTATACTTTATTTCATCTCATTCTATCAGTACCCATTTTAAGAGTCAAAACAAAGTGAACGTATAAAGTTTCCCAAGCCACAATACGGATCTGAGGTGTAGTTCCATGGTAGAGCAGTTGCTCAGCATGCAGGGAGGCCCCCGTTTTGATTGAGAAGAAAAAACTCGCCATATACAATTTAAATATAAACAGCATTCTTCCCCAGAGAACGGTGTATTCAGGTGTGTTTGAAATCTCTTCAGGGGCTGCACTACTCAGTCACAAAGAAGGATACATTGGATCCTTTGTAGGGAAGTGGGTGCATCTTGAGACTATAATGCTAAACGGTATCTCAGATACAGATGGTTAAATATTGCATGGTTTCTCTTACATGAAACACTCAAAATATAAATAATTTAAAGAGAAAAGTGAAATATAGATGATTGGAAACAAGGAGGTAGACTTTGTGGAAATGGGAAGGGGTTCTGAGGATGGGGAAAGACAAGAGGGTGGGGAGGGAAAGGGGAAATAAAAATGAAAATCCTTCAGGATCAATTTAAAAATTTTTAATTGTCGGTACAATCCTATATGCCTAGTTTCATTTTTGTCCTGAAATTTTAAAGTGTGTACAGAAACTGAAGCTCTAGTCATATTTGTCTTATTTATTTGCCTTTCAGTGACTGTACTCATTTAAGAGAGAAACTCTAAACCTTTTGATAGTTATAGTGTTTCTCTAAGACTTTGGCTTAAATAGAAGCTATGTTTTGCCAAGAACAAATAACTAAACACCAAAATATCCAGATTTTATTCAAGATTTCTGAAGCAAAAACTGATCGAGGGGATATATTTTGGCCAAATAATTTTTTAAAATTTCAGCCCAGATTAAAGAAGGTCACACTGAAAACTTTTTGGATGACTGTCTGGATGATAAATATAGAATGAATTCTTCCTTGTCTCTTCATAAAACTCCTTTTTTAGAAAGTAATCTTTTCTAAAAACATCATATGATTTATTGCCATTAAGGGATATTCTTTGCACCATCCTTACTATTTTATTTTACATTTTTGGTCAAAAAAGTCATTTAAAAATCCTTTCTCTTTTATTTTATTACAGTTTTAAAAGGTCTCTCTTATTTACAGATACATCTGCTTCAGTCCATTTGGATTTCTCTAAGAAAGAGTCAGCAGCCAGGTTGGTCATAAACAACAGAAGTTTAGTTTTCAGAGTTCTGCAGAATGCAGAGCCCAAGATCCAGGCACAGTCCTGGATGACAAGTGGCCTGTCTGTCTGTGTCCTCCTGTGGTGGACGGGGACAGGCAGCCCTCTTGCAGCATCTATTATAAGAGCAGCGATGCCTCTCCTGGATCATCCCCCAGTGACTGCATCTCCTAATACTGTCACACTGTGATTCAGTTTCAACATAGAAATTTTAGGGAGACACAGATAGCAGCCCATAGCATTCTGCCTTTGGTTATCCAAACATTCACGTCCTTCTTGCTTGTGAAATACATTTATTCCACCTTGACAGCATCAAAGTCTCATTCTAGTATCAACATCAAAGTTTAAGACTAAAAACTTTTCTAAATTAGATGTGGGTGAGAACCAAGAAAGAGTTTGTCCCAAATCAGATTGTTTTCCAGCTCTGAGCCTGTGAACTCAAACAAGTTATGTGCTTCTAAATTTAATGGTGGAAGAACCATAGCAAGCCTGTTCCCAAATGCAGTGCTGGAAAAGTCACAGGAAACTTGTTTCCATTCTAAGGAGAGAAGTAGGAAAGAAGAGGGTGGCAGGTTCTAAGCACAAACCCCAACAGGATGAGCCACAATAAATCTTAAAGCTCAAGAAAAATGTGTTCTGGCTTCTGGATTTACTGAGGTGAGGGACAGCCCCAGGGCTCCATGCAGCCTCGTCCCTGACACTCTTTACAGTTCCCAAGGGCATCATGCTTTCTGAGACATGGTGAGACCACAAAATGTTTCTCTTGGCCCTTAGTGAGTAATGGCTGCATCTGAAATTCACACCCCTCTTGCTTATCCGCCAACTCCCTCCTTAAATGGTTTTATGTTCATAACGACAGCTAAGGGTACCTCCAATTCATCCTCTACATTTATTTTACACTTGCTAATTGTCTGGATTCTCTAATTCTAAGTGCTGTCTAGAGCTGTGTGTAACGAGTCTGGCTCTGCTGGCAGGACACACTAGGCAGGCAAAAAAACAGTTGCTGAAAAAAATGGGTGCTCAGATCTCAGATCTCAGACTTGTTACTTGGTTACTTTATTAAATAATCATTATCATGTTTATTAAATGTTTTTTCATTAAATGTTAAAATATTAAACATTTTAAAATGTGTTCTGGAGATTCCCAGTGGAGAAGAAGCTAGACCTGTTTCTCCTTGTTCCTGCACCCTGGCTAAACACCAATGTGAACCCAGGAATAATGGAAAGTTGGCCGGACGAGGGCCCTGACAGATGGGAGGAAGAAGCCAGACTCCTGGGTCCTCGACTGGAGATGACAGCAGCTCCTGTATTTCCCAGCCAAATGAAGAAGAGGGCCCAGGCCCTGTGTTTTGAAGCCCTCAACCTAGCAGCAGAGGGTGGCCCAGGAAAGCCCAGTCACCTCTCTGCCTGCACAGGGGTCCTGAAGACATCACCAGGTGAGCAGCAGAGGCCAGGAACAGCCTCCTCATCCCTGCTCAGAGACCCAGAGCTGCAGCAGAGCTGGAGGTGGAGGAGGATCCTGTCTCCAAGACCCTTGTCTTCCACCACAGGACCATGGGGCAGGAACTGACAGGAGGGATCTTGCTCAGGATGCTGCCCAGGCAGAGGGGCTGCATCACAGGGAAGCCTTGTGGTCCTACAGTCCCCTCTCCACTAGGAGAGACAGGAGAAAGTGGCCCCCAGCCAGAGTATAGGGGTCTTCTCAGAAAATCTACTTGACAAGTTGGCACAGAGAGTCACTCTGAGGGGGCCACCTTGCTTAAATATCCAGAGCACCCCTTTTCCCATTGGAGACTCCAGGGGACCCAGGCTAGATACCCTTATGCAACCCAGTCAGCCCTGCAGCAGCAGATAAACCAAACAGAGCAAAGGACTATGGAGGAGACACTGTCAGTGGACCACAGCCCCCAGAGCAGGCCAGAACTTGCTCACTTGATGTACACAGGCAGACCACCTGCTAGACTCAAAGGTTTAAAGAGAGCTCAGGATCTCCTAGCCTCATGGAGAAATGCCCATCGTTCAGTTAAAAGCCACTATCATGTCAAGAAGCAAGAAAACTATAACTGAAGTAGAAAACACAATCAATGGATGCAAAGACCAAGATGAATCAGATTCTGAAGTTATCTGGCAAAGACCTGAAAGTATCTATCATAAATATACTCCAACAATCAGTCAAGCATTCTCTTGAAAAAAAGATTAAAAAGTGGTAAATAAGAAAATGAATGAGAACTATGAAAAAGAACAAAAGGGAATTGTAGAAATAAAACATTAGAAATTAGAAACATGCCCAAGTGAGGCTCAATATTGAAGTGGCGACAACAGAAGATAAAATAAATGGAAAAAAATAAACTGTGTGTCACAGATCTTTGGGGTGACAGTGAAAGGTTCAGGATTGGTATAGTGAAAAGTCCCAGAAGGAGAGAAGAGACACAAAGATGATGGAAGTATTTGAGGAAATAATAGTCTGCATAAATTTGAGGTTAAGAACTACTCAAATTTACTAAAAAGCCAGAGTGAAGAAGTTCAAGAGACTGGGTAAAGTGCAAATAGAATGAACCTGAAAAAATTGCCCAACAGTTTGATAAATAGAATTCTAGTTATGATTGAGATGAAGAGCTCAAAAGTAGCCAGAGAGAAACTGCAGTCTTTTCAGGGCTATGACTATGAATGGATTTATCATCACAACCATGGAGACCAGATTAACGAAGCATAACATTTTTTTAAGGGCTGAGAAAATTCCTTGTTATTTGAATTTTATAGCTTGTGAAACTATACTTTAGACACAAATAAAAAATAAAGTTATTGTCAGCAGAAAAAAATTGAAATAACTTTTTGCTAGACAGACCCTTAATGATTGGTCAGTTTGAGCTCTTTTGACTAGAAAAATGAAAATAAAAATAAAAAAGAAGGAGAAACCTCACCAAGAAGAAAGATAAGCAGACAGGGCCAGGGATTTAGCTCAGTGGTGCCGCTGCCTGCCTCGAAAGTGCAAGGTTCCAAGTTCGATCCCGGATACCCCCCCAAAAAATGTTGTTGAAGAAGGATAAGGAGAACAGAAAGATGAGTACATACATCAGGTTCTTTATGCATTTTATAAATCACATTTGATGATTGAGATAAAAATTATAATACCAGCTGATATTTAAGACAATGATATTTAACAGTGGGGAAGGTGAAAGGAGCCAGTGGCAGTAAGAGTCCCCACTTCTCTTAAGATGGTAAAATGTCAGTGCCACTAGATTGTGATTTTTATTTTTTATTAATACCCTAAGCAACTCTGACAACTATAAAAGGAATACACTCCAGAATATGATTAAATTGAAATAGGAGCTACATAATGATAAAAGAATCTATCTACCAGGAAGGCATACCTATTCTAAATTTGTGCACACCAAACTTCAGAGATTCAAAGTAAATGTAATAAAACCAGAGTTGAAATAAGAATGAGACAAATCAACAATTGTAGTTGGGGTTCCAACATCCCTCTCTCAGAATTGGATAAGTTGGCACTTAACAGCAATTCAGCAATTTGTGTAGAATAATCTGGCCAAGCATAGAAGAATACTCCTTTTTTAAAAGTTCCCATAAAAATGTTCATCAAATTTGTCCATAACTTGGACCATAAAGCAAACATCAACACATTTGAATGTGTTATAATTATACAAAATATATTCTTTGACCAAGATAGAATAAAATTATAAATTGGTAACACAGAGACAAGAGTGAAATCTGTAAATGTGTGAAAATTAAACAACAAAATTCTAAATAATCCATAGATCAAAGAGGAAGTTTCGAGGGAATATTAAAAAATGCATAGAACTGGATTATTGATAAAATCTGACATATCATAAAGTATGGACTATAGCTGAGACAGTGTTGAGAAGAAAATTTACAGTAGTAAATGCTTATGCTGTATCAGAAGTGAAGAAGAATCTTAAGTCAATCATCTGAGTTTATAACTCAGGGTACAAAAAAAGAGGAGCAAAACAGACAAAAGACAATTAGAAGAATGAAAATAAGGATAAGAACAGAAGTTCATATAAATGAAAGTGAGACAATGGAAAAATCATAATGTAAGTTATTAAAAAATTGAAAGACCTCTAGCAGCAGTGAATCATAGCATAAGAAATAGGAGGAAAAAAGTAACCAATATCAGCAGTGACATGGAAGCTCTTAGTACAATTTCTGTGCCATTAAAAATGTAAAGATGGACACTAGTAACTACAGCAGATTGGACATCTCAAAAACACCATGATAAAGAGACACACAACTGTGTAATCCTGTAACTCTTAGAAAAATAGAATTCTCAATTTAAAGCTCCTGAAAAAGAAGTCTTTTGACCCAGAAAGTCACACTTGAGAATTCTGCCAAATATTTAAAGAATAACTACCAACTTTACACATTCTTTTCCAGAAATAGAAGAAACATTCACAAGTCACTTTATGCAGCCATTAACAAGACTCAGACAGCACCCCTACATGCATACATAAGAAAGTCCACACCAATATTTTTCATGGAATTAGGCACAAAAAAGCCTAATTAAATCCAGCAAACTGAATTTAATAATGTGTAAAGACAATTACACATTGTGACAAAAGGGGTTTCTTTTAGGCATGAAAAGCATGTTCAGCATTCAAAACTCAATCAGCATAGCTTACCATGTCAACAAGCTGAACAGAAACATACAATTTTACAAAGTGATGCAGAATAAACCTTTGAAAGTCCAATATGTATTCATGGTAATAACTCTCAGCAAGTTAGAAATGTAAGGAACTACCTCAACCACCTAATGCCAGTAGTTAATATCATTCTTACTGAGGGAAACAATGTTTCTCTTTAAGGTCTGGAATTAGACAAGCACTTACTCTCAAACTCTCATTGAAAAAATACTGAAGTTTCAGCAACAAGGCAATGCAGAAGACAAAGATAATTAATAAAAGGCATATAAGGTAAAACATAAAGGAAAAACATAAATATGTCCTTATTTGTAGATAATATGATTGTTTATAAAAATACCTAGGAATCTACTAAAATATCAGAGAAGTAATAAATGTGTTCAACAAGGTTGCAAGATGTGAATTCAACACACATATGAAATCAATTGCTACTTTGTCTACTAATGATGAGCAAATGGAAATGGAACTTTCAAACACAGTGTCATTTACAAATAAAATGAAATTCTTAGCTACACACTTGTCAAAACACACAATGAAAATTACAAAATATTTATGAAAGAAATCAAAGAAGACCCAAATAAATGAAGAGATATACCATGTTCATGGATTAAAAGACCCACCATAGTAAAGATGTGAATTTCCCCCAATTTGACCTATAAATTGAGTGCAATTCCTATCAATATTCCAGTAAGGTTTTTTGTAGGGATAGACAATATTATCCTAAAATTTACATAGAGAATTACAGGCCCAAGAAAACTTAAAAAACTCTTGACAAAGAAAATAAAGAAGGATGAATAAGAAAGCCTATAAGTAATGCTTGCTATATAACTAAAATAGGGCAGAGTTTTGCATTGGTGGAAGGTCAGACAAATAGGTCACTTGGATAGAATTCAGGTTCCAAAAATAGACACACAAATATGCTCAAGTGATTTTTTAGTATATGTGCTGCTGAAGCGAGCACTCTCAAATGATTTTTAATAAAAGAACAAAACTGATTTAATGGAATGTCCAATGGCAAAATCAGTGAACCCTGATGTAAATCTCATACCATTTTAAAAGCAAGAAATAACTGTTTCATGATCTTAGCTTTAAATAATAAAATTATGCTACTTCTAGAGAAAAACTGTGAGGATTTATGGCCAGGCAGAATTCTTAGACTTGATACCAAAAACATGATCCATTAAAGTAGAAAATGTATACACTGGTCCTCATCAAAGCTTAAAACTTTTGCTTTGTAGAAGCTCATATGTAGAGGTTGAGGAGCCAAGCTAGAAACTGGAAGAAAATATTTTTTGATCACATGTTCAGCATAAGACTAATACCTAGAATTTGTAGAGAACTTGGAAAGCTCAATGATAAAATACCAAATAATTCAATAAGAAAATGGGCAAAAGACGTAATGAGGAAAGAGTATATGTAGATGGCAAATTAAACACATTCAACATCATTATTTATCAATGATATGCAAATAAAACAGAGCTGTATACATGCAAATATATAACTGTATATATATGCAAATACAATGGAATATATGTCACATCTATTATAATAATTAAAATTTAAAAATGATGGTTGTATGAAATTCTGGTGAGGACGCAGAGAAACTGGTGATAATATGTAATTATATAGTCACTCGGTCTGTCTTATATAGACTAAGTTTAGTACATTCTCAAAAACCAAATATTTAAATACCATGTAAACCACCTACCAGTTTCACCCTTGGATGTTTGTCCCAGAGTAAGAAAAATTTGTGTTTATGTAAAAGCCCATGTACAAATGTTAATAGCGCATTAACTCTCAGTACCCCAAATCAGGATACAACCTAGGTGACCTTCAATAGGTGAACTGTACCTCTAGAATACTGCTCTGAAACAAAAAGGAATGAACTATTGGTGAAACTTCAGTGCATCTCCAGGAATTATGCTGAGTTAAAAAAAAAAAAGCCAAGCTCAAGGGCTATACACTGCATGATTCCATTTATATAATGGTTTTGAAATGACTATGTATTTTATGTAATGTTTTAAAAGTAGTAGGAACACATCTTAAAATACTGTGAGAAATGATTAAGAGGAAGGACTTGGAGCCCAGCCTGCTGGAAGCTCATTCTAGAGTCTAGGACTTTCTAGCTCTGGGACCTTGGGTGAGCTACAAAATCTGCTTCTGTTTCCTCCCCTGTAACATGGTACTGTCTAGTGGCACTGACACATAGAACTTGCAGGAGGACTGAGTTCCTGTATTTGAAATGCTTAGCCTGGCACTGAATATGCACTAAGAGCATCCATGCATATTTTGAGCACCCTTAGAATTTTAATTGGCTGGTACCTGTGGTTGGTCTTAGATAAATTACAAAGCTGTGTTTTCTTCTGAATTAACTTCGTTCCAGTTCATGGATCATCCAATCTTTTGGAACTGTAGAAGGTAGAAGAGGGTCCCGGGTGGAAGACCCCGGAAGTTGTGTGCTGGGCTGTCATTGGGTTCAGTTGCAATCTTTAGGCACTTGGGAGCTGATCTCTCCCCTTGTGGAAGTTCCCTGCCAGCTCCCTGACCACAGCCTCATCACTGTACATGAGGCAGGAGGATATCAAGTTCCAGGTTAACCTAGTGAGTTCAAGGCCAGCCTGAACTACATAGTGAGACCCTATTTCAAAAAGCCAACCAACCAACCAACCAACCAACCAACCAACCAACCATATATTTATATCTCTTTTCTCTGCTCCTTTCCTCTTCCACTGAACACTGCTGGGTGTTAAAGCCCCAGACTCTTGACTGAACCTCATTTAAATGTTAGGACCCTCTCATTGGGTCCCAGTTTTACAGTTGGGTAAGTTTCCCTCTATCCATCTTTATGACTTAGGGTCATGGTGCTGTTTTGCCTATGGCCACAGGCCCACTATGAGTACTTCTGGAAATATTGAGTAACTTTCTGGGACTGGGAAATTCTAGAGTCATGAAGCTAAATCCAGAACAGGTCAGTAGATGGAGCTATGGAAGTAGATCACTCCTATGGAAAGGGCCTTTTGTAGAAAGATGAATCTCTCTCTCTCTCTCCCCAATTTTTATTTTATTTTTTTACTTTTCAGATAAACTCTCCCCAATTTGCTCAATCTGGGCTTGAACTTTTGATCTTCCTGTCTCAGCCTCCCAGAGTGCTGGGTGAACACATCTTTGTGAGGTCAGTGTGTTCCATTGTACAGAAGAGGGCAGTGAGGGTGAATGTCAGAGGCTCTGGCCAGCTTGGATGGGGTCAGAGTCAGGGTTCAAGCCTGTGCGGGTTTTACTGCACCCTAACTGCAGTTCACAACCCTCCTGACACTACATGGTGGCCAACAGGGCAGTGAGGGCTATAAGGTTTTGGAGGGAGCTGGTGACACTCATGACCCTGGAGGTAGCAGTGAGGCTGGAGTGTCATACACGGGCAAGAACAACTCTGACAGTTGAAGAAGGCAACCATGGAGGGGCAACAAAGAGGACACCAGGTGTCTAGCTTAGGAGGCAGGGCAGGGATGGTGACCAGGGGAGGTGGGAAGACGTCCAGAAATGCATGATGCTTGCAGTGTCCTCTGGCTCCTTCTGTTCCAGCAAGAGTGACGTTTGGACACTCGATAGTCCATCAGCGTCCAGTAGCCCAGCTCAAGTCTTCCCTGGGATGAGGACAGCCTCATCTTTCTTCCCAGGGTTGCATCGATTCAGTGACCTCGCCTTCCCATGGGCTCCCAAAGGGCAAGGCTACTGTCCTGGCTCTTGGCGCCCAGACCACGAGTTAGCTGCTGTCCCTACGCTGTCCTGGCTATGTCTTCTTTCTAAGCCAGCTTGATCCCAGCTCTTCCATGCTCCATCCTGCTGGGTGTTTCAATCTGCAAAAGAGAGAGGAAGAAGCTCTTGTAGAAGAGAGTCTCGTGTATGAGAGAAAGCTGCCTCCCCACCTGGGCTGGGTGGGAAAGCCAGGTATCGCTCACATCCCAAGTGGGCAAGTTTTTTACATGCAGAATGAAAGGACATTCAACTGCTACTTGGAACACAATGCAGTAATCGGGGACCGAGTGAGATGCGGTCTGCTCTGCCGTTGTATGAAGGTTTCCTTGAGCAGGAGACTGTTTGCCCCTTGCAGAGCACGGAGAGGAACCACACAGTCCCTTGCTCTGGGTCTCCTCTGAAAAGAAAGGTTATTTTTGCCACTGAGTCCTGCCAGAGTGGGGTTGACACCTTGGAGATTTTGCAAGAACTCATGTTCTCTTTGCTTCTAATTAGCCTTTTTATGTGCTTTCCTGGGATTTGTTCCAGAAAGCCAAATAAATCACTTGCCTAAGCTTCCTTGCTGAGGTTTCCTGTGGGATGTGAGTATCTATGATTTTTTTTTTTTTTTTTTGCAATGAGCTGCGATCGACTCAGATTTTGCAAAGCTAAGACTGCAGCTCCTTTGGACTCAGGCCAGGGCAGGAACCCTATACCATTCAGAGCTGTGCATCAGGGACAAATTTCCTTGGTCTCTGAGTATATTTTGCTACTCTTACTTCCTTTGCAAGCAGCCTCCAAGGGAGATGAGCTCCTCCTCCTGCTGTGGGGATGGGAACTTGAGTGTGGGTTCTAGGGCTTGGCACCTCTGGGACAAGCTCTGGTTGAGCATGGAGCAGAGGAGGGAGCCATGGCCACCCCTCCAGCCTGTGCTGCAACCCCAGCTCCCAGCTGCCCTCCTCCCCATCCAGCCTGGTAGATGCAAAGCTGTAGCCTTTACCAGAGCTTCCCATTTAGCCATTTGTCCCAGCACACAAGTCTGGGCCCCAGCAGGACTCTAGAAAGCCAGATGACCTTGCTGAGCCCATTCCTTATCTGTGTCATGATGGCTGAACCATCTCCCTTGCAGCATTGTCATAAGAATCAAATACTAAACACAAGATGTGTTGACTTTCAGGAATGAAATATCAGAAACACCTCTGGGTGCTCTTCTTCCAAATGTAGGGTGCTCAGGGTTGCTGTGTGTTCCTGATGGTGTTGCCGCACTGGCTGAGGTCCCTAGACTTGAGACCCTGGTCTTTAGGTCTTGTGATTAGGCAGTTCCTCACCTCCACAAACACACACTCCTGCGTCCCCATCTGGATCTAATATCTTACCCATTGGAAGATGTATTTTAAAATGGATTTGATACTTTTCTTGATTCTGAGTAGGAATTGTGGTGTCTGTCTCACTAATGTGCCCCTTCTTGGCCCCCAATCTTGGCTCCCACTGACCTTTCTTTGTCAGAAAGTATGCAGGCCCTTGTCACATGCAGAATTCTCTAATCTAAGTCTGTGCTTTGAAGAGCTCAGCTGCCCACTGGCTCCTCTGTTTAGAGATTGTGTTGGTGTCTTTGATATCAGACACTTCCCAGTCAATTCTACATCTTTCCCAGAGGGCAGCATGAGATAAGAAAACTGACAGCTATACAGTGAGTGCTTTTGGGGTCAAAGTGCTTTTTCCGCATTATCTCATTTAACAGCAATGACCATCCTCATTCTGCAAGGGAAGAGAGACTTGGGAAGGTCAGATGAGCTTCATGACAAAGGGTAGAGTCCTGGATCTGGCCTCAGGAACTGGATGGTCCAATTCTGTGAGCATCCAGGGGCATTTGCAGGATGCTTCCTGTAGAGCCGGCCCTGTGTCCTGGGAAGAGGAGCTCAGTAAATGCTTCATCTTTGCAGCATCAGAATGCATGATGCCCAGCTTGCAGATATTATCTGGGTTTGTCTTCCCTAGGAATGGAAGGAAAGGAGACAGAGCTAACTGGACTTCATGCACTCTGCTCTGCTCTCCTGCCTTTCATAATGAATTTCTTGGACCAAGGAAGCCTGCAAGTCTGACTGCCAGGGCCTGACAGGGAGACTTGTGTTTATTTTCTCATATGTTCTTCTGTGACCTTGCATATCAGGGTGTTTCTGGGAAGCAGAAAGCTGGGCAGTCTGCTCAAGAGTCCACTGGCCCCTGTGTCAAGGGGCCAAGCCCTGAAGCTCTGGCTTTGCACTAATTATAGATGAACAAGGGCTCCTGCCCCAGCTGCAGGCTTACAGGCTCTTCTTTTCCCAAAAGAATGGGAACTTGATGACCGAGCAGGCTTCACCCTGCCCCGTGGTTTGTTCTAAGTGGATTTGGGATAAGGATATTTTCTTCTGGAAGTTTTCTTTTCATGATTATTTATAAAAATAATACAGTGCTTGAAGCATACATGTCCAGCTGACTTACTGGATTTGTGTAAAGGAATGACTGTGTAAAAATGTCACATTGTATAGGGTAATTCTAATTATCTTATTTGCTGTCCACAATAGCCTAGTGAAGAAATTGAGAGTAGCCCTGCTCTGCTGAGGAGCATTTGCTGCACAGAAACATGACTCAGGAGGTGATCAAAGGCCCAAGGGAGTTGCCGGGCATGGTCCTGTGTACCTGGTGTCCTGACTGAGTTGCAGCTGCCCCTTGTCCTGCAGATCCTGCAGGAAGGTTAAATCAGAGACCACCCCACAAGACTTGAATGTGTGGGTCTACTAATTCGGCCATTCTTTGACTTATTTCTGCCACCTGCTGTCCCAAACTCAGGTCTCTTTCCTTAGCAACATCTCTAAGAGTTAATTAATCGACATTAGTTTTTATTTGGTTTTTAATTTTTTTCAGACAACAAAAAAGAATTAGCTGAAATAAACTGACAGCAAACTATAGAATAAATCATATATTCATGTATGTATGATGCAGGTGTGCGTGTGTGTGTCTATGTAAACCTGCATACAGATGCATGTAGGTTAGCATGTGCTTGCCTGTGTTTTTGTATTTAACTTCATTTTTTTTTTTTTGGTACCAGGGATCAAACTCAGAACCTTGCTCTTTTGAGGCAGGCATGGTGCAACTGAGCTAAATCCCCAGCAATATGTTTATTTCCATGCATGTTATGTGTATGTTTTTATGTAAGTTTATGTGTATGCATGTAGGTGTGGGTATACACATGGTTGTATGTGTGTGGACATAGAAACACAGAAGAGAAATGGATAAGCTATCACTCTGTTTGCTTGTCCCAGGTCTCCTCTGAGGAGTGGCTCTAGAATATGAGTGATGGTTTCCATGAGACAGGTGAATTTTCTAATGCAGCACGTTCCTCATCTAATTTCCATTTCTCCTCTGACTTGCTAGAGGCTGGGTCCTTGTGGCTTCCAGACGTTTCATCTGCTGCGAAGCCTCTGAAGGGCCCTGGCACTCCAGGCCCAGCCAGCTTCTCTTCGAACTGGGTATTTGCTGTCAGCCTTCTATGCCCTCTTTCTGCCCACAAAGATTCGTGACAGACATGTACAGCCCTCTGTTGGGGTTTTGAGAGGAAAAGCTTTCACTCCTCTGGGAAAAACCTCAGTGATCCTTTGATTATTGGCAAGTATTTTACATTGCAGTTACCATCTGCCCCAAAGCATCCCTGCCCTGGGGGACAGCTGCCCTCCAGGTGGGGAGAGATTGTTGGCAGCTTCCATCCTCTCAGTTTGCTTGGCAACTCCCCACCCCCATGCCTGGCTTGAGGACTCTCTGAGAAGTCTTGGCTGCCCCTGGGTTTCCTATCTGATCACTTCAAAGAGCACTATGCATCCAGCCCTGGTCTTCTTAGGAAGGAGTTAGAAGGAGAGCTGGAGCTGGGTGTGGGGTGCTGTGATTCACTGGACTCCATACAGCGGAAGTAGGAGAATCACTCAGGTAAGGGGCAACTGTCCAAGGCCCTTGGAGTACACATGCTTGGCCTCTTTGTCTAACCATGTTTAGTTTCTCTTCCCAGAGAGAGTGGAGTAGTGTTAAAAAAGTAGATACACAATGGTATGTTCAGTGCATCTATTGTCTATATATCCGTATCCGTAAATGTCCGGTATTTTTGCCATTTAGATTTGTTTGTGCCTATCACATACACACTTCATATTGACAATTCATACACACATGCATATCTTTAAGCAGAAAATCATTTTTGATAGTTATTTTTTTTTCATTTATATCTAATAGCCACGAACATATATGTAATCTGTTGTCTATATCTGTCACATGACTGGAATAAAAATCACCAAAAATTTCTATAGTACTTGTGTTTAGCAAAGGCCTATTTGGAATTAATTTTCATCTTTTGAAGTTTTTATCTTCAAAATTTGTTCTTACAAACATGAATTACTCTTTTGTAAATGAAAACAATGTATTTTTTTTCAAAAGTACTTTTCTCACCATTTCACATCTATGACCCTTCCGACTTTCTAAAAGTTGGACTGCAATTTAAATAAAAATAGCCATAGCCAAGTCAATGGACATTTCCCGCCCTAGCAGTCACACAATGAGAACACATTTGACAGGCAGCCCAGGACATTCCAAGTGAACCAACAGCAGGAAACACACTTGAGCTGAGATCATTGTAAGTTACTAGATGACAATTTGTTCTAAGTTTCAAAAGTGAACCCAGCAAGACTTGAATACTAAATAATCATTTAAAGTCAAGTTCCTCCAGTGTCGAACAAGCTTTTCCACAGTTTGAGAATGGCCCCATGTCTGCATTTGGTGTGTGTGGTCCTCACAGAGGACCTCTGGAGTAGCCAAGGGATCCCAGTGCCTACCTTACCCCAGGCACCTGCTATATCTTCATGCATATTTCCCAATCTTCTACACCAGTGGTGTTTTCTTCTATGAAAAGAAAACTGAAGTAACCAGATGTAAAGCAACTTCCCAGATGGTGATTATGAAAAATGCAGAAAATAATGCAGGTAAAGCAATACTTGCACACAGTAGGTTGCTAGAGGGTGACTGGTGTGGTTAACAAGGATGGGATCCTGTGTATCAAGCCTGAGAGGAACCTTTCCACAACAGAGTTAGATGTGCAGACAACAGTGTCTCCAGAACAGGGATCCCTGTGGATAAGCTAATCCTTTGAGAGTGGGGTCACTGGAGGAGAGGATTTGTGTTTACCTGTTTGCCATGGTGCTTTGTGACAGAGGCTGAGAGATTCCATCTGACATTGGAGAAGGAACTTTCACACTAGGGAAGAAGAGGTCACCAAGCAGGAGGGTGGAAGAATATTTCACTTAGAGGAAAAAACAAAACAAAACTACAAGACTCTATGGCTCCTGGGCTCTGGACTAGGACTGTGGATGCACAGTGGAGGTCCAACATCTACTGGGTGCAGTTTCTAGCTTTGCAAAGAGCTTCATGTCTGTGACAGTGTCCTCTAGGGTCACCTGGCCCTGGCCTTCTCCCGATCTCTTCTGCATTTCTCTCCAGCAAGCTCTCTGTCCTCAGCACAAAGCTAGACCTCACCCACCCTGTGCTTAGAACAGGAAAGCATTTTGGGAGATCCTGTCAGTCTAGGCCTATCTATTGTTTGTTGCTTGAGTTCTTTCTGGAATGTTTTCCATTGTGAGCCACACAGTAAGTCATAATGAAAAGATGGCATGTATCCATCTTCCCAACCTCTTGACCTAGATTTTGGAGGAATGTAGCTCAGGCCTTTAAGTTGCCCATGGGTGGATCCCAGCTAATCCACACTGTCCCTGTACATCCCCTGGTTGGGGTGCTTCTTTTAGGCATAATGTCCTGCCCCATTGTGGAAGCTTAGCTCTCACCTCTCCATCCTGACCAGACACCCTGAGAACAGTGCACTTCCTGTACAACTGGACATACCGACCTGAGACGGTGGAAGACTGAATTTATAAGGAAGCAGGACAAATTTCTGAAAATTTAAAGGGGCTAAGAGAAAATACACCAGCTTGTTTCAAGACTCATGGAACACATTTTGTTTTTTTCTATTAAACACATTGTTGACCAAGGAATGTAACAGTCTTGAGGAGAAGTGGACCTCTGTGGAGACATGCTTGCTAATTCAATTATTTCTTTATTTATTAGGCATCTACTGTCTGCCAGAATCTGTGCTGCACTGAGAACTTGGGGACTCATATGGCAGGTGCTGTCCTTAGGGAGGTTCTCTCTTAACCTGTGGCCCATGGACCTGGCGTCTGAGGATGTGCCTGTGTGCACATGCGCATGTGTATGGGGCGGGGCTTCTTTCTGAAGGATTGGAAGATTTTATGAAATGTTAAAGGTTAGGAGACACAGGCAGGGGAGGCTGGCTGGTCCTGTCCAGTGTCCAGATTAGCTCAGAGCAGAAACAAGATAAATGAAAATAATCAGTGCACAATGGTTTTCTTTCTTCTTTTCTCCTTTGCGGTACTCTTCTTTCTCTGAAGGGTGTACATGGAAAAAGTCAGAAAAAAATGCTGACAGAGTAGTCAATTACTGGGGAAAGGAAAAGGGGCTCTAAACTCAGGAAGAAAGTAGGGCAGGGAGAAATTTCATAAAGTAAAAGGCATGCAGTGCAGACAAACCCAGGGAAAGTTTCTGGAGTCATAGTTTACGAAAGAGTTAACCGCACTGATCAATTGGTTTGTTTTAGTGGAGTGGATTAGGATCAGCTACTGAAGTGGATTTCCTTACTGTGGCATTTTCATCCTTTTCTGTGCTAAAATGAATTATTATATCTCAAGAGACGGATAGAATAATATGTGGTATTTCTTACATTTTGACTCAAACATAGATTCTCTTTTTAAAGTGTTTGGAACATCTCATAGGACTAGAGTTTTGTGAGAGACCATGAAGACAGTGAAGTATACAATCAAACTTACTGTCTATCCTGATTCAAAGGTGGTGACATTCATTGTGCTGCAGAATGGCCAAGGTCCTTTAAAACGTCCTCACCATGCCTAGAAGAGCAGAGAATGGTTCCATGGGGACTGTAGAACATTATCAAAGCATAGCAACTGCAATGAGAAGACAGAAGTAAGGCAAGGGGAAGCTAAGGTGAAGGGTGATGAAGAAGATGTTGATGAGGACTGTGGAAACGATAGAGATAATGATGACAATGATAGTGACCATGGTGATGATCGATGATTAGGATGACAATGGTGATGAATGTGATGATGACAGCAATGGCAACAATGATGTGGTGGTGAAGAAGACGCTGCTGCTGAGGATTGTGGAAATGGTAGTTATAACCGTGATGGCAATGATACAGCTGCTGCTGCTGCTGCTGATTGTAGTGGAGATGATGTTGGTGATGGTGGCGATGAAGACGATCTTGAAGATCGTGGAAATGAAGGTGATTATAATGATCGTGGTGCTGGCGAAGATGGTGAGGGTTATGATGAAGATGATGATGGTGATGGTGATGATGATGATGATGATGAAGATGAAGATCATGGAGATGAAGATGGCAATAATGGTAGTGGTGATAAAGATGGTGATGGTCATGGTGGTGATGAAGATGATGATGATCTTGAATATCACAGAGATGAAGGTGATGGCAGTGATCATAGCAATGATGATGATGGTGATGGTTATGAAGGTAAAGGTAGTGATGGCAACAGTGACCATGATGATGCAAATGAAGATGAGGATGACAAGGATGATGAAGATGACAGTGATGGTGGCAGAAATGGGGCCACTAAGGTTTCATGACAGTACAGTGAGTTAAGGTATGCAGTGGGACTGGGAGCAGTGCCATGTGTGCTACAGCAGTGACTGTGGTGTCCTAATCAAAGCACTTTGTAAGTGAAGCACATCTGATATGCGTGATCCTTGAGGGCAGTGGCATCGCCTCACCCTGATTTAACAGACAAGGAGAGTGAAGCTTCATGTATTTTGTTTACTAAGCCATGCAGCCAGTGTCAGAGTCCCCAGTTTGTACAACTGTGCTCTGTCCCAAATTCCCTGCTTGTGACCCCTCACGATGCAGCAGTTTCCTTGTACCATGCAGCGCTACATGTTTTCACACTCACAACAGGCCCTGGAGAAATGTACTGTTATTCCTAGTTTGTACAGAAGTGGAGTCTGGGACTGTTAAGCAAGTTGCCCAATTGTATCCAGCTGATAAGAGTCAGAGCCCAGTGCTACACTAAAAGAAAAGGTTCACAAACCAATCTATGCCTTGGATCCAAGGCCAATAACTTCTGTCCTTTAGGGCCCAGCAGAGACTGATGACATAGCAAGGTGGGGGGAGGTAGCAAGGGTGTGCTCGGCAGGGCAGTGCGTGGTCAGCCTCCAACCAGCACGTGTGAAAATCCTGAAGTCAAACTTCTTATGAAAGCTTTTAGGGACCCAGTGCTCTGAATTATTTTTTTCATGAGTTTTGTTATTTCTTGGGCACCCCATAAGGGGAAGAACAATCCAGGTGGAAAAAAGAGTGCATGTGAAGACTTAGATACATGAAAGATATTGCCATGTTTGGTAAACCACAAAAATGAGAGCTAAGGGTGGCGAGACTTCCACAGGAAGTTCCCAGCTTCATTTCATCCAGAAGGAAATAGGCGGATGTAGGGAGGTCATACTGAGGTGCTATGGCGAGGCCTGGGTGCCAGAGTGGGATGTGGAGGTGGCTGCCCTGTGACACACAGGAGGTGGCACTGGTTCTGCTTTGCCTTGTTTTGAGTTTCCTGGGCATGGTTTAGACTAGGAAATGGCTTGAGCCAATTTATTTCCAGGGAGACATTCCTGCGGGTGTGTGGAGGCATTTCCTAAGGCATGAGCAGATATAGAGGTACCATATACAGCAATCAAAGTTAGAGGTCGTAAAGGCACAGCAGGTGGAGGTCTTGGAGGCATGAAGGATTAAATGGGACATCTCCATGTCCTCTGCCAGCTTTAGCCTTCTGCCAGCTCTGTGAGCAGCGGATAGGGTTACAGCTGTGGAAACTCTTCCAACAGGAACTCTCCAGTGTCATTTGTCTAAATAATAGACAAATTGTAATGACTTGGCTATAAAAAGTAGAATAGAAAACATATTTTTAAAAGCCTACAAGTACATTTTAAGTTCTCATATTGTAGGTGAAATACTGATCTGAATCATGGTTTTGCAGGCAAAAGAAGACTTAAGAGTTTATTTTCTTCTTTTGCAGGATAGTGCAGATAATAGAACAAACCCATTTTGTTGAATAAGCCAATGTTTGGTAAGTCTGATTCCTCTGTATGGAGTGGTACCCCTATGGGAATACTCCTTACTCACTGGAAATCTCTGAACCTTAGGATGGCAAGGTGTGAATGAAACAGGCATTCAGTTCTCTGGAGCAATAGAGAAGAGGAACCTACCTTTCCATGATTTCGTTTCTTAGAGTCTTGTGAATTAGCAGAATGAATTTTGAGACTGTACTAATTTAGAATCAAAATTCAGCCTTCCAACTTAGCTGCTTTGTTATTGAATTAGTCACTTTCTCATCCCTGGGATAAAATAATCTGACAGTTGCAACTCAAAGAAGGAGAGGTTTGTTTGGGTGATGGTTTCAGTGGATTCAGTCCATGGTTGGCTGGCTCCAAGGCAGAAACATCATGGAGGGAAGGGATTCAACACATGGCTTCTCAGGAACAGAGAGAGGGAAGGCAGGAACGGGGACAAGAATATACCCTTCAAACTCAGGCACCCAGTGACTCACTGATCTGACAAGGCCCCACCCCCTAACAGCACATTCATCAATTGGAACTCATCAATGGATTAATCTACTGATGAGTGTAGGGCTCTCATGATCCAATCACCTTCCAAAAGCCCCCTGTAAACACATGAGACTTTGGGTGATAGTTTGGATCTAAACCACAATAGTCACCCTGGGACTTTTTCCTTTGTTTCTCTGATGGTTTCACTTCTCAATAGTTAAACAGACAAAACTAATGATCTGGTGAAGGAAATGCAGGTAAATTTAATGCAGGTAAAAATTGGTTCACTGCCTAGAACATAGAGGTGACCCATCCATTCATATATCCCTCCATCCCTCCATCCATCCTTCTATCCCACCCATTTTACTTCAGATACTCCCACATTGCAAATTCATAGTTTTAGGCTGGGAGATGCTCCTCATGCATGTGTGTAAGCATTATCTTGTAGGAGACATGCTTGTTAGAAACAAAATATTCCAAACCTACCATCACAGTACACACCATACACACAACAATGTTGTGTGCTGTTCAGCTGGATCCTGGCTTGAGCATGCCCTGTGGCCAGGTGTGTAGGTGGATCTAAGTTCTCTCCAGTCCCTGTTCCTGGTGTCCATGTCCACCAGCACAACTCACAGTAAGGAGGGGCCCATCCTTGTCTCATGAATGGGCAGCAGCAGAGATCAGTCTTGAGGGAGTCCCAAGAAAAGGCCAGCACTGAAGTCCACTGTGCCTCAGCTTTGGACTTGGATGGTAGCTGAATCCACTGGTTCCTGAAGCCGAGAAGTGGAACCTGCCACTTCCCTGCCTTTGAAAGCCTTTGGCAACCATTTAATGTTGCACATCACACAGACTAAAGAAGCTCATGTGCAATACTTCATTTTTGAATGAGGAAAAGTCTTCACATTGTTTTCAAAGACTCTTAGATATCAAAATCCTCTGAGGGTCAATATTTAATAGGAGACTATTTAGTAGAACAAAAATTTGGAGGCAAGGATTTGTAGAAAATATTTGGGAATTTTTAAACTCTACCTTTTATGGAATGAGAAATTTTCTAATTTGCCATCTATGGAAAAACCCACAGACATCTTGATATTTCAAAACTTTTGCACAGTATGTTTATTATCAGGTTTCTCTTCTCAGAATTTTCCATCCCAGTTGAATATGCCAAATTATTTGGGGAAAATAGAAGACTTTAATAACTTATGTCAAAAAGATTCTTGGGAAATCTTTTTTATGAAAAAAGTTGATTATTTGAAAATTTATTTCTGCTTATATATATTTATGCATCTGCTTAGATATTTAATTCTGCTTATATATATTTTCTGCTTATATAGTTAAAAATTAGGATGCAATTAAAAAGTGTAGGTCAGTTGTTATTGTAACCTATTTTATTTATTATTTATTTATTTATTTATTTTTGGTACCAGGGATTGAACTTGGGACCTTGCGTGTGCGAGGCAGGCGCCGGAACTACTGAGCTAAATCACCAGCCCTGTACCTATTTTAAAACCTTCTTTTTATCAATTTCCTCTTAACTTTGTAAATGAGACCAGGAAGTGAGACTATACTTGCAACTGAACTTCTCCATTTTAAGTATATTTTAATTTTCCATTTGGGGAAAAAACAAGTAGAAAAAACTCTTTTCTAAGGCCAACCCTTCTTCTACTCTTAAAATATCTGAAGGAACTTTTTGGTTTGCTTTTTGTTCCATATTGTGGAAATCTGTCAAAGTAATGCATTATTATGGCTAAAAATTGGCTAATAATGACTAGTAAGATAATTGAATTCCTGCTTTATTCTTTCCAATCAACAGCCACAGAGGGGAGAAACACCTGCAATCCTTTCCACTGGCTGTTTTTAGTTTTTCGCCATCTCTATAGCTTGAAGTAACATGATCGCACGCCTATCCCTTCATTCACTGAATGGAGATTCTTTTTAAGACTTCTGGCTTTGATTCATGAAATTTTGCCAACAAATTCCATGACTCAAAATCTGCACATCAGACTGCTTGTGTCCCTTCTGAGTTCCTTCTTTCTCCTGCACCATGGGCCTTTGAGGTCAGGTTTTACTTATTTATTTATTTTTATTTATTTATTTTTTGGGGTACTGGGGATTGAACTCAGGACCTTGCGTGTGTGAGGCAGGCAGTGGCACCACTGAGCTAAATCCCTGGCCTGAGGTCAGGTTTTAAGGGGCCTAATCTGTGAGGCTAAAGACTATGGGCTTTCTCAAGGTCAGAGGCCGTGGTAAGGGAATTATAACACCCTCTTAGCCATGATGCTACAGTTTGAACCTAATCTTCCTGGTAGACAACAGGAGAAAGACAATAATTTGAGATCTTAAAAAAAATCTTAGTGTGGATTAGTACACAGATCAAGGTCACTCTTTAAAAGCCAGATATTCTTTGCTAAGGAAGAAAGTTCGATGCCAGTCAGGCACTTTTAGGGGCAACCACCTAGACTTGCAGTGGGGAGGGTGGAGAAGCTGTTGCCTCTTCCTGCAACTGCCAAGCTCCTTCAAGTTGTTTAACTTCAGATAAGGCCCTCCAGAGAAAGCTACTACAAGCGGCCAGCCAAAATCCCTGAGCCACTCTGACACATCCTTCCAGGTGACCCAGAGTAAGCCTAGCTCCTGAAAATACTGCTTTCTCCCCCCAGCAGGCTATTCTGTCTGCCACTGTTTGTACATGCTGTGCATGGAGGAATGACTTCCGTGTGTGCATGCTTAAGAATGCACAGTGAGGCATCGTCCCTGTGTGAATGTGTGCGCGTCTCCCCAGTGAATGGCTTCCCTTGTTTGGAGAGTGTGGTGGTTAGTGTGGAGTACCACCAGCTGGTTTTGGGATCCACTCTGGGGATTACTGCAGTACCTTTCTGGGTGTGTCTAGGTGGATGATGGAGGTGTGGCATATCTAGTCTCTTGCCTCTTCCTCTCTGGCAGTTTTCCCATGCTCTGCTTCCCAAGGATCACGAACTGAGCCACGGTGCTCTGCCACACCCTTCTGCCATGATGTCTGTGCCTCACAGCCAGCCAATCACGGACTGAAACTGTGAGCAATGTAAACCTTTCCCCCTCCAAGGTGTGGTTGTTGGGTTTGGTGTCTCATTGGTGGGGAAGGGTCTAAGACGGGGAGGCACTGACCTGAGAATCAACAACCCCTCTTCACACTTCCATTCCTCGTTGTACACCTTGGCTTTGCACTCACTGATTACCGAGGGTCTTGCATCTGACACCTGGTGGTAGCTTTGTTATTTTCCTGACCTTCGGTATAACTCGACCAAGTACCTTTTCCATTTGTGACCCCTCACACCAAGCTCCTTCTGTAGGAGAAGTCGTGGGTGTGGATGACATGTGCTGTCTTCCGAGTGGTATTACCTGAGTGATTAAAGCTCACGCTGGTCAACACACAGTGTGTCTTTCTGCCCCAAACCTCCCTAGTCTTTTGGAGGACTAACCTAACATCCTCACTTTAGGTGTGTGGCCAAACTGAAGGGCTTTGCATCCCAGACTGTGTACCTTCTTGGGTTTCTCTGGTTCATATTTTATTGTTTTAATGTGAATGCCTCTACAGAAGTGCTTGGCAATGGTTCCCATGTGCTTTCTTCTAGAAATATCCATATTTCTCTACTGTATAAACCACACAGCTGTTTACTTGGCAGATTCTTTTACAACGATTCACTCTGAAAAGGTTCCAGGAGAAGAACTTTTGTCTTAGAACATCCTCTCACTCCAGATGCTAAAAGTTGTTCCTCTCACTCCAAATGCTAACCCTTAGACTACAAGTCAGTGATAGAGACATTTTCTGTAGTGTTCCAATCTCATGTATGTCCTCATTGTTTTCATGTATTTTGCATTTCCTGTCTTGGTGGAATGGTTAAAGAAATAGCTCCATAATTCTGAAAAATTAAAAACATGTAATCCTAATACTGTGTCTGTGTTAGGTAGCTTTTCATTGTTATAACAAATGCCTGAGATAATCAACTTCTGAAGAGAAAAGTGTTTCTTTGGGTCACAGTTTTGGAGATTCCAGGACATGATAGACTGGTGCCATTGCTTGGGCTGTGGAGAGGCAGGAGCAGGGGGCAAAGCAAGATCGCCTACTTCATGAGTGAGTCAAGTGAGGTGGGGCCTGGGACCACAGTGTGTCCTTCACGGGCTTCTCCCCAGTAGCTAATTCCTCCTCGTAGGCCCCACCTTTCAAGTTTCCACCAGCTCTCAGCAGGGCCATGCTGGGGACCAAGTCTTTAATATGAGAGCCTTGGTGGCCATTTAAGGTCCAAATCACAGTGGTGTCCCTGCTGGTGACCCATGCCATGAAGACCAGTGCTCTTTGGTGGCCCATCAGCTCCCCATCGATGTGTCCCATGAAGTGAGGAGCCCAGCCACTCCCTTTTCTAGTCTAGTCATCTATGTCCACATCTTCCCATAATAAATGGGTCTAAGTATGTAACAGGACATGAAACAGTCCACTCGGGTAAAGCTCATTAGGCAATGCTACCTATTTAGTTATCTGGTGACATCTGAAAATAGCCCTTGGGGTTTTAATCTGATGTGGCAATCTAAACACCATCACACTTGATTAACATTTGTAAGACTTTCCTTTAAGGCTTTGCAATCTAATTTGTTTTCTAACTACACTTTTAGAACCATTTCTCTTTCCAGGGCAAATTTAGCTCACAGGCCGCTTTTCTATTTTTCAGTTTGACTCTGCAAAGCCCACCTCTCACCTCCCACAGCTTTGCAGGAGACCTGTGTGCATGAGTAAGTGGATGTAAGAGCGCTTGTGGGGTTGATGTGTCTGTGTTGGTTTGCTCAGGCTGCTGTGCCAAAAAACCCTAATCTGGGTGACTTATTAGGACTTTATCGCCTCCCAGTTTTGGAGGCCAGAAGGCTGGGGCCAGGTACCAGCAGGTTGGTTCCTGTCAAGTCCTCCTTCCTTGGCTTGGAGACAGCTGCTGTGTCCCATGAGTCGTTTCACAACATGTTCCTTCTATATCTGTCTCTGTACCTACATTGCCCCCTTTAAAGGACAGCAGCCACCCTGGACTCAGGTTTATCCTGTTAACTTGATCACCTCAATAAAAGTCTTATCTCCAAAGAGGGTCACACACTTGTTACGATAATGAATCACAATGTCAACATGTAATTTTTTTTGGTGGGAGGAGAGGGTCCAATTCAGCCCACAATAGCATCTCTACCTATCATTAATGAGGTTTACCTCCTGATTGGAGAATTATACTCATGTGTACAATTTAAATTTTTTCCTACTAACTTTTAAATGGTATAATATTTTTCTCCAGTAAGAAGTTACTGATTACTGAGCAAGAAACATTTCTCCTGCTGCTTCAGGAATGTAGGGGATGCATTAAACTTGGAGCTTCACTATCATAAAGGTTTTCTTTGGTAAATGTGAGCTAAGAGCAATTCTGCACTGACGTGTGGCAGTTCATTCAAGGAATTGTGAGGCAGGTATGAGTATTCTATCTCTTACTTTCAGACTAGATTTTTAACTGGCTTGTCCTTTGGGTCTTGTGACCCTTTCTTAGCTGTTCCTTTCTTTTCTGAAAGGTGGAGACAGTAAATGCAGAAGGAGTGGCTGGCATTTTTGTGGCTCTCTTGGGCCCAGGGAAGGAACTGACTGACACTAGAGAGCAGAATATTTCCACTGGCCTGGTGCCCTGCAAGGCCACCCTTGAGGCCCCAGAGAAGCACAGCGGACTGGACGGAGGTCAGAAGCTGAGCCTCAGGTCCACTCTGCTGGATGCGGCTTGGTCTTCTCCACTGGGGCTGCCATGACACCATGGCCTTCCTCTGGGACCAGGACACAGTCTGTCATGAGCAGCTCATTTCTGGCTCATCAAATTGTCCCAGGGGATGGGTTTGGGGAGAAGGGAGCCTCCCTGGAAAGATTGACCCACAGCCTGCAACCTCTGGGAAGGGAGCTGTCTGTCCCCAAGAGGGGACAGCTGTAATATCCAGTCTCCCTTTGTCACCAAGCAGGAGCAGGAAGAGCTTGAGGTAGATGGGGAGTCAGGGGCCTGGAAGAAGGGTGATTAGAGCCCTTTGTCCACGTCACCATGAGCCAGCTGCCAGAGCTGGGCCCTGTCTCTGGGCCGTGTCTTTTATGTTCTGTTGTCTCATGCTGTGCCCTCTGCGGAGGGCTGACCCAGGCACAACCTCTCCCAGGACCAGCAGGTGCCTAGAGATGGTGAACAGCTCACCCACAAATGCAACTTGGAAACTCAAACCACCCAACACGGACCACCACCTTTGCCCAATGGCAGGCCCCGGGCTAGCAGGGACAGCTCTGGGCCCCAGAGCAGTGGAGTGACTCACACCAGGCAGTCCTGAGCTGTCCCTTCCTGCACACTGAAGCTTCCTGCTCACACGTGCCCCACTTCCTGGTGGCCCCAGTGCTTCCCGAGTGGCTCTGTGTGGCCTGCCATGAGCCTTCCTCTTGGGAACTGCAACAGTCCCTCTTCCCAGTGGCTTTTGTCTCCTATTTGCAGGCATTGCTGTGCATTGAATTTCCCGCTGATACACCATGTGTTGCCCTACAGATAGCAGCGACTGCCGGGGTCCTGGGCCCTGGGCACACACAGAGGCAGCGTTGAGCTTTGCTGTCCTCTCTGACCTTCCCGCACTTTGGGGACCCTGCCCCATCCTCTGCATCTTCATCTGAGGACTCTCAGGCTTTCTTGTCTTCATTCACTGGAACCCTTTCACCTACAGCCATGAGAGAGCCAAGTACTGCACCGAGTGGGTGATGCCTGTATTTCCCTGCTTACTGAAGGGAGGGACAGCATCAGCTCATATGTGTGGCCCCAGGACACCACTGTCCCTGGGATGCAGGAAGCCCTCACATCCCCTTGCCAACCACTCTTCTCTCAGCTGCAGGGCCACACAGCTTGAGAATCTAAGGAGGACAATGAAAAGTCCTCAGCTAAGTAGCTAAGGTTGCTAAGTCATGGTGAAGTAGTCCCTGAATGTGATTTTCCTAGGTCTCCGTTCCCACTGGGATATATCCTGGTATTTTCAAATAAACACAATAAGCCTGAAGTAAGTAGAAAAGATTGCTGTGGGATTCAGTGTTCGCTTCCCCTGCATCACTTAAAGCTCTTACCTTTGTTTACGTGGGGTGAGCAGTCATGTATACAGGGTATAAAACACCACCTCTCATATTCCTGGAAGCTTAAATAAGACAAAAGCAAGTGTATATTTTTATTCTGTAACCACCTTGCAGTAAAACAAAATAGCATTTAAATTTCCTACTTGCAGTCACCCATTTAAAGCCCGGCTTTGAAAATCGTTAAGCCTTTGAGTGAGAAAGTTTGTCTGGATGCTGTAGCCCAAGCTTCATTATGTGGACAAAGCAGACAGGGCCTGGGGAGGTCAGATAACTTACTAAATTAACGAGAGCTGTGACTGTGTATATACAGAGATAAAACCTCTGGGTAAATATTTAAAAAATTAAATCAGAGAATTATTTTTCCTATAAAAATGCTGAAGTTTCAGTTGCTTACAGATATGCAGATGGCTTGGGACTGTTGGATATGTTTTAAGTGGACAAAAACTGACTGTATCTGCACATAATTTAGTTGGTGAGCTGGAATCTCATGATCAGAGGTTTCCTTGCTGGTGATTACATTTGAGAAAGATGGCACTTATCCCTGAAATTTATCTAGTAAAATATACTCATATACAAAATGAAAGGTAACAATGAAATGTTTTGTAAGTTACCTTCTTAAATAGCTGTCTCCTACAGGGAATAGCTATCATTTTGGTACTAAGATAAATTACTTTATAGCAGTTTATAATGCTGATATAACAGGGGTAGTCTATTTTGAAAATAAAAATTTTTCTATAAAGTCTTGATTTCTTTCCTCCTGCTGCTTTTTATTCTCCTCTGCTTCCTTCTTTTTGTCTTTCTGCCATTTTTCCTTCATTCCCACTTTTCCTTTCTGGTCACTTGTCCTTTTTCCTCCTTTTTCCTCCTTTTTCCAGCCTGTTTGCTTTCCTTCTCTCAAACTTGAAATAAAATGTAAAGCAGCAGCATCCCACACACCCTGCTTAATTAAAAAAAAAAAACTGAATTGGGTTCCACGCTGATTAGAGAAGAAGATAGTCAACATTTGGCTCTTACCAGGAGAAATAACCTATGTTACAGTTGCCAGATTAACTAGATAAGAATATAGGATGGTCAGTTCTATCCAAAAGTCGGGTAAGCCATGGATAGTGTTGGAGTCTGTCTAAGTCCCATATGACATCTGAGACACTCACAGGAGCACATCACACTCTTGGTTATCTGGCATTTGAACATAACTCAGCAGCCTTGACTTTAGATGGCAACTCTGCCGAGCAGGAGACTTAATATGAGAAGTGGCAGTGCTGGTGTGATGTGTACATTGTATTGGATTTGCACACTATTCCTGCATGGTGGCACACCTCTGAAAGTGCCTCCTTGGTAACAGGAGCATGGACACTTATCTCTGTGATGGCCTGAGGTCTAGAGAGATGAGGCTATATGTGTAGACATGAAGAAGGGACCTAGCTGGGCAGCTCTCTTGTCACTGAGAGCCATGGGGATCCTAATGCCACCTTTCAGGGAGAAAATGCTCCTGTCCTACAATGTGAATAACACCTGGCTATTGTGCAGGATGACTAGGAACTGTGGCAATTCCATTATTTTCTGGTAATTTTTCCTTCCATCTCCTGAAGAGAATAGAATGTGTAAATGAGAAGCAGACTGCGGACCCTTGCAGTTAGCTGGGCAAAGTTTCACGAACAGAAGGTTTTTGGCAGTTCAAAGATGTGCTCTGAATTCTAGAGGGAATTAGCTTTTATTAAACCCTAGTTTGGTTTCATTTCATTGCTCAGCTTCAAGAGTGAAAAAAAAAAGCCAATAAAGGGTTTAAACTTAAGTGATTTTCTGCAATTAAAGTGTTCTGGAATTTTAAAAAGCCAATTGTACCAGCATTTGCCAAATATAAACGCATTTTCCATCAAGTCAGCCAAGAGAAGTTGGATCAGCCTTCGGATTTCCAGGGAGCTGATGGTGACTGAAGTTACCTTCTTCGGAATCTGCATTTCCAGGTCTGGTCCTTTGAGTGACTGTGGCACAAAAGGGCACCTTTCACATTTCTATGTGAAACAAGAACCATTCTACCACCACATGTTCCTTTTCAAACAAACTCATGATCCTGACCACTTGGCTAACAAATGAACCAAGGGTGTCTAGCTTGCCTCCTTTCAGCAGGATCAGTGTTATGGTTTGCATCTTAAAAGCCCCCTAAAGACCCTGGGTTAAAGGCTTGGGGGCAGCCTGTAGTGCTGTTGCTAGGTGTGGAAACTTTAAGAAGCAGGGCCTCATGGGAGGAAGTGACATCACTAGGGCTGTGCCTTTGAAGGGGATATTGGGACTTTAGCTCTTCCTCTGTGCTTTTGCTTCTGGCTGACAGGAAGTGAATGACCTTACCTCACCATGCACTCCAGGTCATGATGTATCAGGGGATGACAGGTCCAAAAGCAATGGAGCCAACAGATCATGGACTGAAACCTCAGAAACCTGGAACTGAAATAAGCTTTTCCTCTCTTTAAGTTGATTTCCCTCAGATAGTTGTCACAGGGACAGAAAACTAATAGAGCTCGTTATTTTCACAAAACTTAGCCTCATTGTCTACCTCTCACTGCAAAAGACATTCAGGCAGCTCTTGTGTGTGACATTGTCACAACACTGCAACCTTCACCACAGCATCCTCAAAGCAGCACCAAGCCCTGGAGTCTGCCTGAGGCCAGTTGGCAGATGCTACCATGAGGGTCTAGACTTTGGAAAAATCCTCTCTATTGCAACCAGCTCTGTGACCTTTCACATGCTCTTGAACCTCTCTGCCTCAGTTTCCACAGACATAAAATGACAGTAGTAAGAGTATCTACTTTGCAGGGTTCTGTGAGGATTTAGGATTGTTATGCATAAGCATGTAGGATATTACCTGGCACATGTTAGCAAGCAGGTATTGATGATCATTCCACTGAGTCAATATAGGTTGGGGCTCTTAGACCAGTGATGGGCTTTTGCTAAAGCACTAGATGCAGCTCATTGCTACAGAAATGCTAAGTCACCCGGCTCCCTTGGGATGAAAGGAAAGAATTGGAGAAGGCTGAGAATCTAGCACCTAAGTTTCAGGTGGGTGTACCATGCTCCACTATCTGCTCCAAGTCCTGGCTCACTGGTTGAAAACTTGACCCTGAGTCATTATGTCTAGAAGGGATCTCAGGCTTTGTGCTGTCTTTGCCTTCAGAAGCAAAAGCAGCTGAGGAAAGAGACCAGGGAGAGGGGGTAAAGGGATGGAAAACGATCAAGACATATTATATGCATGTACCAATTCACTAAAACAAACATCACTACTTTATTGCAAGCATACACTAATAAAAAATTTAAAAAACAATTAGAGTTAAAAATGGAAGTGGTGTTTATTTGCTTTCTCTGCAAATTACCAACTGCTTTTACATATCTTGTCTCATTTAAAAAATTTCAACATTAGATATTTTCTCCACTTTTACATATATATATATATATATATATATATATATATATATATATATGATCTAAAGTTAGGAGATAAAGCATTCCAGATACCAGCAGGCTCACAGCAAGCAGCTGTCAGGTGAAGGCTGTTTGCATGGAAACATATTTTTGTAGTCATTTCTCTTCAAGATATCCTTAAAATTCCACCTCAAGGCATCTAGATACATCACAGTGGCAGTGGCAGTAAAATGAGTGATGGTGAAGAGATCTATCCGGAAGCATTCACCTCCAACTCAGAGTTTGCAACCAGAGAAAAGAAGAGAGACGCTAGATGTCGGTTGAAGAGGAAAGGCTAAAAGATGATGGAGTTGTTGTGTTTGTTGTAAATGTTTGTATCCTCCTCTGCCAAATGGCAGAGTCCAGCTTGCTGTGGCATCCAGTGGCAGAACCACTGTGTGCCACCATGGTCGTGGCTGCTCCATCCAAACCTGCACATACCGACGAGGACACACGTGGTCAGGCTTGAGAAGCGGTTACGCTGTGGCAGAAGCACAGTGAAGCCCCTTGAAGTGTTTGCCAGGGCCAAGCGCAGCTCATGTGCTGGAGCTGGGCCCTGGAAAGACAGGTGACATCGAGGTTCTTGGGAATCAAGGGCAATGTTATCATGCTTCTAATTTTTCCTTTGGAAAATGCAGTCTGGTGTGTTCACTAATATATTGTGCGGCAGAAAGGTAATAAAATATTTGTTCATGTAGTAACAAAAGGAGATTGCACGTATTGAAATTCTAGCTGGTAAGTGGTAGAGGAGATTTGAAGCTCACTGGGGTGATTCCCAAGGGTTCATCTTCTTGGGGCAGCAGTGATTCTGCTGCGGTGTCTGGGGCACAGGTGCCAATGTGGCGGTAGAGATGGCTCCATGCGGCAGTGAGGACCTGCCAGCCTGAGGACAGACTGGACACTCGATGAGAGCATGACTGTGTGGATCCCTTTCTTCTTAATTACTTCCTAAGAGTTGCCTAAAATTATCTGAGCCATTCTGGGACCCAGAGTTGCTTTATTAGAGTCAATTCTGTGCACTGTCATTTTAATACAATTTTAGTGTCCAGTGTAACGTGCACAAAACCAGCTTCTCAGCCTTGTCCAGATGAAGTATGAATGGCCAGAGCCAGCCCTGGAATCCTTGTCCTTTGGATTTTAGATTTCTGCCCTTGAAGACATGATTAGTCATGTGGATCTAATTGTTAAGAAGGTTTTAGGTAATGGCCAACTGTCTCCTGCCAGTGAAACAAACAAACAAAAAAAGAAATTTGTGAACATCAACCTCCAATCTCTTGTATACATTTAAATTCTTTGATGCACTGTGGGATTTCTGGGCATGCTGGCTGAAAACATTGAAGGACCAGTAAAATGGTTCCAAGTGACCATGGTGAGGTATTGCCGGTTGAAAGTTGGGCTTTGCAGCCCAATATCGGATCAAGTTTGTCCTCTCAGAGAGTGACAGCAGGACTCAGAACATGAATTCAGTGTCCGCAGCCGACCACGTGTGACACATTTTTGTGTTTCCAATGCTTTCCTAATCAGATACAGCTTCCTTTAGGAAAGTTGGTATAGGTTTCTTATTTTCGTGTGGGGTTCAGCCAATCACTGAGGGATAAAAATGGAAACCAGCAATCCCTAGGGTCAGCACAAGTTTTAATTTATCCTGGAGGCCACTGGACATCACAGACCAATTAGATCCTTGAGCTGTTTCTAAGTACAAAAGACAGTTCTGAACGTCTTCTCAGGGGGTGCTATGTGCAAGTACTGAGGGCTGTTGGTCAGTTGAATCTTATGTCTGTTCCCTCAACAAATAGAGTGCAGGCAAATCTTCTTCTTTCCATCAAGTGGAGTGGACACAAATAGCAAAGGGAATCAGTGTGCAGACACGTGTTAAAATAATTAAACAAGGACAAAGTACTTGGGAATCTCTGCCTCCAGTCTTCCCAACGCTCTCACTCTGGTTTCTTTGTAGCCTCCTTGTTTTCCTGCACAGATACACCTAAGTCTATGCCCTGAAAGTCAGCTCTGGGGAAGCAAAGGGCTCATGATCCTTCCTAATAGCTCTGGAAAGAGCATATCATCATGAAAGGTGCATATCTCCAGCGCGGGTCCTGTCTGCAGCACAAGTATTGTTCTGATCATCAGGAGGAAGAGGCAGGATGGATCCCCAAGTTCTGCCAGAGAGAGCATCAGTGTGGAGCTCATGTGGCTGCTGGTGGCTTCCATGGCTGCACACGGGCAGGGGGCTGAGCCGGCTCAGGGGCTTCCTTCCCTCTGGAGTGTCCAAGCCTGGTGCTGTGTGGCACCCCGTGGGCATGAGTCGCTGGGGCTTTGGGAGGCAGCAGCAGGGTGGGAGACTGCTCCTCAGGAAAGGAGGACTCTTCTGCTGTCTTCTCCTCATAAGCTTAGCCTTTATTTTTGCCAAGATCAGTTCCCCGAGGAAAGACACAAAGACATCACAAAATTCTTTTTTTCCATGCCATGGCTCCAACAGGACTAATTTATTATAAATTTTCTGTTTTAAATGAAGCCATCCTAGGCTCTCATTTTGCTAATGTGTTTGCCTGTGGCTCACAAGCCAGGAGACATTCATCCTTCCATTCTCCTGGAGGTGCACTGTGAACACTCTAAAAGATTTCCTCCAGTGAACAAGATCCGTCGGATGCACGAATACATAGCACTTAATTTCACTTGGCGCAACTGCCATTTGTATGATAGTGTCTGATAGGTATCACAACAAGAGAGCATGTTTTTATAATGCCTATTAATTAAAAACAGTTTTAAACTGTCTTGGTGGTTAGGAATGTTTTCAGCTACAAGTAATTAAAATATGCTTTATAATGACTTAAACAAATGAAGACTCATTTTTCCTGGAAAACAGGAAGTCCAGAGAACGGTACTTTCTGGTGCCGGTGCAGCTGCCCAACAGCGTCATCCTGAACCTGGGACTTTCTAGCCCGTTCTCTCCACATTGGCTGACTGCACTGATGTTGGTGCCTCAGGGTGTAACGTGGTTGCTTTGGAGCCAGCCATCACAACTGGGTGCCTGACAGATGAAAGGGAGGCAGGTTCAATCTAATGTCTAAGACAAGTGTGGTGTGTTTGTCCTATGTCTCTTTAGAGAGGACAGTGACAGAAGAAAGGGAATGGTTCATCCATGAATAAGCTGATCGACAATGTATGCCTAGAGAGGACTTTGCTCATTTTTCCCACTTTATTAATGGGGAAACAGGTTTGCATGACCTAAGAGAATTGCACAAATTTATGTACTTGTCAGTGACAGAAATAGGATACAAACCCATGCTTCCTGGCACTGCATTTCAGATGTTATAGTTTTTCCTGAAATGATTGCTCCCAATCAGGGTATTTTCCATTAAAAATACCCTTGAGTGCAGTGCCTACACCTGTAATCCCAGCACTGAATGGAGGCTGAGGCAGGAAGACAGCAAGTTAGAATTCCACCTGGGCAACTTAGCAAGACTCTATCTATAAATAAAAAATTTAAAAAGGGCTGGGGAAGTAGCTTAGTGTAGAGACTCTGGGTTCAATACTTCCTGTTGCAAACAAAACAAAACAAAGGATAAAGATCCCCTTTGTTGGGGAGCTCGCAAAGGAAGTCTTCTGGGGTCACTTGACAGTTCTCCTGGGCATTAAGGGACAAGCCTGTCCTTCCCCATAATTGCCAAGTAGGATTTGTGTAATCTGTGTTTACTTTTGTTATCTGATGACAAACACAGTGCATGGTACTCACTGTGGAAGCTAGGGAGGTCCAACTCCTTTCCCTTTCAAACAGCTTCCAAATGCTGATGGTTCTAAGACACAGATCTGCAACTTAGCCGGAACCTAGAAATTCAAAGTGCTGCCCCTGAGGGCAATGGTGGGCAATACTTAACAGTACTTAATGTTTATTAAGTGGTACCCAGTACTTAGCATTGAACTTGGGCTTCTAGGATCATTATAAGTGAAATAAATTTACTGACTAGTAACTAATTGTGAATTATATGAGGTGTGATTGAACAATATAGTGGATGTTTAAATTTTAAAAAGTTTATTATAGTAAAAGACAAATTGGGATTAATCCTCAAAATTCTCCTGTTTGCTTCAAACACATTTATCCAATCTTTCTTTTTTCTCCAATTTTTGTTTTTTATTAGGACATATTTGTAGCACATAATAATCTCATTCCTCATGGGGAGTCGGTACACGTACATTACACAACTGAATCCTTTTTGCTTCTCTTTCTTCCCTTCTCCCTTCCTCCTTCCATGTCTTAGTCTCCTTTCTATTTGCAAAAGGCCAATCTCCCTATTTCCTATTATCTATCTTTTATTTTGCTCTTTATATTTTTGGTTCCTCTTATAAGAGAAACCATGCAATATTTAAGCTTGTGTGTCTGATTCATTTTAGTTGACATCAAAGTGCATCCATTTTCCTACCAATGACTTGAGTTTAATCTTCTTTATGGTAGTGTAGTACTCATGTATAAACACCACATTTCTTTTTTTTATTCATTAAGTTTATTGGTACGTTTTAGGTATACAATATGATAGCATTCATCATTGGGAATTTGTACCTTTACATGATATTTCTTGGCTCTTGTTTGTTTCCCCATTCCCCTACCCTCCCTTCAACCCCTTCACCCCTCCCTATTTAAAAAATCTTTGTTTCTACTTTTTCCTTTTCTCATATTTATTCCTTTCCTCTCCACCTACCACTTCCCTTTTATCCATTCATCTGTTGATGGACATATAGAATACTTTCAAGATTTAGCTATTGTGAATTGTGTTGCCATAAGCATGGGTATGCATAAATCACTATAAAATGATGTTTCTATATCTTTCAGGAAGATACCAGGCAGTGAAGCCTATCTTTCATGGGAACACATAATTCCAGTGATTTTTCAAGGTGGTTAGACCACACTGCATTCCTTCCAACAGTATAAGAAAGTTTCCATTGGGCCAAGTCCTTGTCAACATTTAGATTTGTCTCTCTTTGTACTTAGTCATTCTCATGGATAAAGCTGTAACTGGTTGAGGTTTTAATTTGCATTTCCCAGTGACTAATGAGTTTGGGTTCATGCTAGTTAGTTAATTTTTGATCTGAATATTGTCTTTATTTGGTGTATTAGTTCAGCTCTCATGCCCAGTTTTGTTTGGTATTCTTTTGTTATTGATTCATAAGAGTTTGGTTTATATTTTAGACTCTGTTTTCTTTGCTAGTTATATGTTTTAACAAGACATTCTTCCACTCTGTGGCTTGCTTTCTCCTTCTCCTTTTGTAGTCTTTTGAAGAACAGAGGTTCTTAATTTAATGTGGTCAAGTTTATTACTTTTCCTAAGTACAGTATTGATCTTGTCCCTGGTTTAAATTGTTTTCACTTCACTAAGGTCACAAAAACAGTTCCGCTGATATTATCCACAAGTTTTGTTATGATGCCTTTCATATTTGCATCTACAACCCCTTTATATCTTTTTAGGGATGCCATCAGTTAGATTTTGCTTTTTTATCGATATTCACTTACCCCCCTCCCACTTTCTCTTTACTCAGGGCCTTGTGTTCTCATCTGGGACAGTGAGACTTTTCCATGAACTGATGCTATCCTGGGCATGGCCAAAGCCACACATGCACTGGTGTGGACAGGGAGGGACAGAGAGGGACAGCTGGACCCGCAGCCTAGAGGTCATTCCATGAAATTGAGCTTCATTTCTTTTTCTTATCTTAATCAATTCTTTTGACTTAAGTACTGATTCAGCATAACCAGAATGTTCCTTACGTTTCACAAGACACATAGCTGGCTTTGTGCACTGTCGTCATCCATGACACTTCCAGAAATAGACAGGGACACTCTGGGGTGCCATGGCTGATGCTGGGAGAGTGTGTGGGATGAGCCTACCCCCTGCTGCACAGTTCTCTTTGTGAAGGGAAGTTAGGCTTGCCCCAGAAGGGCCTAAACTCACTATTGATGGCTTTTTTATGATGCAGAGTATGGAGAACAGAGAGTCACATCTTTTGTAAAAATATGGATGTTAACCTACTGTGCTTCCCTGTGCATGGAAAAGGCAGAGCGACTTACTAGACAGTCACCCTCTTCTCTGTTAATATATTTTTATTTGATTTTTAAGGTAACTCAGTTTGGAATTCCAAATCTGTTTAAAGGAACTAAGTGCATGCTGGTGGCAGCTTAAGAGAGGGACAGAGAGGGAAAGGCCTGCACTTTTGTCCAAACCCCTGACATGGACATCCAGGTGACTGTGTTTGTCAGCTTTCAGCTACGCCAGTGAGTGCTGGAGGTTACAGAGGAAAGGTCTGTTCTGGCTCATGGCATCAGAGCTCTGCATTCATGATTATGGTCCCTTTGCTCTGCGCCTGTGTGAGAGAGATGAAGGGAAAGCACCTGCTTCAGTGGCCGGAAAGTCAGAGGGAGGAGAGGAGGCGCTGGGCTCCACAATGTGCTTCAACAGATGGAAGCCAGAAGGCCTCCCAGCAGCATCCTCAATAGCACCGTGCTCTGGGGACAGTGCAGGTCCAAACTGATGTTCCCACTCTTCAAATATTTTTTCTTCAACGATTTCCTATAAAACTGCCTAGCAGAACCTCAATGCTTTGTCTTTATACATCTAGAGTTCATTCACCCACATGGTACTATGGGTAGGAGAATGAAGGAGGTTCTGGAATAAATTTATTAACTCCTCAAAAAGTTACAAGTTAAGAATCCATTTTAAACAATAGTCATCTTTTGAAGATTTTTAAATGATTCTCCTCATGCCAAACCTTTGAAGGTTTTTTTTTTTTTTTTTTTGGTACTGGGTGTTGAGCTCAGGACCTTGGGATTGTGAGGCAGGTGTCTTTGGAGGTTTTAATAAAACAGAATTTGTTCTTTTGTTTTGAAGTCAATAGTAGCACATGCAACTTCAAAATAACAATGGCAGATAGGTATTTTTAAAAATACACCCCAATAGGGATGAGGGTGGAGCTCTGAGGCAGAGTGCTTGCCTAGAATGGGGAAGGCCCTGAATTTGATCCCCAGCACTGCGAAAATAACAGAACCCTCCTCCCACCACCACCACCAAAACTCCACAGAAACCTCCCCAAGCAAGTAGACTCACTTGTTTTCAGACCTGCCACAGAGCAGTGCAGGGTTCCGGGAAGCTGTTCTGGGACACACAGGAATGAGTTAAGCCAGATCAAGAGCCTCCTCCCCAGTGTCCAGGTCCTGCAGGCAGCTCTCAGGGGCTCTTCCCCTGTCTGTCTCCCCCACCCCAGCCCCAGGGAATGTCTCCCTGACTCTCTCCTCCCTTCTTATTGCAGAATTCAGTGGCCTCTTCCACAAGAGCTGTTCTTTCTCACATAGTATGTCCTCCTTTATACGATGGTGGAGAAGTTCAGGCTTTTTCCTTTTCTTGAGTAATCCAGCCTGCATCATGAACTAACACCAAAGAAAGTGTGAGACCTAACTAACTCCATTTTAAAGTTTGACTCCATCTTAAAATAAGACAGTGAAGTGGCCTTGACATAAATTCCACTTCACTGAAGTCAACTATTCCCCTAGTCTCCTTTGTGCCCATAAAATAATGATAAAATGTCTTTGCTGTGGGATAACAGATCAAAAAAGAGACACAGCTCCTAACTCAATCCTCTGTCTGGCCAGAAAACAGATGCTCCTGGGCCCATTATCTATAGAACATTCTGTCAATGTGCTGATTGTTCCTTTTTCCCATAAACTCTACATGTAGCCACCCCTCACCCCCCCCACCCCGATGTACACCCATGCTTGCTAAATATCAACCAATCATGTAACTGCTAAATGGAACATCCCCAAACCTTGCGGTAGCCACAATAAAACCCTGCTGGTTTGGAATTCGGGGCTCTCAATCCTGATCCCCTGCGTCGGTGACGGTTGAGTGCCCCTGCTCGAGCTTGAATAAACGACCCTCGTGTGTTTACATTGGAATCGGCTCCTTGGTGGTCTTTGGGGACTTCGCAATCTGGACACAACATTTGGGGGCTCGTCCAGGATCCCCAAGACCCTCAGGATTCCCATACCAGAGGGTCGACGCTGGCTGGTGAGTGTTTCTGTGTCTGTAAAGTCTGGGACCCATTTTCTGGGAAGGTCGGCAAACGGTCTAGGCAGACGCGCTGCGAGGGCTGCCGACCAGGGATCCTGGAAGACGTTCCGGGATCCTTCTGGCAGGGGGTGGAGTGCCCCCTGAGTACGAGTCTGTGAGACTCCTGGAGGGACGGTGCGGGTCGCTCCTGCGGTACGGCGTGAGGCCATCATCCCATGCTTTTTGCTTTTCTGTTGTGTTTGTTTGTCTGTTTATTGTGTTGACTTGGACTGAGACGATGGGACAGACTGTGGCCACCCCCCCTTTCCTTGTTAACAGGTTGTTTTGGGGAAGTTAGAAAGCGAGCACATAATTTGAGTTTAAAAGTTAAAAAGGGAAAGTTAATCACCCTTTACAGGTCAGAATGGCCAACCTTTAAGGTAAACTGGCCACCAGAGGGTACATTTGACCTAGAAACAGTCAAAAGAGTTAGAAAAATTGTTTTTCGTTCCCGAACGGGACACCCTGACCAGGAACCATACATCGTTACCTGGGAAGACCTGGTGCAGAACCCTCCCTCTTAGATCAAGCCCTTTTTGCCTCCACAGAAACGGCCACCTGTGGCAGTCCTAGCGGTACACGAGAGAACCACCAGAGGAGACTACCAGAGAGGACAAACCGAAAACAAACCCACGGCACCGCTTTACCCAGTTCTCCAAGGAGGAACTGAGGAAGATCTCCTTTTTCCCCCTCCCTACCACCCGCACCCCGCACCCGGCGGGGGGGGGGAGGGAAGAGCCCCGGTGGCAGCCGGGGAGGAAGTGCTTGCCTGGGCGGGCATTGCTAGAGGGGATGGCTCCACCCAAAACACCCACAACCGCCTCACAGCCTCTCCAGTGGCGAGGCCGGCGGATTCCACCGTCCTCCTGTTGAGGGCGGCTGGACCCCCTGATGAACATGGCAATCAGCCTCTCCAGTATTGGCCCTTTGCCACTAGTGACCTTTATAATCGGCCCACACAACATGCCAAGTTTTCCGACAATCCCAGGGATCTAATCCAACTGTTGGAAACTGTTTTGTTCACCCACCAGCCCACTCGGGATGACTGTCAACAGTCACGACTGTTCACGATGGTGGAACATGAAAGGATTCAGAATGAGGCCAGGAAATTGGTTCCTGGCAACAATAACCAACCCACTACCAACTTCGATACTATTAACCTTTCCTTCCCATTTCCCTGGCCCGACTGGGGCTTCAACACCACAGAAGGTAAGGAGAGACTCTGGGTCTATCGCCAGACTCTGTTGAGAGGTCTCAAGGTGGCTACTTGTAAGTGCACCAATTTGGCCAAGGTAGGAGATGTACAACAGGAAGGAGTACAGGGGTCAATTAGGAGGGGTGAGGGGGAACAAAAGAGGAAATAAGTGAAATAAATATGTGCCATGTACTAGAACCTAATAACCTAAATGAATGTAAAGATTATATGCATTTCATCAACCAGGCGGTGCCAGATGCTAGGAGAAAGTTACAGAACATAGATAGACTGGGAGAGAAGAGTATTCAGGACATAGTGGCAGAAACAGAGAGACTGCAGAGGAAAGACAGACAAAGGCTGATGATCGGCAAACTAGGAATCTAGCTCAGATCCTTCTTGCCACCACTACGGGAGAGCCAAAGGAATGTAAACGTCGACTGAAAAATATTGCAGCAAAAGGACAAAGTAAGGGGGAACGTAGGGATCGCCCCCTATTGGGAAAGAACCAGTGTGCTTATTACAAAGAAAAAGGCTACTGGGCCAGAAAATGCCCTAAGAAGCCGGAAAGCTGCCTCCAAAGCCCCCAATTGATTCTGTTACAATACATAGATGATCTTCTTATAGCAGCTGAGACACAAGAGGACTGCCTAGATGGAACCAAGAAACTCTTAATGGTTATAGGGGAATTGGGATACCGGACATCTGCCAAGAAGGCCCAAATCTGCAAACCTGAGGTAAGCTACCTGGGGTACATACTTAAAAAGGGACAAAATGGCTATCGGACACTAGAAAAGAGATAGTTCTTAAGATACCTACACCAGACTCCCCTCAAAAAGTTAGAGAATTACTACGATTGGCTGGCTTCTGCCACTTATGGATACCGGGGTTCACGAATCTTGTGAGGCCCCTTTATGAGATAACTAAAAACAATCAGGCCTTTCGATAGACAAAAAAACTACAAAAGTCCTTTGATCAAATTAAGGCTGCTTTGTTGTCAGCGCCAGCCTTAGGTTTGCCTGATATCACTAAGCCCTTCTACCTTTACACTGATAAAAACAAAGGAGTCGCCAAGGGCATCCTAGTCCAATATCTGGGCCCATGGTGCCAACCAGTAACATACCTGTCCAAGAAACTTGATCCTGTTACAGCTGGTTGGCCCCCATGCCTGAGGATGATCGCTGTCATAGCCTTGATGGTCAAAAATGCTGATAAGTTGACCTTGGGCCAAGAACTACATGTGACCACCCCCCATGCCATTGAAGGGGGTCTAAAACAGCCTCCAGATAGATGGCTCAACAATGCCCGCCTAACCCACTATCAGGGCCTGCTCTTAAACCCAACCCGAGTTGTCTTCCAGACCCCGGCCGCTCTAAACTCAACTATGCTACTGCCTGATCCAGACTTGGGAGCCCCGCTCCATGACTGTGCTGACATCCTGGCTCAGGTACACGGGACATGAAAAGATCTGAGAGATAAACTGTGGCCAGATGCTGAAGATACCTGGTACACTGATGGGAACAGTTTCATTCAGGATGACCAAAAGTATGCCAGGGCGGCTGTAGTCACTGAGACTGAGGTTGTTTGGGCTAAACCCCTGCCCACCGGAACATCAGCACAACAAACAGAGCTTATAACATGGTACTGACTCTGGAAAAGGGCCGAAAGCTAAATATTTACACAGACAGCAGGTATGCTTTTGCCACCGCTCACATACATGGGGCCATTTACAGAAAAAGAGGACTGTTAACAGGTAAAACAAAGACTATTAAAAACAAAGAGAAAAAATTCTTGCCCTATTGACGGCCCTATGGCTGCCAAAGAAATTGGCTATTATCCACTGTTCCGGGCACCAAAAGAGTGATACCCCAGTTGCCCGAGAAAACAATTTGGCTGACCAGACAGCTTGAAAAATAGCCCTAGAGACTGATCTGACACTAACCACTCAGCTGCCAGATCCAAAAAGTGCTGCCTTACCAGAAAAACCCCAGTATACTGAAAAAGACTTAAGATAGATAAAACAATTACCCATGCCCCAATGCCTCAATGGGTGATGAAAATCCTCTGATTATAAAGTCATCCTGCCTGAAACACTGGGAGAGCAAGTTCTCTCCAAAATACACTGAGCCACCCACATAGACACCCGAAAGATGCAGGACCTCCTGAGACATGTAGAGATAAAGATTCGAAAAGCTAATTCCAAGACTGAGCGTATTGTTGCCACCTACAAAGCCTGCCAACTGACCAATGCTACCTCAAATAAGGCTAACCCTGGCAGAAGATTGAAAAGAGACTGACCTGGCATATACTGGGAACTAGACTTTACTGAGACAAGACCTAAAAGATATAGTTACAGATACCTGCTAGTCTCTGTAGATACTTTTTCAAGATGGACAGAAGCTTTTCCTACCAAACCTGAGACAACACGGATTGTGGCCAAAAAGATGCTAGAAGACATCTTGCCAAGGTATGGTTTCCCCATAATGTTAGGGTCAGACAATGGACCCACCTTCGTTTCCAAGGTGAGTCAAAGTTTAGTGCAGGTACTGGGGGCAAACTGAAAATTACATTGTACATACAGACCCCAGAGTTCAGGACAGATTGAAAAATAAACAGGACCTTAAAAGAGACCTTAACTAAATTAGCCTTAGAGACTGGCGATGGCTGGGTGACTTTCCTTCCCTATGCCCTCTGTAGGGTATGCAATTCACCCTATAAGATGGGGCTAACCCCTTTTGAGATCATGTTTGGGATACCTCCTCCCATTATCCCTAACCTTCAATCTGCGGTACTTGCTGAATTTGATGATCAAACTCGAGTCCTTGTGCTTGCGCAACAGGTGATAAAACCACTGAGCTAAATCCCCAACCCTAACATTTATAATATTTTCAGTTTGATACAGGGCAAATCATGTTTCCATCATTTACAATTAACAATTCAAAATGTAAGTCAAGATTACTTTATTGCCATTGTGTTTATAAAAATTGTTACCATGTAATGATGAGACAGACAGTAACAAAGATAAAGCCCTACGTTTAAATTATAAAATATATAAGATTATAAAATTCTTTAATGTTAGACTTTTGTCTTTGAAGATTATTTAAATACATGTCCTTGGTCTTTTGTATTTTCTAGTAATTTAAAAATCTTGAAAACATGCTAAATTTAAAAAGTTTTATTTTCAACTTTAAATGTCTAGAGTACCAAGATAGCTACCTATAAAAGATGTTTATAATACAACAGCTAACACCAAGAGGTGCCTTCTGAAGCTAATGCTTAAAATAATTTTTAGTATTTTGATTCTACAGAGGTAATACATGATTGTGCCAAAGGTTAAAAGCTCTGCTAAAATTACAAATCATGTATTGTCAACATTTTGTAAAAAAAAAAAAAAAGTGCACAAAGTTTACATTATTAGATTAATATACATTACTGCAGCTGACAGTTTGATTCATACCAAAACAGGATCTTTTACTAATTTAAATGCTGAGTCCTGGTTTTCGAAATCATAGTCACATGACAGACCTGGGTGGCTTCCCGGTCTTGTATAGAGACAAGTAAATCTAAGGGCCAATTAAAAATTGTTTCCCATCTTGGGACTGTATAAATAACAATTTATGGAGAAATTAAAAATACATAAAAAAACCCGATTTAGTTCCAGCTTAAAATTAGACATTTATTACATTTTCTCTTTTGACATTAAAAAACATATTGTCCTTTAAAGATACTGCTTTAAGACTACAGTTTTGGTCAAATTTACTATAAATGCTGATTTTTCAGTTTATACATTTAAAAGATCAAAAGAGATTATATAAGTCTTTTATAGATTCAAAAAACATAGATTATTCTATTATAAAAAAACTAAAGGTGCCTGGTATGGTGGTACACTTCTGTGATTCCAGCAGTCTGGGAGGCTAAGAGAGGAAGATCATGAATTAAAACCCAACTGGACAACATAGTGACTTGACAAGACCCTGTCTCAAAAACTAGAGGGGACAGCCAGGCTAACCCTACAATCTGTGACTGGACATAAAATTTGTGTTGACAATGTCCTGGCCACTCACCAGCACCTTTACAACCGAACCTATCAGTCTAGTCCAGAAAACTACCTTGTACCCCCTTCTGATAGATGATGGGCTTGCTCCACTAGACTCACCCCTTGTGCACATGGAAAGGTACTCAACCAGACTGGGGACTTTTGTGTACTAGTACAATTGGTTCCTAGGTTATTACATCATTCAGAAAAAGATATTCTTAGTCATCTGACTGAGACCCCAGGTAGAGTCAAACGAGAACCTATAACAGCTGTCAGTTTAACAGTTCTCCTAGGTTTAAGATTAGCTGGGACAGGAACAAGAGTCTCATCGTTAGTGTTGCAAAACAAACATTACAATGATTTGAAAACAGCCATAGATATAGATATCGAGAGACAAAAAAGCTCCATCTCCCATCCGCAAGAGTCACTAACCTCCCTGACAAAAATAGTTCTCCAGAACCAAAGAGGCCTAGATTTAATCTTCCTACAACAAGGGGGGCTCTGTGCTGCCTTAGGTAAAAAATGCTGCTTTTATGTAGACCACTCGGGAGTGGTCAAAAAATCTATGGCCAAAGTCAGAGAAGGTCTCGCTAAGTGAAAACGAAAACGAGAACAAAATCAAGGTTGGTTTAAATCTTGGTTCAATTCCTCCCCATGGTTGACCACTCTGATCTCTACCCTGCTGAGGCCGTTACTCATTTTGTTACTCCTGTTAACATTTGGACCTTACATACTTAACAGGCTGGTATCCTTCATCAGAGAATGCATTAGCACAGTACAGCTGATGGTACTTAGGTCCCAGTACCAACCAGTTTCTGAAGACCTAATAAAATTGGCCCCCAGAGGTCCATGATTGGTCCTCTATAGCTTCATGAGAAGGGGGGAATGTGAGACCTAACTAACTCCATTTTAAAGTTTGACTCCATCTTAAAATAAGACAGTGAAGTGGCCTTGACATAAATTCCACTTCACTGAAGTCAACTATTCCTCTAGTCTCCTTTGTGCCCATAAAATAATGATAAAATGTCTTTGCTGTGGGATAACAGATCAAAAAAGAGACACAACTCCTAACTCAATCCTCTGTCTGGCCAGAAAACAGATGCTCCCGGGCCCATTATCTATAGAACATTCTGTCAATGTGCTGATTGTTCCTTTTTCCCATAAACTCTACATGTAGCCACCCCTCACCCCCCCCCGATGTACACCCATGCTTGCTAAATATCAACCAATCATGTAACTGCTAAATGGAACAACCCCAAACCTTGCGGTAGCCACAATAAAACCCTGCTGGTTTGGAATTCGGGGCTCTCAATCCTGATCCGCTGTGTCGGTGACGGTTGAGTGCCCCTGCTCGAGCTTAAATAAACGACCCTCATGTGTTTACATCAAAATCGGCTCCTTGGTGGTCTTTGGGGACTTCGTGATCTGGACACAACAAAAGGATCCTGAGAAGACAGATTCTGAAAAGACACGGGGTGGGGGAATGAGTAGAAACCAATGCCTAGGTGTTAGTTTTATTTTCACTGGATTGGATGATATCATATTGACCAATAATAATATTGGCATTTACATATCCAACCATACCAATAATGTACTAAATTCAAAGAAGAACTATAGAATAACTCAGTCCATAGAATCGAAAAGATCTTACCTTTCAAGTGATAATCATACTACCACTGAAACATTTTCCACCTTAGATATTAATTTTACTGTGGGTTCTTTCTTGTTACTTGGTACAAATAACTTTTTTTTTTGGTACCGGGGATTGAACTCAGGACCTTGTGCGTGTGAGGTAGGCGCGGTGCCACTGAGCTAAATCCCCTGTGGTACAAATACCTTTTAATCTCAGGTTCACTTATTTTTTTTTCTAAAAATAAACACCACTCTAGGTATGCACTTTGTTTTCTACTTTTTAAAACAATGTGCATTCAATTTTGTAACCTGCATTGAGTTACTTTCTTTCTAAAGCTTAATTTGATTCTCTCGAAATTGTTAGATGGTGGGCTTCTGTAATCATTCTAGACTTTTAGTGCTGCTTATTTTGATTAGTGGTGATTAGAAGATGAAATAACTTAATGCTTAGAACATAATGAATTACCCAACATGATCACTATTCGTTGAATCTTGAATGGGTGGATGAGCATGTGGTTGAATTTAGAGGAATGAATAAAGGTCACACTCTGTTTTAGGACTTGTGTTTCTTACATATCTTGAACATAAACTGGTCCCCATGAACTTAGTCAGCTTCTAACTCAGGTCAACAGCAAAACTCTTCCATAACCAGCAGATACGAGCTGACTGCAGCTGAGCTGTCCACAAGCTCTTTTAATCTTCGCCTCACTTATTCTTTTTTCTAAAAATAAACACTATCCTACAGCCTCTTGGTAAAATATTTGAGATAAGCTATGTTTCAGAAGTGTAATTTTCAGAACTTTGTAAGATTTATATAAATATACATATGAGGTGTGATCAAAATATGCGGTGAATGTTCAAATTAAGACATTACAGTTAAAGAAAATTGTCATTAGTCTCCCTCACAATATTCTCCTTCACTTCAAACACACTTATCCCACCATTCTGTCCACTTCCTAAAGGGGGAAGTATTTTCAGGGAGATTAATGACAATATGCCATTTATTTAAACATTCACAGTATTTTTCATCACATGTTGTACTCCATGGGATGTAGAAACACTAAAAACATTGACTTTTCTGTTCAGGTCTTGCAGGCAAATGAGTTCAAGTCATGACAGGTATTAATATTGGAAAAATTATGAAAATCTTTTGATTTTTAAAACTTTTGGATTCAAGGATCATGAATAAGGGAGTAAGGGAGTATAAAATAATAATCTTTTAAACTGGGATAATTAAAGATTTACATGAAGTTTTAGGAACTAATACAGACAGATCTATTGTAGACATTGTCCTATTTTCCTTAATGATAGGATTTTCAAAACTAACAACCAGCATATTGACAGCGATCAAACCCACTGATATGACCAAGATTTCCTCTGCTCCACCTGTTCTCCTTCTATGTGTGTATCCTAAGTTCTACACAATTTGTCACCTATGCAGGCTCACATCACCAGAATAGCAACCATTGAAATAGCTCCCACACCATGAGATCGGTGCTGCCCTTTCATAACCATACCGACTCCCCCTTTTCCTTCCATGAGCCCTATACCTGGCAGCCACTCACCTGTTTTCATCTCTAAAGTGTGGTCAACTTGAGGATGCTATGTAAGTGAAATCACACAGCATTGGATTCTTGGGTTGAATTTCCATTCCCATAGGTTCATTGCCAGGAGCTAGAGCTGCAACTGAAGATCCTGTATCCTGTGACCTTCTTGGATTCGCTTATTAGTACTGGGAGACTTTTGTTGGTCTGTTTTTACATTTTGTTTTTGCAACAACCAACTGAAGTGCCCCCTTCCTTCCTTCTGACGTGTCAAAAAGGAGAGCTGAGCTGCTGGTGGGAAAGTTGGCAGAAAAGAACTAAGAGAAACCCTAGGAAAGAGAGTCCCGGACTCTGCTCCTCCTCGATGCTTCCTGATCCAGGATCCTAGATTAGTGCCTTTGTCGGATTTAAAGAATGTTACCATTTCCTTCCTTGAAGTTCTCCCAGGGTTGGACCAGCTGGCCCTTCTGAGCTCAGGGTGGCCTCTAGGACCATGTTTTAAACTAACCTGGTTTCCTTACTGAGTCCTGGAAAAAAAGTGGCATGTTCTTAGCAGCACTTGTTCTTCCTTCTCTAGGCTCTCATCCTCTCCCTGCAGAGACAAACCAGCCTTTTGTCTGTAGCCACCATCTTCACTTAGAGTAGCACAGAGACATATGCTGAAGGGCTTTGAGTCAGCTGACTGAAAGCAGTAGAGTGCACAGAACTCTGCCTCCCTGCAGGCTGTCCCCATCGGCCCCATCTGTCCCCACTCTACTCCTGCTGTGATGACCTAGCTCAGTGACAGAGGACAAGGCCCTGGAATCCACCCCCAGCACCCTCAAAATAAACGTGTGTGTTTTAAAATTTCTTGGGAATTTCCATATGGAAAATCATGTCATATGCATTTCAAGGATAATTTTCTTCTTCCTCTCCAGTCTGTATAGCTTCTTTTTTTTTTTTTTATTTCTTGCTTGGATACAGGGACAAGAACTCTCAGCACTATGTCCTTCAGTCTTTTGTCATTCAGAATGATGCTAGGTGTAGGATTTTGTATCTGCTCCCTATCAAGTTGTGATAATTCATGTGCATTTCTAACATAATGAGATCTTTTTAAAAAATCATGAATGGATAATATGTTTGTTTACAAATACTTTTTTGCACCAGTTGATAAGAGTGTGTGATTTTTCTCAGCTGATTATATGATGAAGTAGATGGATCGACTTTCAAATGCTGAACCAGCTGGTCATATATTAAAAAAAAAAAAGAGACTAAAATAGAAGAGAGATAAAATAGCAAGCAGAGAAATCCAAATACTTACCCAAATTACATATTCCATTGTTTAAAAAGATATTTATATATATATATATATGGTAGTTTGTTTTATTTAGGCTACTAGTTTATCTTAGTTCATTGGAAAGAAAGTTTTATGTTATTATCTGCTTGTTTCTTTTCTGTAAGAATCTTTGTGGTTTATGTCTTATACTCTGAATAACTACTTTGAAGAGAATGATACACAACGTAATAACTATTGTTATTCTCTTATTATTTGGTTATGAAATTTTTTCCCATAAAATAAAAGTAACTGATAAAAAACTCTGTCAGGTCATTACAACAGCTGATCTATTTTAGTTTTGTTGTCATGCAATGTTCTATCTCTTTCAAGTCACGATTTCCTTAGTTCTTGATGTTGTAAGTAATGTTGGAAGTTTTATATGTTATAAGATTGTAGGTCATTTTTTTTTTTTTAAACTGTAGGTCTTAATTAAACAATTTTTTCTTTCTTTTAGCAAGGTGTCTCCATGTTTAGATTTAGTACTTGGGTCACAACTTCCTTTTGTGGGCTGTGTCCATTGAAATCTACTTTTAGAGCCTTTCCAGTGTTATTTCGGACTTCTTGGTTCCTCTGTTGGTGCAGACCCTGAGGGGGTAAAAGGGAGTTCCCCAGGCTGCGCCGGCTGAAGCATCACTCTGTGGGGAAAGAGTTTGGTGGGACCCTCCTACGTTGTCACCTTATGTCCTTCAGAGTTTCTGTGGGGATGGAGCAGCTCAGGCTGCAAGGACAGAGAAACTGCCCTTCACAGCTCCTTTCTGTTACTAAGTATCTCTCTGGAGTTTTACCTGCCTACAAGTGGAAGCACAAGAAAAATCTCAGCTTTCAGGGTTAAATAGGTTTTGTAAGCCAGGTGTGGTGGTAGATGCCTATAATCCCAGCATTCTGCAAAGCTGGGCCAGGAGGATCACAAGTTTGAGTCAAACTCAGGCAACTTAGTGAGAACTAGTCTCAAAAACAAAGTTAAAAACCCCCCAAAAGTGGGGATTCTGGGGATGTAGCTCAATTTAATTCCCAGTCCTCACAGGAAAAAAAAAAACTCAGGGCATTTAATGTAATAGTAATTTTTTTCCACCAAACCTCCCCAGTGTCCTTGGGAAGGGGAACCTTGGTCTTACAGGTTAAATAAACTTTCTAGCCTAAATCTTTGATTGTGGCTGGCTCATTTTGCCTCTATATCGCTGGGCAGGAAAGGGGTCTTAGATGCTGCTGTCGTTGCTTCTCTCTTGCATGTTCCGCCCACCTTTTCTGCATTTCATGGAGGTACAGAAGCATCTCCAGCCCAGCAGAAAAGGAGTGGGAGTTCTAGCCTCTTATGTTTGCCAGGCTCCCAACAGATCCCATTGTCAGTGGAACTGGGCTATGTGAGGATTAAAAGGGGCTTCTATTCCACCTGGAGGTGGGGAAAGACCTCTGGTGATTTCCGCTGCTCAGGTGGAATTTGGGAACCATCAGCTCAGGGCCAGCATCTTCCGTCTGTGCGTGGTACCTTCAGTCCTAACAGCCCAAATCAGTCTGCCTTCTCACCTCCTCCTCTGATTCTCCTAGTGGCTCCATGCATCATCTTCAGAGTTGACAACCATGCTCAGTAGGAGGAGTAGGGGATAATATCAGGAATAATATCTACCTCACCTTGTCCTGAATAAGAAGCTTCAGAGTCTAGCATGATTTTCACAATGAAAATAAAGAAGTCTTCCATACCAAGTGTTCTCAATTTCTCAATAATAGCCAGGTTTCTGGTGTAAAAAATAATTTTTCTTTCTCACTGTATTTATTGATTCACATAAAAATATTACAATTAATACTTACATATTTAAAGTGTTACATTTATCTTAAAGAATAAAATTACCCAGAATTAATAAAGTTTCAGTAATGCTGGTCATGCATATTTCATGTATACCAAGTGCTTATTGGAATATTGGGAAACTTGTTTTAGAAGTTTAACTTCTATTAGTGTCACAGAGCTATTGAGTGGCAAAGAATTAAGCTTGGGAAAAAATGGTGAATGTGTTAAACTCCAAATTGTTGTTATTGTTTTAAATGTACAGATTTTCCATAGTTTGGGTACAGAATTTTTCCTTTGCATGTCATGCAGTTTTGATAGATAGTGAAATGAAGTTGAATTTTTATACGTGTTCTGTATAGTTTAATATTTTTTAGGGAAAGTATGTATTTCTTTATTTTATGTCAATCTTTATGACTTATCCAAGGATTTGGCTAAAAGAATTCTAGTCTAACTGGAGGAAAAACAGTCTCTTTAATAAATGGTGCTGGAGAAATCGAGATTCAACTTGCCAAAGACTAAAACTAGACCTATATCTCTCCCCATGCACTAAACTAAAATTGAAATGGATTAAAGATCTAAATATAAAAACAGAAATGCTGAGCCAGCTGGAACAGAGGTTAAGTAGAACTCTTGAAGACATTGGGGTAGGAAAAGACTTTAGGAACAAAACCTCAGTTGCCCTCGAACTGGCACAAGCAATTAACAAGTGGAATTTCTTTTTACTAAAAGCTTCTGCACAGCAAGAAACCACCAGCAGTGTGAAGAGGCAACCCACAATGTGGGGAAAAATTTTCATCAGCAGTCCTATAGACAAAGGTCTATTATCTCAAATCTATAAAGAACTTAAAAAAATCAGACCTCCCAAATTTAAAGACCCAATCCAAAAATGGACATCTGAAATGAACAAGTATTTCTCACACAAATGAGTAGACATGGCAAATAAACATATGAAAAAATGTTCAACATCACTGGTCATTCGAGAGATTCAAATGAAAACAACACTGAGATTCCACCTCACTCCAGAAAGAATGGCTGCTATCACGAAATCAACAAACAACAAATGCTGATGGGGCTGTGGAGAAAGAGGAACCCTGCTCCACTGATGGTGGGAGTGTAGACTGGTGCAAGCACTGTGGAAATCAGTATGGAGGTACCTCAAAGAACTAGGACTGGAAGTCCCATTTGACCCTGCTATTCCACTGCTGGGGATCTTCCCCAAAGAATTAAAAGAATCACACCACAGTGATATATGTGCACCCATGTTCATAGCAGCACAATTTGTAATAGTCAAAATTTAGAAACAGCCCAAGTGCCCATCAACTGGAGACTGGATAAAGAAAATGTGGTTTTTAATAAAATAGAGTACTACTCAGCCATAAAAAATGAGAAATTAGAGACATTTATAGCTAAATGGATGCACATTCAGGTGATACTCTTAAGTGAAATAAATAGGACACACATGTATAAATACCAAATAGTTTCTCTAGTGTGAGAAACAAAGTGTAAATAAGGACTAAAAGGTATAATAGATAATGTGAAATAGGAAGAAAAGGGGCAAAGGGGAGGGGGAAGTGGAAGGGGTAGGGAAAAGGAAAGAAGGGGATGGGATTAATATGAGAAAAGGAAAAAATGGAAACAAAGTCTTTGTAAATAGGAAAGAATGGAGGGGTTGAAAGGAGGGCAGTTGGGAAGGGGGAAAAATAACCAAGAGAGATTATGTAAAGGTGTAAATTTCCAATGATGAGTGTCATTATATTGTATACCTAAAATGTACCAATAAAAGGATAAAAAAAAAAGGAATTCTAGTCTGGTAACAGGTGCTGAGAATTTGTCTAGGAATGTATTTTTCACTGCTCATGTTGTTCTATTTGAGGTCTTTATTTTTGTAATGATATTATTGGCAATTTGTAGTAAAACAGCTGTGTTTGAAGTTCACATAGCAATTTGCTTCAGTAGATACAGAGGAATTTAGCAAGATTTGAAAAAAGGGTCAGAAAAATAGAAAAAGCATCAGCTTAGAGCTAGACTTGAACTCAAATTTTGAATTCCATGAATTTGAGTATGTAGCTTTACCTTCTAAATCTCTTCCTTGTTGTCCTTACCATCTATATTCAGCATATACCAGAGAGCCATTTTATTGGAGCTAGTACCTTTAGGTAAGGGAATACAAGTAAAAATATTGTAGGAGACAATATGAAACTGTAATTATCCTCAGTCAAAATAATTATAATAAAAAGTTTGCCCAATGCTACAAAGTATGAAATAAGTTAATTTATCAAAGCCATTTGAGATATATATATATATATATATATATATATATATATATATATAGCTGGTATGAATTAAAATGAACTATAAATGTAAAATACATAACGTATCAAAGAATTTATATGAAAGAAGGAACAATACTTATTTTACTTTTTACTTTAAAACTGTCAAATAAAATTGTGTATATTCAATGTGTGTAACTTAAGGATTTGTATTTCAAATGCTCAGTAATATTGATGATATGCCTACGTGTGGCTAGAAGTTACAATATCTGACAGTACAGGTCTATACATTTTTATCTATTAAAAGACCTCATAAATAAATATTTTAAAACCTAATTAATGCAATAAAACATCTTAAATGTATATATACACATTGATAGATAAATAATCTTTGCATAGAAGACAATTTTAAAGACATAAAGTCATAAAATAGTATATTTGAAGTTTTAAATTCATGTAAACAAGGCCATTTACAATACAGTGACATGTGCTGATCCTTTTATGTTTAGAGCTTTTAGAAATTCAAAAAAGACCAATTATCCTACTAATAATAGTGGAGGCAGAATACTATGGGAAGTTTAATGAAAAAGGCACATAGATAGCTTCCATTCACATGATAATATTCCTATGCATAATTAAATAAATGAAAATTTTATTTACTTTTTCAGCAACTTTATAGGCACAATCAAAATGTTAGGATGATTGTAAGGCTGGTGTAATGGCACCATCCTCTTGAGGGTGATTCAACAGTAGCCATCAATAATCAGATATTCCTTGCCTAAAACTACTCAGACTTACAACCTGCTGCTCAGACTCACCACACAGGAACGTGAGTGCCAGGTTGCCTCATGGTGGCTTCCTCTACAGCACAGTGCTGTAATTTTTGCTGATAGTACTGCACAGTACAGTGCTGTAGCTTTACGTTCTGTTATCCATTACAGTACCGCATGGAAGAGTTATGCAAATAAAAGCGAAGTCATCAAGCTGGAGCTTCCTTTGGCCATTTCTTTGTTCTGAGTGCTGTAATGTACATACTCTATATAGTGCCTCATTTAGCGACCAACTCATTGAATGACTGAGTCACAAGAAGAGAATTGGATTATTAAATCAGGAATGTCTGCAATAGCACCTATGTTGACCTTGGAAAACCCTACTGAGGTCCTTGTGCATGACCCCTCCATTCCCAGTGCAAGAGATGCCCTTGTCAATTGAAGAGTGGCTTCCTGGGCTGCTCCATTAAAAGAAGGGATTCAAAACCTATGCTATTCATGTATCTGAGGAAAGGATTCCTCCTCTGTAAGACCGAAATAAGTATAAAGCCTGCCTAACAAAACTCTTGTAAGGATTTGTTTAATTCATAAAAAATCATACAAACCACTGCTTACCATGGCAACAACCATCAATATCAGCAGCATCATCTTCCTGCACTCAAGCGGCTCATGACCACTGCTTTTAGGGGCTGAAATTAAAGAACTACATGTACCTTAAAATTAAAGAGGCGATACTTTTTAGTTCATTTAAGTGACACATTTACGTGATTACAGAATGATGTCAAAACTAATCTTGGAGATTTCAGAAATGAGTAGGTCTAATTGTGAGACCTAAATAACTCCATTTTAAAATTTGACTCCATTTTAAAATAAGACAATAAAGTGGCCTAGACATAAATTCCACTTCACTGAAGTCAACTATTCCCCTAGTCTCCTTTGTGCCCATAAAATAATGATAAAATGTCCTTACTCTGAGACAACAGATAAAAAAAAGACACAGCTCCTAACTCAATCCTCTGTTTGCCCAAAAAACAGACGCTCCAGGGCCCATTATCTATGTGCTGACCATAAACATTCTGTCAATGAGCTGATTGTTCCTTTTTTATAAAATCTACATATAGCCACCCCTCAACACCCCCCCCCGTACACCCCATACTTGCTAAATATCAACCAATCATATAACTGCTAAATAAAAAATCCCCAAACCTTGCTATAGCCACAAGAAAAACCCTGCTGATTTAAAATTCGGGACTCTCAATCCTGATCCGCTACGCCGGTGATGGTTGCGAGTCCCTGCTCAAGCTTAAATAAACAACCCTCATATATTTACATCAAAACCAGCTCCTTGGTGGTCTTTAAAGACTTCGCGATCTAGACACAACACTAATATTTTACTATTTCAATATTTTATATTTTTATTAATATTTGTGATCCATAATAATTACATTCATCCTGGGGGTTGGTACATATACACATCATATCTTAATCTTTTTTTACTTCCCCTTCTCTCCCTGCCCTCCTGTCTCCCTCTTCCTATTCCCAGATGTAGAGGATGTTTAGGTATAGAACATCCCGTCACCTCCTGAGAGAATGTTAAAATAAACTTAATTGTTAGATTCACAGAAAAATCACCAAAGCATCACAGGCTTTCACTGTCCCCACACCCAGTCTTGCCTGTGATCACCATTTTACCTTACTATGGTGCATATGATAACAACAAATAGGCCAATATTGACACATTGTTAATTGAAATCTTTACTTTCTTCTAATCCCCCCAGTTCTTTTTTTAAAAATTTTATTTTATTGGTACATTTTAGGTGTACAATATAATGACATGCATCATTGGAAATTTGCACCTTTACATAATCTCTCTTGGTTCTTATTTTTCCCCCTTCCCCTGCCCTCCTTTCAACCCCTCTGTCCCTCCCTATTTACAAAGATTTTGTTTCCATTTTTTCATTTTCTCAAATTAATGCCATTCCCTTCTTTCCTTTCCCCTACCCCTCCCACTTCCCCTTCCCCTCCCAGTTCTTAACTGATGTCATTACTTTGTCCCAGTGTCCCATCTAGGACATCATATTCTATTTACTTGTTTCCTAGGGATCCTGTTGGATGTGATGGTTTTTCAGAATTTCCTTATTTTGGATGAATTTCATAATTTTAAGGAGCAAGTTATTTTGTAAAATGTCATTAATTGGCTTTTGTCTAAGAATTCCTCAGGATGAGACTAGGGTGGTGAGTGTTCAGCAGGAAGACTTCAGATACAAAGTATCATTTTCTTCATGTCAGTGGTACATATGGTTTCCCCAATGTAGAATTATTTATTTTTTTCACTAATTTCATTAGTTTTTATTGGGTTTTTTTTTTTTTTTTTGGTACCGGGGATCGAACTCCAGACCTTGCGCTTCCAAGGCAGGCAATAGAACCACTGAGCTAAATCCCTGGCATTAGTTAATTTTTAGAAGGAAGTCATTATGTACAATGTGAAGTTTTCAACTCTGGGATACTTAGATATCAAATTCTAGGTTGAGTATTTTTCTATCAACACTTTAAATACTTGACTCTATGCTCTTCTTGTTTGCATAGATTTTGGCAAGAAAAGCGAAATTCTCCTTCCCTTTCTTCTTTACATGCAGTGCTGGGGATTGAACTCAGAGCATCATACTTGCTAGGTGAGTGTTTTACCAGTAAGCTACACCCCTCTGCCCTAATAATTCTTATCTTTGTTCTTCCATCGCTAAGGTCCATGGTCTTTTCTGTGGCTTCTTGGAAGATTTTCTCTGTGTGTTTGATTTTCTGTAGTTTGAAGTTGATATTCCTGGGTGAAGCTTTTTTTTTTTTTTTTTTTGGCATGCAAGTAGATTTGCTACCTTCTGAATCATTTGAGTCCTAATTTCAACTTCTTTATTTCTAGTCTGTGCTCCATTTTTCTCTTCATTGGTATCCCAGCTGCTCCCAGCGCACACATCTTGAAATTATCCCACGTTTCAGATATTTCTGTGCTTTTAAAAAAAATTACCTTTTCTAGGGGCTGGGGATTTAGCTCAGTGGTGCCGCTGCCTGCCTTGCAAGCCCAAGGTCCCGAGTTCTATCCCCGGTACGCCCCAAAAAGAAAAATTACCTTTTCTTTTTTCATTACCATTTGAGAACTTTCTATTGATATATCTTCAAAATCACTGATTTTTCTCTACTATGTCTACTCTACTACTGAGACCATCACAGACATTTTGATGAACACATTTAAAAATTATTTTATTTCATTTTGATTTCTTTGAATTCTCATCTCTATGGTTACATTATGTTTCTTTTTTAATTTTTATTTTTTCTTGTGGTACCTGGAGCCCAAGACCTTTACACTGAGTTGCACACCCAGTGTGCATTAGCTGTCAATGCCGGGGCTTTAATGCTGTCAGTCCTTATGTTTCTCTTCTCTCTTGGTTGTGACCTTCCCGAATCCTCTTGCCAGCCTGGGTCTTCCAGCCCTCTAGGCGGTACCCTCTGTCGTGGGACTGGGTGCTGTTGGGAAGTGGCAGGAGTCTATAATTTTTGACTAAGTCTTGGTCTCCTGGTGCTTCCATCTCCCTGGGCTGTAGCCTTCACATCGCTTTTCCCCTCTTAGGCAGGATAGAAAGGCTGAAAGAGGCTGGATTGAGAAGAGGGCTCTCCTCGGCCTGGGATGATGCTCTTGTGATGTTTATTTATATTTTAGTTTTTACTTTGGAGAACAAGCTGTGATGAAGAACACTTTGGGATTATTTCACAACACTTTCTGAAAATCTCTTTCCAGAGCCAGGAAGGGATCTTCCTTGGGTCTACACCATGAGAACCTCATGGGATGCTTGAAGGTAAACCCCCCAAAGGACTGGAGAGCCCTGCAGGTGCAGCTCCCAGGGGCCCAGTTCCTTCCTGCTGAGCAAGTTCAGCCCCTGCAGTCATTGGGTGTCCCTTCGATTTGTGCTGCGGTGACCACTGCTCCAGGACTTGGCTCACTGGATCCCGTTTCTCCAGACTTTGGGAGGCAATGTGCCCCAGAAACTTGGTTTTCTGGTTGGTCTAAGAAAAGTCACCAGTGTACAATGTATTCTGCTCTTGTCCTTTTCTTATTGTAAGAGAGTTCACCAGTTACTAATGGTGATAGAATGCAAGGTTTGCCTAGATGGAACTGAAAGCTTTGGTTTCATTTAAAAGCAGATTTATATCACCAGTTCTTCTGGAATTTACATTGATGGAAGGAAGGAGAGAGGAAAAATCCCTTCCCTCCCCTCCCTTCCCTTCCCTTTAAAAATCAAGAACAAATACTTCAGAGGGACAGACTTATTTATCTACCTGAGTAGATAGAGAAGTTGGTAGGATGGGGTTGATTTTATCTTTCATTTACAGACATGTGGTATCCTCCAAGAGGACATTTTTGTTACCAAAGGACAACTATTAATTAGAATTCACTTGTCTAAATTCTTCCTATATCCTTTTTTGGGCTCAGAGCACATACACATGACAAACATTTGCTCTCATTTCTAAAATTTCTCACCAACGTTTGTTTCCCTTTCTAAATGGGCAATTTTGAATTCAGGAGATTTAAGTCTATTAGAATATATTTATAAAAGTATTCAAAAATTCATTTTAAAAGAATATATTTAGATTCTTAAGGAGCTCAATATCCTCAAGATTTACAAACAAATCATTTACTCTTGGGCCAAAACTGGAGATGGAAAATTTCAATCGAAGGGGATTATTTATAAAATTCAAGTGTCCTCAAATTAAAGCTTATAGTGGAAATTGTTTCACAATTTTAATTATATTGGCCATTCTCCCCAGTGTTTGTAATGGGCTACAATACCTAAAATGGATGAGCAAATCCAAGTACAAAATGTCAGGCCTGAAACCACATGAAGGGTCTTCATATTTCTGCCAATTTCTTCCCCCTTCAGGGATATTGTGAAACAGAGACTTCTGCAAGCGACGACACACCCTCATCCGAGTCCTGGGGAGTGGTGGGAACGTTGCAAGAGTTAAGGTCCTGTTTCCCTCTTCAGTAACAAAAGGAATTAAGCCTCCTCTTTTCTTTATAAAAGTCGGATATAAGAGATGTCTTTCATTTTGGGATGTGCTCGTGCCTTGGCCACAGGTTGGAGGTACGTGTCCGTATGTCTGTGCAGTGAAGGCTATAAATTGATAATTACTGGTCCAAAGGAGAAATGGCTGTGAAGTGAGTGGGAGGGGGCTGTGCTTTCCTCCATTTCTGCCACTCTGAGACCCTCCCCAGATGCCATTTGGATGGATTCTGGAGCCCAGAAGTCATTTTTCAAACTCTGGTCTGCACATTTATTTGGCTTGAAGAAGGAAGGGTCCATGGGAGTAATGCTGCAGTGGCCAGTGTCTGCCAGACAACACCCCAGTTTGCCTTCTGCCTCCATCTTTACTATAATTCAAGGTGATGTATATAATCCTTCCTCTCTACAGATTAGTGACTGGTGAACTCTCACAGATTGAGTATTTCTTCCAGTTGGGAGCCAAGATGTCTGGGTTATAAAAAAGGGAAAGGGTCAATTCCAAAGGAGAAAGGGCAGCTCCCCTCCATTCCCCCAGGGTCTCTTTGTGGAAAAAAGCTGGACCCTAGCCTTGCAGCCCTAGAAATATATCCACCCTGAGGCACCCTTCATAAACCAAGATTGTTCAGCTTGCACAAGTTTTAGGACTGTTACCCACCCTGCGATGTTCCCCTGGGTTCTGTGGACTCAGGCATGGCTCTCCTCTGCAGCTGTGAAGCAGAGTTCTGGGCGAGAATGCTAACTCTCTCCTTGGGCAAGATTGAACACCAATGTCCTTCATAGACATCTCCCCATACCCTGCATCCTGTTACCCACCACCCACATCATATGGCTGGATTTGGGGGTAACATTCCCAGTATACATGTGAAGGTCATTCTGCTATTCCAGAATTCAGGGAGGTGGGTGGGAAGATTGTCCTGAGAGACCATCTCCTTCTGCCTCCTCCTTGGAAGCTCTCACTACTTCCTGTCCACTCCACATGCAGACGGGAGCAGGGTGTCTTCACCCACCATCTCAGCTGCAGAGGCACTGCTGGTCCATCCACCTTATGCCCACCATGAATGGACCGGGCAAGTGAAGATACACAACAGCTACAATATCTCTTATGTTGGCATCATTGTTTCAGACAGGGGTTACGCTACCGGTCCCAGGATTCTAAATGAAGCTGCTCGAACACATGCACACAGATAAATGGAATCAGTGGAGTTTAAAGCACAAACACACATAAGTCAAAGTAAGAAACAGCACTACAGAAGGTGAGTGTGTTTGCTCAAAATGACTCTAAATCTGGCTTGAAGCTCTCTGGTAATCAAAATGCCAAACTGGCATGATGACAAATGTTTATAATTACCTAAAATAGGCGGATGTGCCAACTCCTCCAGGAGGGGACACAGATTTATAATTTTGCTTTCTAACCAAGATTTCTAAAACAAAAAAATCATACTGATTTTGGCTTAATTGGAGTTTGGCGGATGATATAAGAAATAAAAAGAATATGAAGAAGTGTGATTTTGGTCATTAAGTTTATGGAAGGTAAATCTTGAGCAAACATTTGTGGAAAGTCTTCCCCAGGAATGAAGGAAAGAGTAGGAGAAACTCAAAGAACTTTGAGCTCTAAAAGAAGATCCTGAGTTGCAGTTATTTTACTTTGATCTTAATAAAATCACTATTTCCATTTCTTTTTTTGTTTTCTATGTGCCCTGGAACATAACCCTCATGTGGGTTTAGCTCTCTTCTGCATTTGTAATACCTAGGAAAGAGTCTGGCATGTAATACATGCTCAATAAATATATACTAACGGATTTCTCAACAATTCTATAGGACAATCCCAGGTTTACAAAATAAAGACAATTGCTTAAGCCCAAATCAAATATATGGTAGGTGGGATTGGCACATTAAAATCTTACTCCCAGGTATCTGAGTCTCTTTGGGCTATCACAATAAAATACCCTAGGCTAGGTAAATTTAACAATAGAAATTCATTTTTTCATGGTTCTGGAGGTGGAAAGTCCAAGGTCGAGGTTCTAGTTGGACTAGTGAGGCTCTCTTCCCAGTGCAAGAAGAGTGCCACTAATTTTCTTATGTAGGGGCTTTCCCTTAATGACTTCATATAATCTTAGTTACTTTCTTATAGAACTTAACACCAAATACTGTTATTTAGGGAACTAGAGTTTCCACATATGAATTCTGAGACACATGATTCAGTCTACTGCATCAGGGAACAAGAATGAGAATTGATGAATGGTATTCTGGTAGCTCAGCGAATAGAAAAAGAAGCAATCCAAGGCTGTTTCTCAAATGAAGCAGGATAAAGAATAATACATACAATAAATACAGATCTGCAATGTGATTCCAGAATATATTATGAAACTGAACACAATTACTGAACTTCTCAATCAAAATTCTTTATAACCCAGGTTATGTACAACATAATAAGAATAGAGATATACTTGTCTCCCTGTAATAAAAGATTTATAAGAGTAAGAGTATATAATTCTAGCTTTATTTTCTCATTGCTCAATATTAACATCCTTCAGTGGTTAGCATTTTTTGAGATTTAGAAAATGTTCTAAAAATTAAATGGGGCCATAAAGTCAAAACAGGAAAAGCTACTGAGGCCAAGTCAAAATATTTGAAAGTTAAGAGAAGCCTTAGAAATGATGAAAAACAATCCTGATTCTTTTTGCCAATCAGCATAATTTTTCCAAAGTCATTGCAAATCACATGTCTGATCAAAGTCTTTGGTCAACTCTATTACTTATGTGCAGCAATACTGAGCTCCATTCCCTCCTCTTAAGACACTTATATTCTTCGCTTGGCTTCTCCAGTGTTCTCTTATTTTTCCTCCCATTTCTCTTTTTGAATTTACCCTCTTCCTAGACCATTTCTCACACTGTGAGGCTTGAACACCAGCAATCTATGACTGCTTCTTGTGCCCAGTATGCCACCTCCACCCCATACTTCTTTTTGGCTTTCAAATAGATGTCCAAAGTTAGGGACTTCCGAGGTTTACTCTTGAGTCAAACAAAGCCACCAGTAGTTGAAGCCCAGACTCATAGAGTCACATTTGGCTTCTCCCCAAGGCAACTTCTCCTGTACTCTGGGTGGCCTTCTGTTTGGTCCTGCCCTTCCCTCTTGAAGTTGTTCATGGCTCCCAGTTAATGAGGTCCTAGAAGGAAGTGAGGTTGCAGCTGACAGATGTCTTGTCCAGGTCATGATGAGCCTGGAAAGATGCTGTCTCCTAGCAGGCCACAACTGTCACATGTCCAAGAGGTGTTCAGCCACCACACAAAGGTCTGGTTTGCCTATCAGTGAAGTGAGACTTGTCAGAGTGGCCTTAATAAGTGCTTTGATAGCAGTGACCTCTGTGGGGTCACATAGTTTCTTTAGATTCCTTCCTCTCCAGTGGCTTCATCCTCCCATGTGGAAAATAGATGCACTGGTTTTCCCCTTGTCCCAAAGCTGATGCAGCATGAAGCAAGATGAACTCAGGCTGACTGATGACTTCTCCCCACAGGCTTATTTCACCTGGACCAGTACCCTGGGAGCTGTGTTATCTCAAGGGCCATGAATGAGTGCAAGGGTCTGACTCCAGGAGGAGTTTATCCCCCTCATCTCCAAGGGGGTGTCCTAGGCACCCAGCCAGCCATTTGCCATCTGCTTCCATCAATGTATGACCAAGGGGGCAAAGTATTACAAAAGACAGCAAAGGAAAGGCCGCACATATCTCTCAAGGAGGAAAGGACATTATCTCAGAACAGAGGTCAAGCCCATGAGTGGAACACACCAGCCTTGATTCTCTGGTGTTGTGGGACTCTGGTCCTTGCATGCAATGGTTCCCAGAACCCAGGAGCAGGCTACTCACAACTGGGATTTTATCTTTGTATTTTTGCAAAGGCACTTCTTTGGGTGAGGACTATTTTAGAGATCTTAGCTTAATTTTCCTGCTTTGGCCTCTTGATCAAGACTCTGCCAATCTCAGGTTTGGTTTCAGCTACAGCCCAAACTCCAGGCCTCAGAGGTTCCGGCATCCAGTGGTCTCTGCCGGTGGCAGGAGTCTCCCCTCCGTCTCAGATCGTGAGACAGAATCCAGGCAGGAAGCCTCCTTCTCCTCTTCCCCTCCACCTCTTTTCTGAGATGCCTGCATATAAATGTCCCTCTTGGGCATTTTTAATTATTTCTCTACCAACACCCTTTTCCCCAGCTTAATTTATGTATAATTCACAAATACAAATTGTGTATATTTAAGGTAGATACCATGTTTTGATGTGTGGATACACTGTGATATGATCTTCACAATTAAGAAACTAATGTATCCACAGCCTCACACCTGATGTAGTTTCTTTTTTGTATGTTATTGTGAGCACACCTTAAGATACATTCTTAGCAAATTTCAAAATTTCAAGTACGGGATATCTTAATATTAACTGTAGTCATCAGGATGTACATGAGGTCTCCAGAGCTTGTGGATCTTATAACTGGAACTTTGTATCCTTTGAAAAGATCTATTTTTCTTAGTATCCCCCAATGCCTAATCCAACCCTTGATAACCACTGTTTTATTCCGTGTTTCTATGAGCCGAACTCCTTAGATTCCACATATATGTAAAGATCACACAGTGGTTTTGTTTATGTGCCTGTCTTATTTTACTTACCATAATCCCTTCCAGATTTATATACATTTCTGAAAACGGGGGCCAGGGATTTAGCTCAGTGGTTTCACCGCCTGCTGCACAAGTGCAAGGACCCGAGTTCGATCCCGGTACCCAAAAAAAAAAAAAGAAAATGGAAGGAGTTTCTTTCATTTTAAGGCTAGATAATATTCCATATATGTATTTGATATATATGGAATACTTAACATATATACATTTTCTTATTTCATTCAGCATTAAAAAGTTGGAGTACAGATAGCACCACAAGATCCTGATTTCATTTTCTTTGTATGTATACCCAGAGGTGGGACTTCTGGACCCTGTATTAGCTCTACTCTAAATTTTTTTTTGGTGGTACCTCCAACTACCTTTCATTAACATGTCCAGCAATTTATACCTCTGCCGATAGTATGCAAGAGTTCTCATTTCTACACTACCTCATGCACAACACAGTGCATTCCTAAAGTGTTTTAATGAATGTAAGAAATTTAAACACATTGTACCGTGGCTTGGATTGGGGATGTGTAGTAAAGAAAATGAACTGATGACTGAAAGTAGAAAAAAAGAGGAGAGATTCTTCTAGTAAAATCTTGGGAGGGTGAGGAAGCTGAGAGAAGCCAGCCAGGGTCTTGACTGCACTCCAGTGAGGGACAGAGGGGGGGCATGGTCTTGGGTGTATGGGAGCAGCATCCCCAGGGCTTTCTCTCCAGCTTCCCTGGGTCAGGTGGCTTGGAAAAGCCAGGTCCTCATGGACAGTCAGTGTGCCTCAGGCTGTTTCCAAAATGCCTGGATTTGGCCACAGAAAGTGCAAAGCAAGGGATGGATGTAAACTAGGGAGCCTGGGGTGAGTCATGGCAAAGGGGCCAGAACCATCTTAAAAGACAACGAAAACATTGCAGCAAAGGCATAGTATAAGAAAACGTGTGTTTATCATAACATATCATAAAAAATATTCCCCTAAACCCTGCAAGTGCTATTACGATATATTCCAATAGTGACACTCATGTGCCACTTAGTGATGGGAGGTCATCATTAAGAAACAAGTTCCTAGGCAGTTGTCATCTCTGGGTGCACATTATAGAGTATATTACACAAACTAACATGGTTACCACTGCATGAGGCATTGTAATCATGCAGAACAACTGTTCCATATGCAGCACATCTTAACCTAAATATAGTGATGAGGACCATAACTATATGAGGCTGTTATCATTATTATTAGAATAATATTAGAATCCAGCTAGACTCTAAATCTCAGAGGAGGGTGCAGAACAGGTTCCCCAAGCCTCCGTTAGGAACTGCAAAGCACAGCCGGACAGCTGCTCCTCGACCCTGGTCTCCCTGCCTGAGCTCCACTTCCTGTAGATCAGGATGGCATTAGATTCTCATAGGAACACAAACCCTACTGAACTGAGCATGCCTGGGATCTATGTTGTTCACTCCTGTGAATCATCCTGAAACCACCATTTCAACTCCATCCAGGTCTGTGGAAAAATTGTCTTCCATGAAACTGGCCCCTGGTGCCATAAAGGTTGGGTACCAGCACTGTAGAAGGTTGAAGTGGCCAATGTGTATTTAAAGTGCTCTGTCTTTATTTCCAAGACAGATTGGTTTATGTATGATAGATTATGGTAAATTATATTTATAGGGATGGCAGGGAGTCAACTGGCAGGTAGGAAAGACTGCTTTTTACCCAAATGACCTCAGACTTGATTGGAGAGACCAACAGGTAAGATCAGATAGCAAGCATGGAAAGATGCCCTGGAAGGAAATGGGAAAGGAAGACAAAAGAGACTCTCTGCCAGCTATGGGCTCCCTCTCAGCACCAGATGTGACCATGCATCCATGTATTTGCCAAGTGTCCACTGTTTCCTGGACCAGAAGCAGAAACAGCAGGTAGGGGCAGATCTGAGCTTGAAACACTCATCACTGGCAAGCCAGCACTGAGAACACTGTATACCATGTAGTGTGAGGACTCAATAAATGTTTGTAGAATAACCCAATGAATAAACATTTGCCCATATTAATTTGGAAAGAAATTAATATCTCTAAAATCCTCCCATCTTGGAAGAAAACATAACTATCAACAATTAAGGCTTTTATGCCTCTTAGTAATGTTTTGTTTTTCATTTCTGTACATTCTTCACAAATTTATTATGTTTACACTTTTCTATGTCCATATACAAATATCTAATACATTTATGGAAGCATACATATGCAAATATATATGTACAGATACATATCTTCTTTCTCTGCCCTATGTCTTGTTTCTGTCTCTCTTTCTCAGTCTCTCTGTCTGTCTCTCTTTCTTTTGAAATTAGAAAGGGCTATGTCACATTTGTATTTCCTATGGTAACTACTTATCTGTACTAAGGCTTTGCCTTCCAGCATGGCTTGAGCCACTTGTCTTGGTGGTTTTGAAATTTCCATCCTTCCAGTGCCAAGACCTTTGGGTCTGTAGCCTCTTCTTTTCCATCCTGCTTAGAAACATGAATTCTGTAGATATTTGATCATCCACACATTTCTCTCTCTGGATCATTTACATCAAGCCATGCACATAGTATAATTTATTTTATCTTATAAAACAAAGGGCAACAAAGTTCTCATTTATTCTGCAAACTCTGCCTCATCAATTTATCTTTTAGAGCAAAACTTCTCCAAAGAATTCCCTTCCTCACCACACCTTCAGTCTCTTCTCCAATCTCTCTGGGGCATCCTAGGCACATGGACACAGCTAGTTATTTCTAGTCCCATTCCTTTATGATCATAGAGTGTGCTTATAACAGTTTTTCTGTGTGAAAGACATTGATGCATTTTTTTGTTTTTTGGTACCGGGGATCGAACTCAGGTCCTTGCACTTGCAAGGCAGGTGGCCGAACTACTGAGCTAAATCCCTGGCCCCGACATTGACGCTTTCTTTGTTATCTAATATATGTTCAATTTTTGTGAATGTGTCCTTCAGAAAAATATGTATTTTCTGTTACCAGGGTACAGAATTACTACATGTCCACAGACAGAAACACAGTAATTAAGTGATAAGATTACTCTATTGATTCTTTTTTTAGATCTTCTATCTTTTTTTTGTCTTCTTGATCTGTCTTATATAAGAATCTTCTATTAGTGCATTTCTATGTATCATTGAAAATCCTGTAATAGATTCTTCACAGAAGTGTTTACTGAACTAGTTACTCTATAAATAATATCAGGTAAGAGTTATTATGAGCTGTTGTGAGACAAACCAAGCAATATATATATATATATATATTTTTTGGTGCCGGGGATCGAACTCGGGTCCTTGTGCTTGCGTAGCAGGGGTTGAAACCACTGAACTAAATCCCCAGCCCAAGCAATATATTTTTTAAAGTGATATTATATAGTGTGAGCAGCAATATTTTTAAGTGAGCATTGCGATTCTTTAATTTTAAAGGTTCAGTTAGCTTGGGCAAATATCAAAACTACAATTTGATATGTCAATAGTCAAAGTGGAATTTTCCTGGAAGTTCTATGAAATTCCTGGAGAGAGTGTCTTCTTTATTCCACTTCTCTGTGAGCATATTTGTTGTGTGACCAACCTATATAGAGAATTTCCTGTAGACCTGACCTTCTGAAAAGCACCCCACCTGCATAATCCACCACATAGAATCTAAGCCATTAGCATGGTGTTTTTTACAGTAAAGAAAATCAGTCTGCAGCACTAATAGGATAGAGTGCTTCCATTTTGTATGTAAGCATCACAAAAATCTTGTTTGTGACTGTTTTTACCATTATCACTCCTCCTCTGTCCAAGTGGAAAAGAAAAGTCTTAGGGTTGGAGGATGCATCTTCACACAACAATGGAGAGTGTGAACGAGGTCACAGAGTATGATATCTCTTTCCCCTATGCCACAGTTGTAAATATAACTGTACACACCAGAAGTGGACTTTGAAACTAATTTCTCAAACTGTTTTGTATGAAATAAGAGGCATTAATGATCCTTGAAAGTACCTAATTTCTTGTCTTATGACTTACAAGTCTTCTCCTTAGTTGACTCTGGACATGGTAGGCAATTTATCTCCTCAATGGGCCTCTTGAGCTCTGTAAAACCAAATTATATTCCATTTTGGATTAGAAGAGTGTTTGACTAGGCTGGGTTTAACATTTCCACTTCCTTGGTACATTCCACTCCTGACTTGCTCTGACTAGAGACTTTGAAAACAGCTTTCCAAGCACATCTTAGCCTGGGTCAGACCTTGCTCGTGGCCCCACATCAGGGCATGCCTTTCACTTCCCCAAAACACCACAGCCCATTTTTAACAATAGACTTCTTGCCATTACTCTGGCTCCCTCAAATGATCTGAGCAAGACCAAGTTATGCTTTCAAGATAATTCATCTTTTTCCTTCTCCTGAGATGGTTGAGCAGGGCAGGATTTCACTTTCTCTTTCAATGTAAGCACTGGCTTCTTTCCTTGTAGGAAGACATCCCCATGTCACCACTTCAGAAAGGAAAATGTATAAATGTGAACAGGGAGAGATGTTGATTTTGCAGCTGGGCTGAAGATGGAGCCCCACAGTGAATTTTGACATAGCTCCAAACTAAGCTGTAGCAGCCCCAGTTGTTCCATAGCTGGTGTCTATGTTATTGTTCCAGGACTGTTTCCTGGTCACATTCCGAGTACATGGCTTCTTCCCACACTGGAGCCCTCTGGTCTTCAAAGACTCCAAAGTGAACAACCTGATTTCTATGTAGTACTGCAGTGATATTTTAATCCTAAGTAAATAATTTTAGTGTTCAATTACTGGATAATGGCACAGGTATGTAATTAACTTGCTTCTCAAGCTTTTGAAATAATTCATACTTTCATAAGAAAGATCTTAATGCGACCAACAGCTTCTGTGAGTGTAAGTGATTTCAGAAATAGCTGGAAGACCTTCAGTCTAATGCTTTTTGTCCTTTAGGACATTGCTCTAGAACTTAACAGATGGAGAAATGGATAGGCAGTTCTCTAAAAAATGGTGCTATGACATGAAGTTCAGTTTAATATAAGTTAGGACTTGAAGTAAATGTAGAGATCTTTTATTGGAGGTAAAACCTTTTCTTTTTTCTTTTTCTTTTTGCAGTGCTGGTGTTGTGACTTGGTACCATGTCTGAGGATTCCAAGTGCTTTCTGTCCCACACAAAGATTGGCCAGGAAAGTCAATGAACAGGTAAAGTTAACTTCTACTTAAAGTAAAGGAAGAAAAGAGAAGAGCAAGAAGAGATGTGGGAATGGCCACTGCAGAAACTGGAGGGCAGAAGAACAGGAAGAGTTCAGTCATGATTAAATCCATGTCAGCCATCTTTTATACACTTTTAGATCTGGTCTGTAGGAAGTTGCTCTGTCTCTGCATCCTGGCCATGATTAACAGGTCACATCCTGCTTTTTCAACATCTGTTCCAGATCTTTGCAATTGATAGGTTACATCCTGCCTTCCAGCCAGCCTGCCATGCCCTAATCTCCTACCTCACTAGGAGTTAAACCTAGGGCTTCACACATGCCCGGCAAGTGCTCAACCACTGAGGTACAGTGCAGCCCTATAACACATTTTCAATAGCATAATGTTACTACTCAAGTAAATAGTTGAAAGTGTAGACACCCTTCAATACTGAGAACTTTTCACACTAACTTTGTTACTCTGTGTGAAAGACAGGCAGCACTAAAGCTGGGACAAGGGAGGACAAATCAAGGGAAATTTGGACACAGAGGCTCATGGATGGAAGTAGACAATGAGGTAGAAGAGCTCTGTGAGGCAAACTTCATTTGGCAGATCACATTCACATAGCAATGAATAGATGTCCATCCTTGGGGTAATTTACAAGGGAAATGGAAACAAGGTGCGCTTTCTGCCTCCTTGTATTTAGTTATCTCAGATCTTGTGAAAATTTCCCACTCTGCATATCCTTCTTCCAATTCACACACCCACCTTACCTTCTCTAGAAGGTCACTCATCTGAACACATTCATGTAGATATCAAGGATCATTCAGGAGGAAGTGTTAGGATGTCCCCAAGGGACTACTGAGAAGCACCTTGTATTGTACAGTGGCTTACTAATCTCAAATTTCCTCCCTCAATATCCAAGACAGACATCTATAAGAATAAGGGTGTCAATGCTGTTGAAATGCCATGCTCAACATATTAAAACTTCTATTTCCAAAGTATGCTTTTATATTTTAGGAGGAAATTTAGTGACATTTCCTCTTTCACATGAGATAAATTAAAAGCTTTTGACAAAAACATTTGTTTTAGTGACTATAACCAGAAATATTTTTAAAAATATATGCTGAAATGTTAGGGCTCCTATTTTAAGAACTTTTTGTTCTGATGTGACAAAAACCAACCCAATACTAAATGTGAAGAGGTTAGCTATCCAATAGCCCTCCCCTGGAGCAGCTTACCAAAAGTGGGATGTCCACTTATATGGTGAGCACAGAACTTAGTCTAGATACCATGGAAATTCTCAGAACCATTTTCCACTGTGTGGATTCATAGGGTCAACTGTGGCACCCACTGAATGTATCATTCATTGTCCCTGGGCATCTACAGAAGATTGGTTCTAGGATCTCCATGGATACCAAAGTCCAAAGATGCTCAAGTCCATAAAATGGCAATGGTGTAGTATTTGCCTATAACTGGTGAAGGGAATGATTCATGGGGTCTGACCATGGAATTATACCTGGTCCCCACCCCTTCCTCTCTGGCTCTCCCCCCTCTTTGCTTCCTGGTTGTCATGAGTGAGTAGCTTTGCTCTACCATGATGCTCTGCCCCCAGTGAGGTCCACAGCAGTGGAACCAGCTGACCATGGACTGAACCCCTGAAATTGTGATCCAAAATAAATATCTCCCCCTTTAAGCTGTTTTTCTCAGGTATTTGGTCACTGTGATAGAAAGCTCACTAACACAGGGGTGAAATAGATGTGGCTGATGAAATCATCTCAGGAAGTGTATAGAGCAGGAAAAGCCATTGACTGAGTGCCAAGAGTATTTCAGTGACAGAGGAAGGAAGAGAAGGCCCAGTACCAAGAGCTGCAGTGATAGTTTCTGCAAAGAAGGTGTTGCCAGAGTGGGGCAGCACAGAAAGATGAGGGAGATGGGGCTGGAAGCTCCTTCTTCTGTTCATCAGTGAGAACCCCTCAGGGCTCTTTGTGGCCCTGGTAATTCCAGGCTCTATGGAGGAACAGGAGCAGAATTGATTAGATAAAGGAAGATGCAAGATGGAGATGAACTTTCAAGTTAATTGGTGTCAACAGCTCTATGTTCATTTCTACTTTATTCTTCTACATCAAATTCACAAAATAGGGCCTTTCATATTCCACTTGTTTCCTTTGATTTTGGATGTGTTCTGCTTTGTGCAACCATGGTCAGAGGGACTGGGAGATGTTTTGTGAGCAGATAATGAGTATGTATTGGAAACCTGCTTGGTCCCAGCCACCAAAGAATGATGCTTCAATGCAGCCATGTAATTCAATCTCATAATGTCAGAGGCTGATTGTTATTAACCAGAAGGGCCAGGATTGCAAATTAGTCCTAATCTCAAACTGATTTTCCTTCTACCACCCACAGGGAGACTTTCCTGGCAAGAGTCACAGGTTGTCTTCACCTTGTGGATGATGGACTGAGTGTGTGTTCGCACGTGCTCAGTGGCCATGTGCATGTTAGGGTTCTGGACTGGAGGGCACTCTTGACTCCAGCAGGACCACCACATGGTCTGTTTCTAGAGCCCACAATGCTAAGCCCATAGCACATGGAAACGTGCTCAGGCTAGATCTTTCCATGGTGTGAATGGGAAAATGACCTGGGTGAGAATAATTCTGACTTAAAATGTATGTGAATAACTTATATGAATGAGCTTATATTTAAACTGTCCTTGGAACTTGGGTTCACATAGTACCAGTGGGAGTGGCTTCTAATAAGACTGGATTTAAAGATGTGGTAGTAGATTTATAACCCAATGAAAACCTTTCAGAAAACCTGTCAGAAAACCTGTCAATTTCACTGCTGGCATGTACAGCCAACAAGAAACCAAGTTACTGGGTCATGTTAAGTTCTTACTCACACGAAAACATAGACTTTAAAACTCATAATCCAGACAGGCATTTTTATAAGAACTTCATATAGAAAATCATGGTAACTGATAGGTCCCTGGGGGAAAGGAGAGGATGCATTGTAGTTATATTCGTGTAATAAGAGGTCATTTCTTATTCTCATTTGGCTAAAATTTGTTTTATATGTTACCATATAATCAAATATATCAAAGCATGATTTTTAGTAGTTAAAAACTTGGTTCTCAGAAAAATGAGTAAGTTTCAAAACCTAATTCAACTAATAATAAGCAAACTACCAATTGAAAAGCTGGTTCAAAGGGCAATTTTAGGGACTAGATATTTATCAATATGTCAAAAAAGTATTAGAGTAAGTTTGATAGGTTACATACAAAACTTGTTAATGTCCTAATGTGCAAGAAAACCTTAAACATTGAATTTCTATTCTTCCTGGGCAGAAATCTACAAATTGACTGACTTTATAGAGTTCCAATCAAATAGTAAATAGCAAAGTTAAGGAAAAACCTGTCCTCTGATTTCCCAGTTTTGGATGCTTCTCCAACATTCTGTCTTAAAAGTTATTGAATGATGTAGTTAATACTTTTGTGTACCACCACAGGACTGAATCTAATAAAAGCAACTTTTGTTAATGCAGCAAGTATGTCACTACAAAGACCATATACGTTGAATTTTTTAAGTGTTAAAAATACTGAGGTTTTTATTTTAAAATTCGCTTGTTTTTCTTCAAGCTCTCAGACTAAGGCAAGTATGTATATTGTTTTAAAACTTTCTACAAGTAAAACTACCAACTAAAAGGAAACTCTTTCAATGAAAGACCACTCAACTTCTTACACATGCGATTAAAAACAGTAGAAGTTTGTACACCTATAGTTAGAAAATCCAAAATTTGAAATGCTCCAAATTCTGACTCTTTTTGAATGCCCAGGTAGCATCTTGGGGGAAACTCCACACTAGCCTCAGAAGATGGATCACAGTCCAAATACACAAAATTATTAGAGCATCACAAAAATGGCCTTTAGGCTGCGTATATAAGTATGTGGAACACAAATGATTTTCTTCTTTTCCCATTTTTAAATTTATGGATAAATGTTTGTGATACCTAAGAATTACCTTCATCAGGAGGAACTGGTATCTGTATATATCCCATCTTAATCATTTTTACTTTCCCTTCCCTTCTTCACCCTCCCCTTTCCACTCATCCCTAGATCCGTTCTCTCCTTCACCAAGTCTACCTCACTGTTTTCTATTATCTCTCCTTTAATTTGGTCTTTCAATTATTCATATATTAGGCTTCTCCTATAAAAGAAACCATGTAATGTTTAATCTTCCATCTAGTTTCACCTAGCATTATGTTGGTAAGGTGTATCCATGTTCCTACAAATGACTTTACAACTGAGCAGTGCTCTGTCACACACAAACCCATGCTTTCACATTTATACAGTATATATTTTCCTTTTCCACTCATCTGTTAAATTGAACTTTCTCCCTTGTTGATGGAACTATAAGCCAGTACAACCACCTTGGAATTCATTATGGAGATTCCTTAAAAAACTAAAAATAGAAATTCTATTTGACACTGCTCTATCCCTTCTAGGCATCTTTCCAAAAGAGTTAGAGACAGTGTGTTACAGGGTTGCCTGCACACCTGTGTTTGTAGCAGCAAAACTCATAATAGCAGCTACATTTTGGAAGAAGTCTATATGCACAAATGATTTACATGTGTAGACTTGGGTAATCTCCCTAAGTTATCTTACTATGAATATGCAAATTCTCCAAAATCTGAAAGAATCCAAAATCCTGAACACTTTTGATTCCAAAAATTTCAGATAAGGGATGCTTGACCTGTACTATGATTCCTTCCACTTGTGCAGCTGAGCATCAGAAATGGGAGCATAAGAGCTACTCATTAAGGGCCTATTGATGAGTTCTGAACATAGAAGTGTGTGGAGTGGGGTGGGCTTAGGGTTTGGAGACATTGGGAGATTCACTGGATTAAAGAAATTTGCAGTTGAAATTAGAAGCATATGTTTTATATACAGGCCTATTATAACATTTTTCACTTAGAGCTTGGTTTTCTCAATTGATTGCCCTAGAAAAGTCTTATGGATAGAGATTTGTGTGGACAATATTTTGTGAATCTGCTCCAGACAGTGTATTTTCAAAGGAAATTTGAGTTAGTCAAGTTTTGTCAAAGTTTAATCTCTTTCTAGTCTACCACACGAAGCAGGAATAAAAAGCAGACAGCAAGACTGAAGATACTGTCATAGGCCTCATGGGGCAGCTGGGGTCTCTGTTCTAGAAGGGATGTGATCTATGCCTTTGTTCCCCTGGCCTGGCTTGTCTGTGACTGTCAGCAGCACCCAGTTGCCATGCACATGTGGTCACACTGGGCTGGGCAGTGACCGCTGTGAACAACAGCTGGGTCCCCTCCAGTAACCACTGAGGTGGATTAGACACCTCTTGCAGATCTACTGTCTGGATTTCAACACAAGACAGGAACTATGCCAACTTCTGGGAAAATCCCACATCCTCCCTGTTCATTCCCATACCATTTTTACTATCTGGCCAAATGCATTAGACTTCTATTTAAAGAAAGAAGCTCACTAATTACCTAGATTTTAGTCTCAGTAGCAAGTGCAAGAAAACATGCTGATTTCAGCTATTGCAAAACACAGAAGAAGTAGGGACTTCAGAATGATTTTAGTGGTGATTCAACCTGATAGGGTTTTTCTTCTCCTCTGAAGCCTGCAGGAACTGAGTTACCAGCTGAGCTGTGCTCTGCAATGCAGTTTGCAGGTCTCTTGCTCAAACACATTTGGGAAAGTTTCACAAGTCTTAAAAGCAAAGACAATAATGGCTGAAGGGGAAGAGACTGGCAGAGGGCACAGGCGTGGCCTAAGGTTAAGTGCTGGGCCTGTCAAGCAGATATTTTTATTTTTTAAAAAAATGTCTTTTAAAAATCATTATGTGGTGCTTTCTTTTCTTGAGAGTGGAGCATTCGCACCTACACTGAAGTACAAACAAGTTTTTAGGGTTTGCATTTTCGACTGGCTAACTCACACGTCTGAAGCTGTGGCGATCGCTCTCTGAAACCGTCCACACCCACAGAAAATGGAAATCCACTCTCCACAGGGGCTCAGTCTCCGGAAGCCCTGTCAGGGCACCCACGGGCCCCAGCGTGAGGAGCCCTTAAGTAAACTCAAAGACGCAACACACAGAGTTTAAGCTTTTCTGACATTTAATAAACCTGCTATCCACATGATGGCGGCAAAGTCTTGAAGCGCTTCCCACCACGGTGCACATCCGGAATGTAAGGCTCCTTTTTTTCTTCTTGTAATTTCTTTTTTTATTAGTATGTGTTTGCAACACATGATATTTACATTATCCTGGAGAACTGGCACCTATACACATCACATCTTCATCATTTTTACTTCCTTTCGCCTCTCTCCCACCTGTCTCCCCTCATCCAACTCCGAATGTTACAGGAACTGGAGACCCAGTGGGGGACTGCAAACGAAGAAGAAAACGTTATAAAGAATAAAGCACAAATCAGTGTGATCAACGTTCACTTCTGTGAATCTTGTCCTTTGTTTTTAAAACTACATGAACTTTTCCTTATTGGTAAGATTCTGAGTTATTTTTGACCGATTTGTTTTTATTTTAGCCATCAGCTTAATAGAATATGAATTGATATGTTTTGTATTCAGTTGTGGATTGAATATTTTTATATGCTTGTTTATGTAGACAAATTATGTGTTAACACACCATGAGTCTCATTTTACTGATTCCTAAACAAATATATTATATAATAAAGACTCATATTTTTGAACCAAAGTGTATAAAATTAAATATTATATTTCTTCCTTTGAGAAGTTCAATAAGCAAGACTATCGCCAACCTTTTGGTTCAAGGGGGTTCTGTACTGAGTATATTTAGCTTTTTAAGTTTTTAAGTTACTTTTTAAGAAGTTTTCCAAAGTATCAGAACAAACTCTGTTATGGATTTCAGAATGGTTAACTATGAAAGCTTTTAATCTCATTTTCTATTTATATCTTAAATCTTTTCACAAAGAGTTTGAATTAAGTTAATACATTATTATGGTTTCTTAAACTTTATTCTTCAGAAGACTAGTCATTCAAAATGCTCCAAGAAAAAGTTTCCATAGTCTAAATAAGTTGAAAAAAATCCTGTATATTATTTGTCTTGAAAAGATTTGTTATATATCTTATGTATTAAAGGCACTGAGAAGACTTTGAAAAAACCCATTTATGACAATATTTTCCAAATCCTTTGGGCAATGGAACTTCTAATACTAACTTAATAATTAACATGCAATGGTATCATTGAAATTTATCATGAAGTGTTTGGACTATAAAATTAGTTCTTTAATTTTTTATCAGTGTATGTTTGCAATACATTTTAAATGCAGTTGCATTCATTGTGGGTGATACATTTAGTTATTTTTGTCATTTTCTTTGTGATTCATGCTGTGTGTTTTTTTTGAGAATAATGTTGAATATTTCTACAATTATATTCTGCTGGCAGGAAGAATAATAATTTTAAAGAAGTTATTTAATACTTAAGAGTCACTATTTATAAAACAAACATAATATAAAATAAAGTCTCAGATTTTAAAAAGATCTTGGATGCTGTTGTTTTTCTGTAAAGTACATTCTAGGCCATAGTTCAAAGACATGGACCTTTTTCAGTTTTCTTGCATCATAGTAAATACCATTAAGGCAGGGTGTAGCAATTTACCAAATATAAATGAAAAACTCCTGAAATGAAGTGAATGAAGTAGAAATTGGTTTCAGAATTCATTGTGTTATGGCTTGCAGCAAAAAAGCAGAGATCTTGGTGGACGCTGGTTTTCTCCTGTATGATAGGAAACGTGGAAACAATTCATCCAAAGGCCACAGTCTCTGCAATTCCATTGTCTTTTCCCTCGTGTTGTCATCATAGCTGCTGCAGTTCCAGTCATAATACCTACCCTTCCAATGACAAGGAAGAAGCAATAGTGAGGAAGAGATATGTCTACATGCAGAAAGTAATACTTTCCTAATTATCCCCAGCAGGTTTACTTTTGCTAACATAGAGAGAAGTACCTAAGTACAAAGTAAGAACTCAGAAATACTTGTTGAATGAATAATTCTCAGAGGCTAGCTCTCTTGCTCTATGTTCAGGCATTCCTATGATGAGAAATGGAGATTTTCTTGTCCTTCATTTTGCCCAATTGATGAGTAAAATCTTAGTCACTCTAATAAAGAAGGGAGCAGGGAGATTAATAGCAGTTCTGCTGCACACTATAGCTCTTACTGAGGGTTAGATGAAGAGGAGCTTTGTTTTAAGCAAACTAGAATGGTCTGTGGTAGGAGAGGGCCCAGGATACTGATTCAGCCTTTGTCAGGGTGGGTGGAAAATCTTCATCATCAATGTCCCGGTTCCCTGCCAATTTTCCTTCCTTAATCCCCCTAAAACCCAAAAATCTGTGGGTGATAATAATGTGACTTCAAATTTCCTAAGGCAAGATAGTAAAAATCTCAGTGTGTAAACTTTTCCCAAATATATAACATGATCTGTGAATGGAAAATATCAAACAGACTTTACTGCGTAACTAGACTGGTAAAATTTCATTATGACCGATGACAGTAGGGATCCATGCTGTCATTAGGAGTTGTGGTAAAAGTGGAAATAGCTCATGGTGGCAGAACAAGCAATTTGGAAATGAATGAGGAACTCACCCTGAAAAGCTCTTGAACAGAGAAGTGAATCGTACCTACAGATGGCGACAAAAAGTGGCTGAAATGCCATGGGGCTCAGGGAGGGAAGGATGTTTTACAATGATTTATGATCAGCAGAGCATTTGTCACATAGGTTAAGTTAGTTAATCTTTCTAATCACCCACGTGAAAATAGCAGTTATGAGCCCTGTTTGGCATGTAGGCCACTTACCCAGGGCCATGCTTACCCATGTCTGCTCACATGTCATCCACTATCTCTGCAACTTCAAAAGAGACCCAGCACAATATGATAAAAAGCTTAGGTCTTTCAAGCCCAACCTAGTACTGAAATCATGCTTGTTTAGTTGAATCATAAGATGGATCCTTTAATCTCTGCATTTCAAACTCTCTTTAGAATTCCCCTGGCTCCAGTTCATTGGATGAGCCTTGATTTGGGTTTTGGATCACAAGCTATGACCATCCCAAGACTGGCCCTGGCTTTGGACGCTCCTAAGCTCTGGTCCTTCTTCTGGGTTTGAATACAAGCCAGAAAGAGCCAAGGAAATCACACAGTTATGTATTTTTAAAATTTGCTTCCCTTTCTCCTACATCCTGCATCCTTCTCTTGCTCCTACGGTAGAATTGAATGGTCTTTGCATCGTCTAGCAGCTGCTGGATGGATTTCTCATGTTCCCTTATAATTGTGAAGCAATTTTTCTTTTCTTGGTTACTAATTGCAATCTTATCTTCTATATCTGAAATTCTGTCCTTACATTGGCTCATTCTGCTGTGTAGATTTTCAATGGAGTTTTTCATGTCCTGGAAATCTATTTGCATCTGTTTTATGGATTCCGTTTGTTTCTTATGTTGGGATTCCATCATGCTCCTGAGCTCCTCTCTAGATTTATTAATCATGTCTTGCACTAGGGGCACAATTTCTCCTGTTATCTGAGAAATAATTTCTGATTTCATTTTTTCCAGATCCCCTTCTGTTGCCAGTTCAGTGGGTCCAGGTGGTTGAGTATCAGAGTGTTCCATCTCATTTCCCTTTGGGGTTGCTGTAGGTGATCTGGAAGTCTGGTTTTGAGACTTATTTACATGTTTTCTCATTTCAACTGGGGTGGGGGGCTGTTAGCGCCTGCACAGATTACCTCCTCTGAGCTGGGTGAGGTGGGACAGGGACCACGAGCAGCGGTAGGGATGGTGACCCAAAAGCCCTTTCCTGTGGGCTGGGAGCAGCAGGAGGGATGGTGGCTGGGAAGCCCCTTCCTCTGGACCAGGAGCAGTGGGATGGTGTCTCAGAAGCCCCTCCCTCTGGGCCGGGAGCGGTGGGAGGGATGGTGGCTCAGAAGCCCCTACCTCTGGGCTGGGAGCGGTGGGACAGATAGCAGCCCAGAAGCCCCTTCCTCTGGGCTGGGAGTGGCAGGAGGGATGGTGACCGGGAAGCCCCTTCCTCTGGACCAGGAGCAGTGGGACGACGGCTCAGAAGCCCCTACCTCTGGGCCAGGAGGGGCGGGGCAGATGGCAGCCTGGAATCCCCTTCCTCTGGACCAGGAACAGTGGGATGGCGGCTCAGAAGCCCCTACCTCTGAGCCGGGCTCAAAGACTATTAACACATTAGAGGTCAGTTAAGAAAAATTTAATTTTATTGGTACATTTTAGGTATACAATATAATGACATTCATCACTGGAAATTTGCACCTTTACATAATCTCTCTCGGTTCTTATTTTTACCCCTTCCCTTGCCCTCCCTTCAACCTCTCCATCCCTCCCTATTTACAAAGACTTTGTTTCCATGTTTTCATTTTTTCATATTAGTTCCATTCCCTTCTTTCCTTTCCCCTACCCCTCCCACTTCCCTTCCCACTTTGACCCTTTTCTTCTTACTGCACATTATCTATTATACCTTTTAATCTTTATTTACACTTTCAGTTTTTCACACTAGAGAAAGTATTCAGTATTTACACATGTGTGTCCTATTTATTTCACTTAAGAGTATCACCTCAATGTGCATCCATTGAGCTATAAATGTCTCTAATTTATCACTCCTTATGCCTGAGTAGTACTCCATTTTATTAAAAAACTCCACATTTTCTTTATCCAGTTTCCAGTTGATGGGCATTGGGCCTGCTTCCAAGTTTTAGCTATTACGCATTGTGCTGCTATGAACATGGGTGCACATATATCACTGTATATGTATATGATTCTTTTAATTCTTTGGGGAAGATACCCAGCAGGGGGATAGCTGGGTCAAATGGGACTTCCAGTCCTAGTTCTTTGAGGTATCTCCATACTGGTTTCCATAGTTGTTGCACCAGTCTATACTCCCACCATCAGTGGAGCAGGGTTCCTCTTTCTCCACAGCCCCACCAGCATTTGTTACTAGTCAATTTCATGATAGCAGCCATTCTTTCTGGGGTGAAGTTGAATCTCAGTGTTGTTTTCATTTGCATCTCTTGAATGACCAGTGATGTTGAACATTTTTTCATGTATTTATTTGCTATTTCTCCTTCTTTGTCTGAGAAATGTCTGCTCATTTCAGATGCCCATTTTTGGATTGGGTATTTAAATTTGGGAGGTCTGGCACTCACTTCCTGTTCCTTGCCTCCTTTGCAGACTCTGCAGAATCCTGGTAATCCCGCTGGCATGTTTCAGGCTGAGTTTGAGAAAGCTATTGAGGAGGTTAAGGACCTCAAGACCCAGCCAACAGGCCAAGAGATGTTGTTCATTTACAGCCACTACAAACAAGCCACTGTGGGTGACATAAATACAGAGTGGACTGGGATGTTGGACCTCAAAGGCAAAGCCAAGTATGATGCCTGGAACCAGCTGAAAGGGACTTCCAAGGAAAGTGCCATGAAAGCTTACATCGACAAAGCAGAAGAGCTAAAGAACAAACACAGAATGTACAGATTGGATTTGGTCACCAGCCACACATTTAACCTAAAACTATGTAATGCCTTGTTTTTTCTAATGCTGTGGTGATGCGAAATTAGTTGGTTACTCTAGTTCTTCAGGGTGTACTGGGATGTTTCTCTAACAGTTTAGGAGCAGGAATGGTCACTAACCTCTTCTTTCCCCCTGTAGTTTTTATCTGAAATCAATTCAAATATATTTGTTATTTGAAAAGAAAAATTTGAGAGATCTTATTTTTTAAAGTTCTTTATAGATTCTAGATAGTAGAACTTTCTCTGAGGAACAGCAGGTGAAAATTTTTTTCCCACATTGTGGTTTGTTTCTTCACACTGTTGGTGGCGTCTCTTGCTGTGCAGAAGCTTTTTGGTAAGAAGAGATCCCACTTGTTGATTGTTTGTGCTAGTTCATAAGCAACTGAGGTTTTGTTCATAAAATCTTTTCTACACCAATGTCTTCAAGAGTTCTACCTAACCTCTGTTCCAGCCAGTTCAGCGTTTCTGTTTTAATATTTAGATCTTTAATCCATTTCGATTTTAGTTTAGTGCATGGTGAGAGATATAGGTCTAGTTTTAATCTTTCCCAAGTTAAAACCCAATTTTTCCAGCACCATTTATTAAAGAGGATATCTTTCCTCCAGTGAGGGTGTTTGGCTCCTTTGTCAAAGATGAGATGGCTTCGTGTGTCTGGAGTTGTTTCTGCAATTTCTGATTTGTTCCACTAGCCCTCAGGTCTGTTTCTTTGCCAGCACCATGCTGTTTTGATCACAGTACCTTTGTAGTATAGTTTCAAGTTGGGGGTTGTAATACCCCCTGCGATGTCTTTGTTACCTAGAATTGCTTTTGCTATTCTAGGCCTCTTCTTGTTCCAAATGAATTTTTGGATTGTTTTCTCAAGGTCCATGAAGTATGCTGCTGGAATTTCAACTGGGATTGCAATGAATCTATATAGCAGTTTTGGAAGTATGGCCTTTTTCACTATGTTGATCCTTCCTACTCAGGAGCAAGGGATGTCTTTCATTTTCTGATATCACCTTGGATCTCTCTTTTCAGAGTGCTATTGTTTTCAGAGAAGAGGTCTTTGATTTCTTTTGTTAGGTTGATTCCTAGGTATTTCAGTTTTTTGGATCCTATTGTGAAAGGAATTATTTGCCCTATTTCTCTCTCAGTGAGTCTGTTGTTCATGTAGAGAAAGCTATTGATTTTTGTATGTTGACCTTGTATCCAGCTACTCTACTGAATTTCGTTATTAAGTCTAGAAGACTTTTGGTGGAGTTCTTGGGGATTTTTTTTATAGAGTAGCATGTTGTCTGCAAATAAAGACAATTTGACTTCTTCATTTGCTATCTTTATTCCTTTTATTTTTTTCTCTTGTCTAATTGCTGTGGCTAATGTTTCCAAAACTATATTGAACAGGAGCAGTGATAGTGGACATCCTCATCTTGTTACTGGTCTTAGTGTGAAGGATTTCAGTTTTTGACCATTGAATATGATATTGGCTGTTGGTTTTTCATAGATGGCTTTTATCAGATTGAGCTAGAGACCATCTATTCCAATTTTTTGTAGGATTTTCATCATAAGTGCATGTTGGATTTTGTCAAATGCTTTTTCTGCCTCTATTGAGATGATCATATGGTTTTTGTCCTTGGCTCTATTGATATAGTGTATTGCATTTATTTATTTTCATATGTTGAACCATTCCTGCAACCCTGGGATGAATCCCACTTGATCAGGGTGTATGATCTTCTTGATGATCTTTTGCATTCTATTTGCCAGTATCTTATTAAGGATTTTTGCATCTATGTTCATTAGTGAGATTGGCCTATAGCTCTCTTTTTCAGCTGGGTCTTTCTCTGCTTTGGGGATCAAGGTGATACTTAATTCTAGGAATGAATTCAGGAGTACTGCTTCCTTTTCAATTTCATTGAAGATTTTAAAGAGTAGTGGCAGTAGTTCCTTTCTAAATGTCTTATAGAATTCAGCAGTGAAGCCATCAGGACCTCAGCCTTCATTAGTTGGTAAGTTTTTAATTATGTTTTCAATTTCATTGATTGATATTGGGTCATTTAGAATTTTTAGGTCTTCATTCAACTTTGGTAATTCATACGTATCTAGGAATCTATCCATTTCTTCTGTGTTTTCCATCTTATTGGTGTATAGGTTCTCAAAGTAGGTATTGATGATCCTCTGGATTTCTGCTGGGTCCATTATAATTTCATCCTTTTCATTCCTAATTGCATGGATTTGGGCCTTTTCTTTCCTTTTTCTGATAAGGTTGGCTAAGGGTTTGTCAATGTTGTTGATTCTTTCGAAGAACCAACTCTTGGCTTCATTGATATTTTGTATCATTCTCTTAGTCTCCATTGCATTGATTTCTCCTCTGATCTTTATAATTTACTCCCTTGTCTGAGCTTTGGGTTTGTCCTGCTCTTCTTTTTCTAGAAGCTTGAGGTTCAGCATCAGGTTGTTTAATTAGGCTCACTCTATTTTTCTAATATGAGTATTTACTGCTATGAATTTCCCTCAGAAGACTGCTTTCATTGTGTCCCATAGATTCCGATATGTTGTATTGTCATTTTTTTTAATTGAAGAGACTGTTTCATTTCTTCTTTAATTTCCTCTATGACCCATTGATTCTTCAGAAGTACATTGTTCAATTTCCATGTGTTTATGAAATTTTTGGAGTTCCTTTTCCTATTGATCTCCAGTTTCATTGCACTATGGTCTGATAATATACAGGGGATGACTTCAATTCCTTTGCACTTACCTAAATATGTTCTATGTGTAACTATGTGGTCTATTTTGGAGAACGACCTGTGTGGAGCTCAAAACAATGTGTATTCTGATTTTGGGGGGTGGAACACTCTGTAAATCTCTGTTCAGTTCATTTGTTCAAGAGTTTGATTGAGTTCTAGTACTTCTTTACTTATTTTTCATCTAGTTGATCTGTTTGTGACAGTGGGGTATTGAGTTCCCCCACTACTATCCTATTAGTGCCTATGATTTTTCATGTCCATTAGTATTTGTTTTATATAGTTGGGTGCACTAGTGTTTGGTGCATAGATATTTATGATTGTCATCTCTTCCTCTTCGATTCTTCCCTTTACAAGGATTTAGTATCCTTCTTTGCCTCTCTTAATCTGTGTTAGTTTGAAATCCACTTGATATGCAAAGAAGGTAGCTACTCCTGGGGTTTTTTTTTTGGTTCCTGTCACATGGAGTATTGTTTTCCACCCGGTAACTTTCAGTCTCTGAGTTTCTTTTTGAATTAAGTGTGTTTCTTGTATGCAGCATATTGTTGGATCTTGCTTCTTGACCCATTCTGCCAGTCTATTTCTTTTGATTGGTGAATTGAGAACATTAACATTGATGGTTATAACTGAAACATATTGACTTATCATTGTCATGATTTTTTTTGTAGGAAGAGAGTTTATTAAAAACTCTTGAAGACATTAGCGTAGGATAAGATTTTATGAACAAAACCTCAGTTGCCCATGAACTAGCACAAACAATCAACAAGTGGGATCTCTTCTTACTAAAAAGCTTCTTCACAGCATGAGAAACTACCAACAGTGTGAAGAGACAACCCACAATGTAGGAAAAAATTTTCACCAGCTATCTCTCAGACAAAGGTCTACTATCTCAAATGTATAAAGAACTTTAAAAACTTGGACCTCCCAAATTTAAAGACCCAATTCAAAAATGGGCATCTGAAATGAACAGATATTTCTCACATGAAGGTATAATAGATAATGTGCAATAGGAAGAAAAAGGGTAAAGTGGGAGGGGAAGTGGGAGGGGTAGGCTAAAGGAAAAAATGGAAAGAATTAAATATGAGAAAATGAAAAAAAGGAAACAAAGTCTTTGTAAATAGGGAGGGATGGAGGGGTTGAAGGGAAGGTAGGGGAAGGGGGAAAAATAAGAACCAAGAGAGATTATGTAAAGGTGCAAATTTCCAGTGATGAATGTTGTTATATTGTATACCTAAAATGTACCAAGAAAATAAAATTTAAAAAAACATTGATTATTATAACTGATATGTATTGAATTATCATTCTCACAACTTTTTCTTTTTGTAGGATTCTCCCCCTTTGCTTTTAATTTCTTGTCATGCCTGATGGATTCATTCTGCTGGGCTTCCTGGGGTTGTAATCCTCATTGTCTTTTCTGATGATATTATCTAAAATTTTTTGGAGTGCTGGGTTGGTATTCATGAAGTTCCTAAGGTGCTCTTTGTCATGAAAGTATCTTATTTCTCCATCAATTTTGAAAGATAGATTTGCTGGGTACATCAGTCTGGGCTGGAGGCTGTTTTCCTTTAGTACTTGCAATATGTCACACCAAGCTCTTCTTGCCTTTAGGGTTTTCATTGAGAAGTCTGCTGTGATTCTTAAGGGCTTTCCTTTGTATGTGATTTGTTTCTTTTCTCTCACTGCTTGTAGAATTTTGTTCTTCTGTTGAGTTTCTGGAATATTAACAATTATATGCCTATGTGTAGATTTTTTTTGATCAAGGCTATTTGGAGTCTTATATGCCTCACTTATCTGTATGTCTAGTTCTTTTCCCCTGCTTGGTGAGTTTTCTGCCATTATTTCTGTGAACAGTTTTTTTATGTCATCTGCGCTCTCTCTTTTTTCTTCATTGACTCCAATCAGTCTTATGTTATTGTTTTTTGCATTGATTTCTGGATTGATTTCTCATGTTCCCTTACAATTTTAAGGCAATTTTTCTTTTTCTAGTCACTAATTGCAATCTTACCTTCTATATCTGAAATTCTGTCCTCACATTGGCTCATTCTGCTGAGCTTGCTTTCAATGGAGTCTTTAATCTCCTGGAAATCTGTTTGCATCTGTTTTCTGGATTCCATTTGTTTCCTATGTTAGGATTCCATTGCGTTCCTCAGCTCAATTTTTTATCTGTGTCCTCTCTAGATTTATTAACCATGTCTTACAGTATGGGCAAAATCTCTACTGTTATCTGAGAAATTATTTCTGATTTCATTTTTTCCAGATCCTCTTTTGTTACCAGTTCAGGTAGTCCAGCTGGTTGAGTATCAGAGTGTTCCATCTCATTTCCCTTTGGGGTTGCTGTAGGTGATCTGGAAGTCTGGTTTTGAGATTTGTTTACATGTCTTTTCATTTCAAGGAAGTGGGGTGTGCTGCTGGCTCCCATGTGGCTGTCCTCCTCTGTGCTGGGAATGTTGGTAAGGCAGCCTAGCAGCCTCCTCCTCTGTGCTTGGAGTGGTGGAAACAATTTAATAGTTTCTTGCTGAATTAATGAGAAATCTGGAATCTCCCCATATGTCAATTACTCACTTTTGTTTTGTCTTTGGTAAATGTTTGTTGTTTTACACTCACAATTGCCTTATTTGAGGATACATCTATTTCATGAGTTCTTACTAAAGTTTTATTGTATGTGTGCATGTATATGTATGTTTTCTGACTAATACATTTCTGTTACATGGGTTGGAAAGATTTTTGTAAGTTTACAAATTGATGCCTAAGTTTTCATGGTGTAATTTTTTCTACTGTTTGAATGGGCCTTTTTTCATATTGTATAATTAAGTTTGGGGTTTCATTTAAGATATCTCACCTTACTGTAACTTCTAAGTTATAAAGATGTACTTGATATTCTTCTCAATACTTCAAAGATTTTCCTTTTTTAATTTAGTGTTTTGACACATTTGGAACTTACATTGAGGTAGGGCATCATTGTTATAATTTTATTGTTTTCATGGCAGAAAGTCAATTGTCATAGCACCATTTAATAAATGAATTACTGTTTTTGTGATTAATAGTGACTTGGCTGTTGTGTGCTGTCTTAGTTATTTTTCTCATTGATGAGACAAAATATTCAACACCTACAATGTAAGAGAGGAAAGTTTTATTTACCTCATAGTTTGTAGAGATTTCAGTCCATAATTGGCTGGCTCCAAGGCAGAGTGACATGGTAGACAGGCATTGCAGAGGAGAAACAGTCCATGGCAGGCAGAAAATAGCAAAGCAACAAGGGGCAGCCAGAGCTCTTTCTGTCCTTTATATCTTATCCAAGCTACTTAGGGCAGGTAGCACTCACATCCTTAATCCTAGTGCCCTTGACAATAGCATTGAACCATGAATCAATCCCAGCATCACATGCACTTCTGGAAAAGCACTGCCTATGACTGCATGAGGCTTTGGGAGGACATCTAGACACAAGCCATAACGTGTACCAGAGACCCATTCTTTCCTGACACTATTGCTGTTTATTAATGTATCTGTCTCTCTTTACATCATCTTCATCATGTTTAAATTTGGCTGAAATCATTTGCAAATTTAACATGGCTGCTGTCTTTACAGTTGCTAAGTCAAGTCATCTTATTAGTAAAACTTCTTTAAATTTTATTGGCTCTTTCAATTAATACACACCTTTTAAAATTTGAGGAAAAATTTATATAAGTTTTACCATTAACTATTCTGAAGTATACAATTCAGTGCTTTTGGTACATTCATGATATTTTACAACCATCACACAACATAATTCTGAACATTTTAATTATCCCCCAAGAACATTATATCCTGTAATGGTTTGGATTTGAAAGGTCTTCCAAAACTCATGTGCTTGGTGACCAGCTGATGAGCTTTTGGGAAACTGATTGAATCATGAGAGCTCTGACCTCAAGTGGATTAATCCAATGATGGATTCATAATTTGATGTCATTACTGAGAAATGATACAATCAGGAAATGATAAGAACAGGAGGTGGGGCCTACTTGAAGAAAGTGTATCACAAGGGCATGCTCTTGGGATCTATATCTGGCCCCTGGCTCCTTCCTCTCTCTCTCTTTCCACTTCTTCTGCTTCCTGGCTGCTGTGAGGTAAGCAATTTTCTGTGCCATGTCCTTGTGCTATAATGTTTCTATCTCACCACAAGGCTAAAATCAGTGGAGCCAGCTGACCATGGACCGAAACCTCTGAAACCATGAGCAAAATCATAGCTTTCCTCCATTTAGTTGTTTACATCAAGTATTTTGTCACAGCAACAGAAAGTTGACTAGCACATATCCATTGAGTAATTGCTTCCCATTTTCTTCTCTCACAGTCCATGGAAAACACTAATCTGCTTTCTGTGTGTATGGATTTGCCTATTTGGAATATTTCATACAAATACAAATTTACACATTATTGCTATTTAGTGTCTAGCATCCTTTGTTTAGCATAGACATTTTTAGATTAATTCATGATGTAGCTCGTATCAATACTTTATTCCTTTTTATAGTCAAGTGGTACTCCATCATGTGGGTATACTGTAATTTATTTATTCATTCATTGGTTAATGAACATGATGATTGCTTTTACTGTTTGCCTGGTTATTAATAATGCTGCTGTAAACACTCATGCACATGTTTTTATTTGAACATGTTTTCAATTCTCTTAGGAATACAAATGCCAGGCCATATGATTATTCTATGTTTAACTTTTTGAAAAACTAAGAGCCTTGCACATGCTAGGCAAGAGCTCTACCACTAAGCTACATTCCCAGCCCTTATTAATTTATTTTGAAACAGGGCTTCACTAAGTTGCCCAGGCTGGGCTTGAACTGCAATCCTTTTACCTGAGCTTCCCAAGTAGCTCAGATTTAAGCACTCTATGAAATTTTCATTTAAGTTATTCTTAACTCCAGATATGTATTTTTTTTCCTTTTTGTAACTTCTCCTTATTGTGTGTAAAATACAGAAAATTGAATAATTTATTTGTTTATTGAAATAATTCTTCTATTGATGACACACCCTTCCTTAGATCTTTTAGACATGGTTCCTTAAGACAGGGTCTTGCTATATAGTTTAGGCTGGCTTTGAACTCATGGTGATCCTCCTGTCTCAGCCTCCCCAGTGCTGGGATTACAGGTATGTGCCAGTACACCCAGATAATTTCATCTTGAAATATGATAAGTTTCCATTTTTTTTAGCTGTTTTAATTTTTTCACTGCCATTGTCAGGAACTGAGTGGAGTGGTAAAAATCAGCTAGGATAATTCTGGTTTAATGGCAATTCCTTTTTATTGGACATGGCTTGTTCCCTGAAGGTGCATGAGCTGGAAGCTTTGTCCCCAGTGCAATGGTACTGAAAAGTTGTGGGACCTAAGATCCTCAAATGTGGAGCCTAGTGGGAGGTGAGTAGGTTATTGGGCACCAGCCTAATGAGTACACTGACTTTCTCAAGAGACTGAATTAGTTCTCTGGGGCTGAAATAGGTCTTGTGGGACTGGATTAGTCAACATAAGGCTGGGTTGTTATAAAGCAGGTCAGCTTCTCTTCTTGCTTCCTCTCTTAGATACATGTCTGTCTTCTGCATGGACCCACTTGCTCTTTTCCTTTCTGCCCCAAGTTGAACAGTCACAAAGCATTACCAGAAGCTAGCACTACCCACTTGGTTCTCCAGAACTGTGAGCTAAAAGTGCTCCTTTTGTTTATGAATCACCCAGCCTCAAATTATTGTTATAGTAACAGCAAAAAGACCAATAATCACTGATTGTAAGGCTCAGTGGATTTTATGTGCTGAACTGCTAATTGAAGACTTTTATCAAATTAATAATACTCCCCTCTGTGCCCAGTTCAGGAAAACTTTCAGTCACAAGAGACATCATAGTAGAGTTGCTATGAAAATGGACTCTTAGGCCAAATGAGTTGAATTTAGCCTCTGTCACTATTGTGTGGATGACTTTGGATCAGTTACATAAGATCTCTGTGCTGCTATTATTTTATCTCAAAAATGCCATGTATTTTGCTGTATTCTCCTCATTAGAAGGAGTCACTCTGTCCAGCTACATCAAAAGGCCATGGTCACATAAAAGTGTGCATGGGGCTTCCCACAGTGAATTGGATCTTCCTATTTAGTCTGAAATTTCTTCAATGTTTTTTCTATATTTATATATTTTTTTCTCTGTGCTTCAGATAGGATGTTTCTTACTGGACACTGATGCTTTCCTATTGTTTTCAAATCAGAAGCAATTCTGCTTTTGTTTCTTCCTTCTTCAGTTAAGCTTAATTATACTTATAAGTTCTTTGTTTCAAATATATTTTCTTTGTTTTTTCTTTTCTAGAACTGTCATTTGGTTATTTTGATAGATTACAATTCTTGTTTGATTTTTTCCCCCATTAACTTTATCTTTCTTCTTAAAAACATTCAGGACAAGTACAGTAAAATCTTGGATTGCAAGTAACTTGTTCTGGAAGTGTTCTGTAAAGTGAACAAACATTTCTAATACATTATAACTTGATAAATGAGCAATGTCTTGTAATATGAGTAGTATGTGATGACAAATATCACATGATCACACCCGAGCCAATGTTCTCTCTCCCTCTCCCTCCCTGTCTTGTTATGGAATTGTGGGTGATCATCTCTCAGTAGCAAGAGGTTATGGAGGACAGCTCCTCTGGAGAGGAGGAGATGAAAAAGGCAGCAGGATCTCTCACTTCAAAGGAGATAAGGAAGTTGTCTAAAATGTGGAAAATAGTGCAAAATTTGTAGGAAATACCACTCAAATAAAGCTGTAGCAGTGTGAGTGATAAATCTGTTGAAAGACAATGTAATGTCACATTTCCATGAAATCTTCAAAAGCAGGCAAAAGCAAGTGTCATTGTATAGGTTCTTTGTTAAAGTTGCATGAAAAGAAAAAGATTTCACTGAGCCAATAGGCAGCAGTGATCCCGTTAGTGATAGTGAAAGTCTCCCACACAATAGCCCTCCTCTCTCTTGTCTCCCTTACACCAGCCACAAAGGTTTTCAAAAGTAAGTGCAGGTAAGTTTGTTTATTTTTCTTTACATTTTATATTTTCTTTATTATTTTATATTATGTTACAGTATTATAATAATTTTTATGTGAATATTTTTGGGTTGTGGAATGAATCATCTGCATTTCCTTTATTTCTTATGAGGAAATTCACTTTGATATACAAGTGCTTTGGATTACAAGTATGTTTCTGAAACAAATTATGCTTTCAAACCAAGATTTTACTATACTTTAACTTTTTGGTCACTTGACTTCAATATCTGGGTAGCCTGTAGTTCTGAGTTCTCTCTGTTTTATGTGTTTATTTCCTCATCTATCTATCTATCTATCTACCTATCTATCTATCTTCCTGTCTTTCAGATTAAATAGCATTTTTGAGTGTACATATTACATATTTAAAAATTGTAGCACCTTCAGCTAGTACATTCCTCTAAAGAGAATTAATCTTCTATCGATAAGGTGGTGAGCTATCATTTCAATGAATTGGAGATTATGCTTTGTAGAAGTCAGGTTGTATCCCCAAGGCCTCTACCAGGGGTTTAAATGAACAGGGAGAATTCCATGGGTCCTCTAGCCTCTCCCTTTCTCAATTACAGTAGTCTTTGTCTTGGTTGTCTGCCAAAAATCCCTTTTAAGTCTTCTCAGCATTTTCAAGGTTTTCTGCTTAACCTTTTGAACATTGCATTGCCCCATTGTTTTATTTCCTAAACAGAAAGAGAGAACTGTACAAAAAAACAATACAAGACAGTGACTAAATCTGGCAGGGGGTGCCATTCTAAATGACGCAGCTGCGCAGTGGCCATACAGATCCTCCTAAAATATGAATGAAATAATGTCGCTCCTGGTTGACACTGTTTAAAGGAAATTCTGCCCAGGTTCTGCAGGATCCTCAGTAATCAATGCCGGATTTGCTCTCCAAGTCCTTCCCTTCTCTCCTTCCTTCTCCCAACCTCTCTGGCCTCTTGTTTTCCATGAGGTCACCTGAGAAACATGCATTTGTTCATCCCTCTCCCTGGGACCCATTACCCTGAGGGTTTCTGGTTAAAATTCAGTTTGTGAGGCTGGAGCCCTGAGCTGAGTCTATACAGCCTTGCCTCGCTTTGCCATCTGCAAGCACATAAGTGGGGTGATGTCAGAAGGTGTCTGTAGTTCATTTGTTGGTCTCACGCCAATGCCACCTCCATCACATTAAGGAGCTACTTTGTTTTTTTAACTAGTCTCTCCTGAGCTTTGAGCACTGCCTGGCACATGTCAGGAAAGTGAAACAGGCTTCTTTTTAAATGACTATTGTTGAATGAAAAGTCCAGATTATTATAAGACCACAGCTGTCTTAAAAGCTTGACAGAACCTGTTTGGTTTATATCTAGATGTATCCCCAAAGGGACAAAATGGAGCTTTGCAGAGGTGACTGGATCATGGGTGTGTGATACTGGATTATCCCACTGAGAGATTTATAGCTGGATGCGATGTTGGGATGTGAAGCCTGTAGGAAGAGGTGGGTCACTGTGGGCGTAGGAGGATGGGTATATGTATAGACTCCTCCTTTGATGGTTTGGTTCTTCCTGTCTGCCATGCCATAAACTGTTTTTCCTCTGCCATGCCACCCTGCCTTGGAACCAGCCTACTATGTACTGAAAACTCTACAGGCTGTGAGACAAAGTAAACCTCTCCGTTAATTTGTAGGTGTCAGGTATTTTGTCCCAGTAATGAGAAAGTAAGAAGACAATTATGCTGTCTATAGAAATTAGGGAAGTAGATAACTTTGGGCTATCCAAAGCTGATTTTGGAGGCCAAGGAGAGGAAAGAGTATTCTAGGCAAGGGAAGGAGCTATAAAAATGTTAGAGGTATGGGACAGAGCCTAGTGGTTTATTTATGATTCCTATTAAACTCATTCAAGTGGTTATAACAGAGGGATATATATGTATATATAAATGAATATATATATATTTTACTGATACACTGAAAATAAAATTCAAATAGAGGCATGATTTTGAGAAAAAAAAACCCACTCCAAATTTAGACCAAGGCCATTTGAAATTCTCTCAGCATTTTTATTTCTGATCTCTAAGAAGTAGGGAACTGTCTGGGGGTATAGATTGTGGTTAATTTTAATTTACAAGAGCCATGTGTCACTATGTGTCACCATGAACATTTATTAAAGTCACATAAATTAAAAAACTGAAAAGAATTGGGATGAAGTGTAGCAGAAAGATACTTGTAAAGATTTGAGGCTAAGAAAAACCTTCTGTGTCCAGGAAATCTTCCCATGGGGAACCAGGTCCAGCTCTGGAAGGAGCAGAATCATGATGACTCTGGGATGGGAATGTGGACAAAGGAGATCAGGGTGGAGCTGCCTTCCTCTTGCCAAGAAGGAGGCATGGGTGTCCACAGGAGTGGTAGGCAGACCACTGTAACCATGCTATTTAGAGGACATTTTTCATGATCCAAAGCTTAACGTTTACTATGGTTACAACTTGCACACATTAACAGTATCCTATGAGATCCAATTGGAAGGCACTGGCTCATTTTTGATGAAAACATTCAGCAAAATTGCTGGACCACATAGCACTTCTGTGACTGCTCTTGCAGGTTTTGGCATGTTGCAATGCCTCACAATAAATTTATTTAATGGTGTTCATTCCTGCAAGAAAGACCAATTTTGAGCTGTTTGCCTTCCAATTCTTAACAGAGATGTGATGAGAAAGTCAGAGGCAGAGGCAGGTCAACTTCCTCCATTCTTCCATGTGTTCAAGGACATGTTTTTATGACTTGAATTTCATCTGCTTGGCCTCCCTTCTTCCCCTGACATACGCAACACCCTTGTATTATAGCTGAGGGTACTTTCTGTATCTGTAACCTCAGCCTCTGAAAATCCCATCCCTACATTTTTGCACAATTGCTATTACAATAGTGCCATTGGCCACTGATTATCCTGGTGTAAAATCCTGATATTAAATGAGATTGGAGTTAATTGCAGAGTGGAGAGAGAATGAGCTTTTGGATCATGAGTCTGTGTTTGAATACTGGTTTCAGCACTCAAGAGGTGTATGCTTTTAAGCTACTGTAATTAGTCTCTTCAATTTTTAATCTGCAAAATGGCCATCCTGGAATGACCAGTGGATGAAGTGCTTACATTTAGATTTCACAAGTCTTGTTGTTTTGTTCTCTACAGCTCTCCTACTTGCTATTACCAGGGGATCTGTGATCATTACTAAGCAGTTCACCTGCTACATTTTATTAGGCAGTGAATTCAGTAACCCATAATGTTTGCCTTTGCTTCTAGACTTCTCAGGGCTGAATTTATTATTATGAGATGTTACTGTGCAACATCAATATTAATATGAATTTTGGTGCATGTGACCTCTGTTTTCTCTTAAATTCCATCTAGCAAGTATATACCCAGTATTCAATCCTTTCAAATGTGGTCACAGTATGTATTATAAATGACAAATTATATTTACCAAGAAATTATCTTTACCAAGAAATTCTATTTGTAAATATTACACATTCAGCCAATGACATACCTCAATAGTAACCATTAGCACCCAACCGTTTGACACATCCTGGAAATGGCCGTTCTGAGTTGAGGTAGTCCATCTACTTTGTCTTTAAATTATAGAATTATCAGATTGAAGTCATTTATGATGAGAGATAATAGAGCTAAGAAGGAAACTATTGAGTTATTGAGTGTGATACAACAGTTTTGCAGAGGGGAAACTGAGGCTCGTGAACTGAGATGACAGGTATGGTCAGGCAGGAAAGAAACTGCTTCTTTATATCTGCAATGGAAGCAATCCTGGTCCCAAACAGTGAAGAAATGTGTATGCCCCTCTGGAATATATCAGGAGCACCGCTGGTTCGCCATTTGGTTACCAGCACACCCTAGTTTAGAACGCCAAGAGGGGCAAAAGTATGTCTAACACAATCCAGGTCTACCACAGATTATTAGAAGTAGAAATGACTTTGGTACTAGACACATATAAATAGGGGCATCTTGGGATCAACTATCACATCCTCTTTTAATGCTCCACGAAGCCATGATTGTGACCTGCATAGTAACAGTGTGTGAGAATCTGTGTGTATGCCCATGTTCATATGTGTTAGTGTGTTGATTACTAATCTCCTTCATAAGGCAGAAAGTTGCTTCAAAAACCAGACCTCTTCCAGCAGCAAGCTGATGCCCAAGCTCCTTTGAAGCATGAATGACTGAAACCTGGGCAGAATTCCCACGCTCTGACCCATCTCCCAGCTGCAGCCCGGCCCACTCTGTGCACCATCCAGAGCTGTCTGCGGCTCAGACCAGGCTCAGGGGACATTTGCAAGCAGGGAAAGCCACCCATATAGCTTCTGAGTTATAAGTGTGAACCCTTCCCCGGGCTTCGTAATCATTTATGCCACAAAACGTACCTTCACCCTGAAAGTTCACAGCCACTTTGTTTGCTTGGTGTTTCTGAGAGGAGGTCAAACTGGAAACTGCAAATGCGGAGCTCCTTGGCCTTCTGAAGCAGAAAGGGGAGGCACGCACGTGCTCATGTGTGCCAAGTGGTAGCCTTGTCCAAGGCATGGAGAGATGTCCAAACTCAAGAGAGATAAAATTAGTCTGAGGAATTTTATCTAAATTTCTTCCAAGTGAGTTTATAAATGTAGTGAAAATTATAGTGTAGGAGCATTCAAATAGGATAAGAAATAATAGGGGCCATAAGGAAAGTCAGTCACTAGAATTTTTCGGTATTAAAATGAACCTCGATATCTAGGGCTCTCCGGAGGCCAAGTTTGAAATCTATGCTTCCTTCCACTGAGTTAATTTTCCTCAAGACCAATTAAAGTGCAGTCTGGCAGCTTCTATACTGTGCAAGAAATTCCCATCCACAGCCTCCCTTTCTGGAGCACAGTCCTGGTTTGTGCTTCTGTTTACAAAACATGGAGATATGTTCTGAAGGACACGGGGGCTTCTTCTCAATTATCCCTTGGACCTCACCCATCAGTCACACCAGGGTGAACTGAGGCTTAAACTAGAGATAAGATAACCATCTTCTCATTTGTTGCTTTGTGTTTAAGGAAAAAAATGAAAAGAGGTTTTAATCAGGAAGGTATAAGAGACATGATTTTCATGTTTTGCTTATAATTCTCTTTATCATTGACAGTAAGGACATTTTGCTTCCAGCACCATTTCTAATGTATAGAACCATTCTGTATAGAACCAAGACTGTAGGGGTGAGAGGAGGAGAATGCAGTACACAAAGAAGTGGGATGGAGGACCACACATGGGGCCATCTCTCTAAAGTTGTCTTGTCCATTTACACTCTTAGCAGAGGTCCCATTGTGCCATGCTGGGCTGGCCTCTCCTTTAAGCTCCCTCAATTAAATCCACAGAGTATAGGGTCACATAATAGTCTGACCCATGGCCATGCCCATGATCACTCAATAGCAGAGCAATTCTTCATTTTTTAATTAGCTAATCATATTTTTGTCTTCACTGAAGTAGTGCTTGTGTCGTTTGTCCATTTTTCTATTGAGTGGTTTGTCTTCTCATTTATTTGCTCATGTTGGTAGATAGATAGATAGAGTGGGCAGATAGATGATAGATAACAGAGATAGATTCTGATTTTATTTCAGCAATGTGTGTTACAAACATGTTCCCATTTTTAGCTCTTTATACAAAATTTTCTAAGATAGTCTGTGATAACCAGCTGGTTTTAATCTCCATTTCATGGATCATATCAATCACATCTTTTGTGATGAGTAATTTTGTGTCTTGCTTAAGAAATCCTTCCTAACCCCAAGGTCAGAATGATTCTCATCGACATTGCTTCTATGTGTGTTTAAAGCTTTGTTCCTGACATTTAAGTTTTGAATCCATCTGGACTTAATTTTCCTATAGTGAGAGATAGAAATCTATTTAATTAAGTCCATGCGATGATGTGCTTCTTAGTTCTGTGTGTTATGTAGTTTCTCCTTTGGACAAGGACCTCCCCTAACACTGTGGCCATTTATCACGTTCCATATACTTTCTCATCTGTTTCTGGATCCTATACTGTTTTATTCATTTATTCCATATCTTTTCTGGAGAATCAATCAAACTATTAATCATCTTACTGTCATGATCAGACCCATCTGGGTGGTGCATGTCTTGATTTCCTCATAAATTAGAAAACAGAAAAATGAGAACACAGAGAATGTGCCCCATCTGCCTCTGCCTCCCCATCATTGTCTGGTACATAACATGCTCTCTTTAACATATGTCCTTGTTACTTATACCATCTAAAGGTGAAGGCTGCCCTCTCCTTGAACATGGAAAAGTATGTAGTTACTTAAAAGTTGGGGTGTGTATTAGAAGTGACAAAAAGTGGCCCCAGAGACTGAGTCATTAAAGGCCTATAAGATTTGCCTCATTCAATACAGCTCTTGTGCCTGAGCCTTGAGCCAGCAGGCAAGATTCTCACTGCCCCAGGACTATCTTGATGAAGATGACAGAGACCTGGGTCACGCAGGTAAAGTCAAGAGGACTTTAAAGTCCACAGCAGGCAGACAAGGATCAAGTTACAGATAGGCATTCTCGCCCAAGCCTTTTAATGACACCAGGTAATTGAAAGAATTCACCAAAGTAATTTTATCATCCAATATTTTGATTCACAGGAAGACGAAGCTCTGGGCATCAGTCATCCTGGGTTATATCCAGTCTCCTGCCCCACAGAATGTGAGCCTAATGGGAAGGCCAGTGCTTTGTACCCCTGAGTCTCGGGTTGTCATGCTGCCGCAGATGAACAGAAGGCAGCAGAGTGGCCCTGAAGGGAGATCTGGTGTAGACAGAAGTTGGCACCAGGGGCTCTGGGATGCTGGAATGTGGTCCCCTGGTTAGCACTTTCCCTGCCTGACCATACCTGTCATCTCAGTTCACGAGCCTCAGTTTCCCCTCTGCAAAACCGTTGTATCACACTCAATAACTCAATAGTTTCCTCCTTAGCTCTATTATCTCTCATCATAAATGACTTCAATCTGATAATTCTATAATTTAAAGACAAAGTAGATGGACTACCTCAACTCAGAATGGCCATTTCCAGGACGTGTCAAATGGTTGGGTGCTAATGGTTATTATTGAGGTATTTCATTGAGTGAATGTGTAATATTTACAAATAGAATTCCTTGGTAAATATAATTTGTCATTTATAATACATACTGTGACTCTCATCAGCTCCACTATGCAGAGCTACTTGTCTGTGGAGTGACTAAGAGTTCTGCCCTGTGTGCCCAGAGTGTCAGGCTCCAGTGTAGGAGGCCAAGTCTCTGTGCTGGGCTTGCAAGCCCACCTGAGCCCTTCCCCAGGCCTTGCTGCCATTTCCCTGATTTTGGCACAGAAGCTCAGTATCACCATCAGGTGAGTCTATTAGCATGGAAATACTGAAGGTAACTAAGTCCAGATGGAGCAAAGTCCTTCCACCCTGTCAAGTATACATATTCACAGCTTCTGGGGTGTTATGGTTTATGTCTCAATGTTCCCTAAAAGCCTCATGTGCTCATAAGCAAGGTTTGGAAGGTGATTGTTTTATGAGGCTTTACAGCTGACTTGCTGTTAGGAGGTGGGACCTGATGGGAAAAGGCAAGTTACTTTGGGCATGGACTGGATGAATATAGTTAATAATAGTGTGTTGGACATTTCAAACTTGGTAAGAGAATTAATTTCCAATGTTTTGCCACATAAGTTTGAACCTATGACTGTGCTTGCAAGACTAGGAATGAGAGCTCTCTTGTATGTTTGCATCTATCGATCGATCTATCTATCTATCTATCTATCTATCTATCTATCTATCTATCTATTTCTATCTCTGTCATTCAGGGAGAGGGAGGAAGGGTGGTGTCTGTGGACTGCAGTCGTCTCTGTGACATTCGTTCTTCTTCCACGTGGCTTATCCAGGGATCCAGTGTGTTCAGGGGAGGGGCTAGTGGCTGGGCATAGCTCCCTGGAGACCCCAAAGGTCCTCTCCACTACCTACTGTTTGGCTCCTATTTGCTTCCTTCCCCTGACTCAGCTCCTAGTCGGTATTGTCAGCATCTCACTGTGAGACCTCTGTGTTGGTAGCCAGCCAGCCCCGTGGGGATGGAAGGCAAGGACTCTCCCATGCCAGTCCCTGTCCTGGGAAAAATCAGGCTGGGACCTGTGGCTGCCATGCTGCTCTCTCTCCTCCATGTGACTCTGTCTTTCTTCAGCTCTCCTTTACCTTGTCCAGAGAATGGAAAGCCAAGTCCCCTGCACACATGAAGGCCACCCAAGGAAGGGCCAAGCCCTGGGAGATCTTCAGGAAGCCATCTCATCTAGCTCTGCTGGGAGTGGCTAGGGAGGAAGTAGACCACTCTTCATGGAGAGAGGAGGTGGCCCCTGTCCCCAGAGCCCACCATTTGTCCCGTCCTCTTCTCCTGCTCCTTGAGATGGGGCTGGAAAGCAGGACAGAGGAGGCAGTAGTGATGGAGGGAGGCACTTTTTGGCCAGTTCCTGAGTGAGAGGCAGGAGCAGAGGTGGTCTCCTCAGGTTTTCTTGTGCTCCTTGAGATTGTTGGACAAATGAGACTTTTATTTTCACCAGGGCTCTGTGGCTGAGTTCCCTGGGCCTCCTGTGGTCCAGATGCTCCTGATACAGCAGCTCAGAAGCTTCCTGGCGTGGGAATGAGGGTTGATCAATGTTCTGTGGATTTAGGCAGTGGCTGTTCTTCATTTTTACCTTGACTTTTACCCAACTAAGTCTATTCTGGAGTGGAGTCTGAATAAGGTGCCGTGTTGCATGCTGAGCCACTAGAGCTCACCCTTCCCACTTTAGCCCTTTAGACAGTGGGTCAATGTCACACAGAGAAACTTTTCCTTGGATTAAATTCCTTTTCATTGTAGCTAAATAAGAAGTCATTATCGCATGCCTACATGTTTATAAAACACAAGGCTGTATATCTCAAATTATGAGGTGCCAAGTGTGGGTCACCCCAATAGGTCAGAGCCCCGTAAAAACACTCTTGATGGATTACTGTAGGAAAAGACTCACAGTTCAGGCTCTGATTTGACCCTGGGCTTTTTAGTGGACAGATACTACTCATTGAAACTTGCTCATGAGCTGAAATAAATACTGTCCTAAAGTTCATTAAGAACTAGAGGCTGCTAATCAGTGAGCTTACTTCTACCTAGGCCAGTAAGCCACATCTCCACGTGTAAATCCATATACAGAGAGCTGGGCTTCCCACAAAGAAGTGAAGAATATCCAAGTTAAAATGGTGCATCCTAATGACTTCAGAGTTGCCTTACTTTCAATTACTGCTATTCTTTATTTTCTTTTTTACTTATTTTTATTTTTTATTAGTACATGTTTGTAGTCCGTAATGATTAAATTCATCATGGGGAGTTTGTGCATGGACATAGCATCTCTTGATTCTTTTTTCATCCCCTTGCCTCCCATCTTTTTCTGCTCCTTCCACTTCTTGGTCTCCTTCCCATTTGTAAAAGGTTGATCTCTCTATTTCCTCTTATCTATTTGTGTTTCTGTCTTTATATTTTGGGTTTCTCATATGAAAAATGTATTTAAGATTATGTGTCTGATTTATTTCACTTAATATTGTGGTCTGAAGATGTATATTTAATACACCTAATGCATATGGTCTGTCTTTGACATAACCAAGTTTGCAGAGAGTTGCTTCATTAACCCTAGAATGTGTAGGGATACACAATTGAATCAGAGGGAGTTTGTACAATAACTGCCTTCTGAAAGGATGTGAAGACATATGTGCTTTGTAGTTTCAATATGAATCATCTCTAGGTGTTAAGGAAATGTTCACACAATTCTCACATCCATAATACTGTACGGCTTTTCTTCATTATTGATGTACTACCTGAGAACATGTACTGTTGAAGCAATTTTTTTTTTTTGAGACAGGGACTTGCTATGCAGCCCAGACTCCCAGAAATGATCCTCCTGCCTCAGCCTCCTGACTGCTGGGATTACAGTTGTGTGCCACCATGCCTGATACAATTAATTTCATTAATTATCAGGATGACTTGAGTAATATCATTGTTTTTAATTTTTTGTGAATTTTATAAAAATGTACATGAACTATGCAGTATAAACAATTAAAAGGTCCAGAGAAGAAGGCCAATGGAAAAAGCCTCATAACTCTAAGATTAGAAATGACAACTGGCCTCTGTTGGAGCCAGAAAAATGTGGGTCGTGGAGAAAATGGGTGATGGTCAGAGCCAGTGATCAGGGACCTGGGCATGGCCTGCAGGGTGAGTGGCTGCTTGGCAGTTTCATTTTATGATGTGTTGCTTTGGTGCACAAGGGCAGGGCATTGCTCTGGAAGCAGAGAGCACTGTAGGCATTGAAGCCAGATTGGCATAACTGGAGGCTGCTGCTGACATCTGAATCCAAAGGTCTGAGCCCTCTGGACACCTGTAGACACCCAGAGGACTTCTGATTTCCCTGGACTGCTTTCCCACCTCCTCCTGCAGCTGTATGGATGTCTGATCACCTGCTCCAGGCCCCAGGGAAAGCATGCGTGATGAGGGACAAGCAGGGAAAGAAAGAAGGGGGCATCTAAATTAAAAGGGAGTTCAGACACAGATCACAACTGAGGGCTCACAGTTTATAAAAAAAATAGGTTTTGTTGAAAGACAAAGAGGTCAGAATGCAGCAGACTCAGCTCTCACTGCACGCTCAGCCTGGTGACTGAATGAGCCAAGGCTTTCCCCTGCATTCCCTCAAGTGACCCCTGTGGGTTTGTGATTACCAAGTGCATTTCAAAGACAGACAGTAGACGGCCTGGCTCCCACTGCATGGCCAGGAAGTGGGGATGGAAGGCCAATGTGCGCCCCAGGCAGCGCCAGGCAGGAGAACCAGAGGAGGCACAGACACTGCATTACTCATCTGTTCAGGAAAAAACACAAATATTTGCATGTTTTCTGCTTTGGTTCTTTAAGCATTTCCTGACTGCCTGGAGAGAAGCTTGGAGTCTGCACGAGATTTTGTGGTTGTTTGTTTTAGTTCACTATATGCACAGAGGGACCATTTTTTTGACACAACTTCGCAAAGATGATTTTAGTTCTCAAAATGTTAATATAAACACAATGATCTCAAGCCCTTGTTAAATTTTCTTTTTATGAACATTGTTGTGGTTTTTCCCAAGATGCAAAGAATTCTTTCTTTTCTTTTTGTGGTGCTTGGGATGGAACCCAGGGCCTTGTACTTGCTAGGCAAATGTTCTACTACTGTCATAGCCACTTTCCCATTACTGGGACAAAATATCTGGCACCCACAAGTTAAAGGAAGAAAGGTTTATTTTGGCTCAAAGTTTGTCGAGGTGGCTCCAAGGAAGGGAGGCATGGCAAAGAGGCCCGACAGAAGTGAAACAGTCCATAGTAGGGGAGGCAGGAAGCACCAGGTTTCCTTTTTTCCATTTTTATTCCCTCCAGGCTACAAGCCTATTGGTTGGTGCCACCCAGGGTGGGCCTTCCTTCTTCAGTAAGTCTATCATCTACACCAAGAACTGTGCTACACCAATTCAGAAGACTAATCCAGTAGCTCACACCCATGATCCATTCACTCTTAAAAGCCTTTCCTAGGAGCACATGAAGCTTTGGGGAGACTTCTAGATACAAGCCATAACAACCACTGAGCTTCTTTCCCAGCCAGGATGCAGAGGATTCCATCCAGAGGAATCCTTGAAAATCCACTTCAGTAAAACAGACCCTGCTCAGGAGAGATGTGGAATTTGGAGCAGGTAGGGAAGGAAGGAACAACTGAAGTCATGAAGAAAACTATGTTCTCTTTCTCTCCTCAGAGCTCAAAGTTCTCCACAAAATAAACCCAATGCAACTCATTTTGTTCCCCCATTTTTTTGTTGTTTATTATGTGAACACTTGGAAGGCCATTTAAATTTAGAGATTTTAAAAGCTATATCCTCTCCGTCCAAGCTGGAAAACTATAGACTTTCCTCCACTCTGCTGGAAACTGTCTTGGGTGACACCATTTGATTGTGTGTTCAATTGTTCTTCTTTCATTTCCTACTATGTAAAATAGGGACCACAGATTATGTCCAGGCACTGTGGCCTGACCTGGCTCCACAAGGCCGCATGTCTTTCTTGCCTGTTGCCCTGACTGAGTTTGTACAGTGTGGTAGGGGCAGGATCTTCCCAGTGTCACCTTCAGTCTCAAGACTTGTCCTGAGCTGAGCAGAGTCAGGGTCATGAGAACAGAGGGACCTCCTTGGTCCTTTTCTCTCTGTCTCTCTGATGTCCCCATATGACCTCTCCACCTGATGGCTTGGGAATAGGGTCCTCTCACAGGGCTGGAGAAAGAAGGAGCTAAGGAAAGCTGGCTGAGCTGTAACCTTCTCTGAACAGCCTCAGACCTCCCAACATCACTTCTCCCATACCAGGGCACTTAGACTGTCACCCAGGGCCCTGGGAAGGGAAAGTGATACCTAGAGAATTTGGGGATAGACTTTAAATCACCACAGGAAGACCCCTGGCCACTAATCATGCATGTTCTTCCCACATCTCTACCCCAAACCCCCACAGTTCCTTCATTGCTTGGGCCAGTTCCAGCTGCAGATGAGGCAGCTTGGTGTGGTTGCTCAAGTCCATGTCCTCTCCATCTGAAGACCTGGGGCAGAAGAGACAGATTCTGTCCCTCATTCATCTACTGCAATGTGGATGACGACGACGATTGTCTCCTGGGAAGGGGGGGAGTGGATCAGTAGTGTCTGTATCACCTTGGAACCCATCGAACACTTCCTGAGCATTTGGGCCAGGCCCACTGGCCCACTGTCCAGAAAAGCTTCTACCTGGCTTCTGGCTTCATCCTCCAAGTGCTGAACCATCCTTAGTTTCCATAAGAAGTGATGGATTTCTGAATCTGAACAGTTTTCTCAGCCTGATTCCTACTGTGTAACAAATTACAACTTAATGGCTTAAAACAACACCAGGTTCTTGTGTCTCAGTCTTTGTGGGCCTGGAGCTCAGGCCTGGTGCAGCTGGGTTGTCTGCTCTGGGCCTCCCAAGGCTGAAGTAAGGTCTTGGCCAGGCCCAGTTCTCACCCAGGGTCAGGGTCTTTTCTCAAGTACTCTGGTTGCTGGTAAAATTCACTTAAATGCTTCCCTACTGGCTCTCAGTGGCTAGAGGTCACCAGAGTTCTTTGCCTAGTGGCCTGAGGACAATTCACAGGGAGCACGTCCACCTCTCCTGCCACAGCTAGAGAGAACTTGCGTTTAAGAAGCTCATTGATTGTGTAAGGCTCTCCTGGATAACCTCCATATCTTAAGATCAGTTGATTCAGGACCATAATCACATCTGCACATTCCCTTCACAGCTGTATCCAGATTGTTGGAGGTAGACGAATAGCTTGAGGAGATGCATGTTCTACACTTGGGCACCATCTTAGAACTCTGCCCACCCATGGCAATTTGGGATCTAAAACCTTTATTTCCTTGTGCATAACCTTCGGAGGTGCCCCACCATAAATCTAGCTGAGATGAGCCCTTCTGTTCTTTGGGCTTCTGTATCATGATGGGAAGGCAGGCTTTGATGTTTCTTAGAAACACTATTTTTAACGGACAGAATTCAAGAAACCCAGACTGTAGATTCTCAGTTGTATTTCTTTTTCTGTTTTTTTTCTTGGTATGAGGACCAAACTCTGGACCTTGCACTTGCCAAGCAGGCACAGCACCACTGAGCTACATCTCTAGCCCTCTCAGTTCTATTTTTATAAAAGGATTGATGAGGTGCCAACTTAGATCTTTCTGAGGTCTTAACAAGTGATCTTACAAATCTACCTTTGACCTTTGGTTTGAAATTCTTTATGTTAGCATTTTTTTTTAATCTGCACATACTAAGAATGGTGGATTTTATTTTCCTGTCTGGCAGCTTTCTTCTCCTTCTCCTTCTCCTTCTTCTCCTTCCCTCCTCCCCCTCCCCACTCCTCCTCCTCCTTCATTTTCTCCTCCTCCTTCTTCCTCTTCTCCTCCTCCTCCTCCATCTCCTCCTCCTTCTTTTTCTCTTCCTCCTCCTCTTCTTCTTCCCTTTAAATTTTGCATGAAAATTAAGCAATCATTTTTCATCATTTCTTTATGCTTTCCTTATCATACACAGTGAAAATACGCTGTTACTTTCAGCAAGCTTCCCACATTTTTCCTGGATCATTTTTTATATTTACTGTTTTCTATGTCACTACATGTGGCCATGTTGCTAATTTTTCCCACACTGCATAACAGCTCACCCTTCCTTTTCCTCCAGCCTCCAGCCCTTACTTATTCCCAGGCTCTGCAAGGACTTTGCCAGCCTCGACCTGTCACTGGGTCATGAGCCACCACCTCTTCTGGTGCGTTGTTCCATAGCTCTCCACTCTTTGGGATCTGGTATCCAGATTCTGCTATTTAGGGCCTGTGGCAGAGTCTCCTGACCCTGGGCTTGAGCCACATCACCTAGAATCTGGAGGTAGACAAGCCGAGCTGGTCTCCTGCTTTTGTGTCAGATGTGGCTCGGTCATCTCTGAAGCTTCTGTGCTCCAGGATCTGGTGTCCAGGGTGGGACATGTGACACATTTGGGGGTCCCTGCTTCTGTCTCTGATCACTCCTTCCAGTCTTTAAGAACCACAGCCTCAGCCTGGCAAGGTTTAACTTGTGGCCATGTACTCCTAGATTGTCTCCAGAGGGCCTGCTTTCTACCCTCCACTTTGCTTACACAGTTTTAATTTTTGTCATCTTTATAGCAAATAACTTCATGTAGCTTATTTGTTATTACTTCTTTTATTTTATTATTCATTCCACATCATTTATTTCCTTAACCAGATATAGAAGCAACCTATTTCTCATGTTGGCCATCTATTGAACCTTTTTGTTTGTCCTTTTCAATTTCGCTAATAACACTTATAAGTATTGAGAGTTTTAATTAAAGGTTGTTGGTACTGCAAAGTATGATAAAATATAGTGAATGCTTAACTTAAAAATACATTACAGTAAAGACACATTGTCTTTCATCTCCCTCAGTTACTCTCCTTTCCTTCAAACATGCTCATCCCAGTGTTCTTGCACTTTCTGCAGCAGCTCTGGAGTCCTCTTTCATAAGGGTCTTCAGTTGCATTGTCTTGGCTGCCTCAATGTCCTGAATTGTTTCAAAAATTTACCTTCCATGGTCATTTTGACTTGGAGAAGAGCCAGAAGCTGCATGCTGCCTATCCAGTGAAGTTATTCCTTTCTATGTTGTATCCAGGAAAGCTAGAGCAGAAGATATCAGCTTATCCATTACCATCTTCCCAAGTTTCTTTCATCTATTCTGTCTTAATTATCCTTATCAAGTCCTTGACCTGTGAATATTATATTTATCATTATGTATATTAATATCCTTATTTTATCATGTGTTTGCAGTTACCATGTTTTGTTTAGTCCCGCAGGGTGCCAAGCTTGCCTGGTTTCAACTCTCAGTCCCTTAGCATCTAACCCAGAACCAGTATCAATGCCATCTTCAGTGCCTATGAAATGATCTCATTTTACCTGTGAGCCAAGCCCAGCTATATGAACTTTTTAGCTTGACATTTCTTTGCTCCAGTTGCTCCTCATTTTAAGTTCCCTTTGCCCTGTTGCTGGTCATTTCACGAGCACAGGAGGGAACTTTTACTTTGACTGTCTGTAGTAATGCAAAAGTTTGCTTAGGAATAGAAGGAAGACTGATCCTAGGGGGCTTGGCAGGTGGGCAGTGCCATCCCTTCCTTCCAGCCCACTTATCTTTCAACCCATCATTTTATTGGCTCTATCCTTATAAATGCTTTCAGGAAGTGCTTTCTGAAACAATAAATACCTCTCAGCCCCCATTATCAGAAAATTCCTTGCATTTCATGACTGTGTTTAATTTTGCTCATATTCAGGGGAAAATGTAGGAGCCCACTGATCAGACTTACAACCCAAAACCTGAAATATGGGAATTAAAAATGCATTGGATAATTCTTCCAGCACTAAGAATTGTTTATTTTTAGAAATGTTTATTTCCAGCTCTTTAGTAGAGTTTGTGGAATAAAGTAATTCTCATTTCAAGAACAAAAGATGATGTCTTTATCCTTGTGGCCCACTATGTTGTTTCAAGACTTTGGGGAGAGTCAAGGGAGAGTTCTTACTTTCCCTGGGCCACAGAGGAAACAGAGCCCTGGTAGGGCAAGGGGCTTGCTCCCACTGTCAGAGCAGGTGGGCAGCAGTGACTCAGCCCTGGGAAGTGCTGTTCCCAAAGCCAGGCTTGTCCTCCCCATCCCTCAGTGGAAAGACCATTTTTCCACTTCTTTACAAAACAAACAAATAAATAAAAATCCTCTTTTTCTGCCTCTGGATACAGATGACAGTGATATTTTGTCCAAGAATCTTGAGCAATCATAAATGGCTTTCTTTCCCCCCTCCACACTGGAGATAAACCATGACTTGGTCTAACAAAACTGGTCATTGCTCTTGCCAAAGTATTTCATCACCTTCTGGCATCCGTTGTATCTGATACGCTTATCCAGGATGACGGATGGCTTGTTTCTTAATAAGTAGGCTAGTTAAGCAGAGAAGTTAATGACAGGAGATTTTTCTTTGGCTCCGGGGTTTGGCATGGACAGACAGGACCCTGCATGAGTTCCCCCAGCATGTGACGATAAGATGCTTCTATTCTGCCAGCAGAAAGCAAATTCATTAATTAAAAACACATTGCATGTTATCACAAATGGCTGAGTTTTTTTTTTTTCTAGCAAGAAATTACCCTTTGGCATTTATGATGAGCATGAAGAAGAACAGATAGTGCAATTACAGACATGACTTTATCTCATTGTAGGACAGCAAATATTTAGGATTAGGATTAAGACTCCAGGAGAGACAGCTTTCAGATCGTTCTGCAAAGGAAATGCTTGGGATAGTTGTTTGCATTTTGGGCTGCCTCTGGGAGGTCAACATTTGCTCAGTGCTGCTGGGTATCTGGGATGGAACAGGATAGGATCCTACAGTTTAAAGAAGGCATTGGAGTTATCTCACCCCTTTGTGCTTCAAACAGAACACAAAATAATAAATGGACTCATAAAATGTTTACAAAATGGAATAAAACCTACCAAAGTCAAGCTAGCTCTCTCTCTCTTTTTTTTTTTTTCTTTTTGGTACCAGGGATCGAACTCGGGTCCTTGTGCTTGTGCAGCAGGTGGCAAAACCACTGAGCTAAATCCCTGGCCCAAGCTCTCCTTTTGATAGAGATGAGTGCCATCTTCAGCCAGAAGAGTAGTTCCTTGTGGAAGTTTGAGTTCTATGGCATGGCATTAAGACAGCTTGGTTTCTGGAACCCATACTGCACTATCATGCCAGAGAATCTGAGATCTGAGATCCCACAATGGACCATCTCAGGGGAAATATTTGTCTACCTAATGGAGCTATTTCCAATATTCCATCAAGTAGTTTTGTATTGCTCATTTAAATTCCACTCTAAATCTTTTTACTTATTCATTTATTTATTTTGCAGCAGTGAGGATGGAACCCAGGGGCACTCTACTATTGAGCAACATCATTAACCCTTTTTATGTTCTGAGACCCAGTCTCCCCAAGTTGCCTAGGCTGGCTATGACCTTGCAGTCCTCCAGCTTTGGCTTCCCAAGTACAGGAGCTGGGATTATAGGTGTGCACCACCATGCCTGACCCAGACCTTGTTATTTTACAAAATCTATGTTTGAACTGGAAGAGCTGAAATTTATAGGACGTCTTCCCTAAGATGAAGTGATAAGTTGGTTTTCTTCCTGCAGTAATGTATCAGGCCTTTTCTGTTTGAAGATATTTACCCTTTCTGGTCAACTTTTCTCATTTCCCGACTACTCATCCCCCTATAAAGTCTGCAACCTCCTGTTTGGAAAATTTTTCAAATCCCTTCTACCTCCAGAAGCTCTTAGCACATACCACAGGTGACCACAATCAGGCCCAAGAATCCAGTATCAAGTACAACTGAACGTGTCATCCTTATGTGCCTGCTATGCTTGTGTAAAAGCTGCCAGATGTTCAGCCAGAGCTTTCATGGATAATTCCTTTTCTAAGATGACGACAGAGCCCCGCTGCAGCTTTTCTCCCAGGAACTGACTGCCTTTTCAATAATTTCCCTTTGCAAGGGCCTGGTTGATTGCAAGGCTCAGGAGCAAACACTTTTGTCCTATTAAGGACAAGTCTCATTAATTTCTTTTTTAAAATAAATTTTATTTTATCTCATTCCCCCCCCAAAGTCCCCTCCCCTCCCTATGTACTAAAGCTTTGTTTCCATTTTTTCCTTCTATTTTCATTTTTTTCTTGTCCCTTCCTTCCTTTCTCCCTCCTTCTCTCCTTGTTCCCCTTCCCATTTGAACACTTTCTTCCCATTTCCCCACATCCATTATATATTTCAGTCCGATTTCCACTTTCAGTTTCTCACACCAGAGAAACAATGTGGAATTTAGACATTTATTTATGATTTATTTTACTTAGGAGTATGATCTCAAGGTCCATCTATTTGGCTATGAATGTCTGAAGGTCTTCCTTCTTTATGGCAAAGTAGTATCCCATTGTATATAAAAACCACATCTTTATCCACTCATCATTTCATGGGCATTTGGGCTGTTTCCAAGATTTAGCTATTGCAAACTGTACTACTGTAAACACATGTGTATATATCACTGTGGTATGATGCTTTTAATTCTTTCAGGATGATACCAAGAAGAGAAATACCTGGGTCAAATGGAACCTCTAATTTTAATTTTTTGAGAAATCTCTACACTGATTTCCTCAGTGGTTGCACCAGTCTACACTCCCACCAACAGTGGAGAAGGGTTCCTTTTCCCTCACATTGCCTCCAGGATTTTTTATAGGTTGATTTCTTGATAGCAGCCATTCTTTCTGGAATGAGATCGAATCTCAGCATTGTTTTAATTTGTATTTCATGAATAACCAGTGATATCGAACTTTTTTTATATATTTATTTGCTGTTCCTACTTCTTCATCTGAGAAATCTCTATTCATTTCACATGCCCATTTTTGGATTGGGTCTTTAAATTTTGGGGGTGTCTGTTTTTTTTGAGTTCTTTATATATTCTATATAATAGTCCTTTATGATGTCCTGTTCTGATGAATAGCTGGTAAAAATTTTTTTCCTATGCTGTGGGTTGTCTCTTCACTCTTGGTGGTGGTTAGTGGTTTCGCTTGCTGTGCAAAAGCTTTTTAATAAGATGAGGTCCCAGTTGTTGATTCTTTGTAGTATTTCCCATGCAGTCTGGGTTTTGTTCATGAAGTCATTACCTACTCTTCTGTCTGCAAGAATTCTACCTCTTCTCTCTTCCAGCAGATTTAGTGTTTCTGTTTTAATACTTAGATCTTTGATCCATTTTGATTTTAGGTTAGTGCATAGTAAAATATATGGGTCTAGTTTTAATCTTTGGCATGTGAAAGCCAGTTTTTTCAGCACCATTCATTAAAGAGGCCACCTTTCTTCCACTGAAGGTGTTTGGCTCATTTGTCAAAGATAAGGTGACTGAGTGTGTTTGGAGTTGTTTCTGCATCCTCCAGTCTATTCCACTGATCCTCAGGCCTGTTCTTTTACCAATACCATTCCTTTTTTTGTTGTTTTTTTAAATCACAGTAGCTTTGTAGTATAATTTCAAGCCAGGGATTGTGATGCCCCTGCCTTGCCTTTGTTGCCCAGAATTGCCTTTGCTATTCTAGGTCTCTTCTGGTTCCAAATGAATTTGAGGATTATTTTTTCTAATTCTGTATATTCTGTGAGTCTCATTAATTTCATCTCATTCTTACACCCATTTAAAGTCTTTAGAAGTATGACTTTATAATCCTTTGTATTATGTGCGTGGCTTTGCTATGTGGTCACTCCTAATCTGTGACCCTGCCTTTATGTCTCACTGTTGTCACTACTGGATGAATGTCCAGGTAGATGGAGCTGCCCGGATAAAAAAAAAGTGATCCTAACAGACTCTACTTAAAAAGTGATAGTAATAAAATGGAACATTTGCATTAGGTACATCCAACACTGGGATCCTTACATTTTTCTTCCCTTGTCGATTTTGGTCCTGTAAAACAAACTGGATGTGAAATGACATTATTAAATTGTTTAACCATTACCCTAAATATGGAAATGCAGGGAAAATTTCAGAATAATTGAATTGTTCCCGTCATACTTACATAACAGAAAAATGTTATTTTACTGAATATTGCTCCATCAGATGACTTGTTTGGGTACCATATAAAGTCAATTAAGATTGAGATGCAGGAACATGGTGATGATATTTATCTTTGTGAATGATGATATTTATCTTTGTGGTATAGGAAGATCTGACCATGAATGTCGGCTGGTTTTAGATTTGCATTGTTTTCCTCTCACTTACTGAGTGAAATCTATATGACAGGTAAGATGAGAGGTAAGGCCACACTCAGAGGACAGGTGAGGTCACATTCTTTCCCTCTCCTTGGTTTTCACAATAATCCTATACAACTTTCCCATGACAATGGGGTCCACCTCCAAAGAATACTGCATGACTCAACTTCCCAGCTTTGCCAACATGTTTTCCTGTTCCACAAATGCCTTTTAGTCATGTGTTGTGGGTGCTCTTACAGGGTTGATTCTGTGCTTGATTTCTGGGCAGCTTCTGCTTCACCTAGTGTATAGCCTTGTTGAATTTCTGGGTTAGCAACGAATTATGCTGAGCCACCTCTAGGCCTGGTGGAATGTCCTGCCTGGGATCGTCCTGGCCCTGGGCTGGGTTTGGTGCAGCTGGATATAGAATCAAGCACCTGTAGTCATTGACAGGAAGACTTTGATTTCACAGACAAATTGTTCTGCCATGTTGATTTTCACTTGGATAGACCTTTACAAAACCTCACTTCAACGCATTTCTCTGTTTTCTATTAATCTTTCAAAGTTAACATTGTGTTTCTAAACTAAGAAAATCTTTCTGATTTGAGTCCTAATCTTTGAAGGTCTTCTCCCAACTACTGCTGCAAAGGAGAACCCCAGGAATAGTGAGCAAGATCCTGAAATAATCTGTATCTCAGTACACTAATCTATAAAATAGGAACACTAACAATACAAAGCTCACAACCTTATTATGAGGGATGATTAATATTGCTAAGAGCTTAAAACTGTATGTAGTATGTCAATTAAACAAACTCCACTTTTTCCCGAATAGGTGGGAAAATTCTCCATGAATATTAGATTTTCTTATCCTTAGTTTAGAAATTCCAAGGCTATTTCTTCATATATAACTTCTAATCAGCTTTCAAGGATGAGAGCAAAATATTGTTTTGAGTGGGTGGTGGAAGGTTAATACAAAAATCATAGTTGTAATCAATTTGATTTTACTACTTACCAACCTGTATCTTTGAGGCAAAAGTTTAGAAATCTTACCAGGAAAATGTAAATGGAATTATCTACTCCATTGTATATAAATGCTGCATGTTCTTTATCCATTCATCTGTTGATGGACATAAAGACTTCTTTCAAGACTTAACTAATGTGAATTGTGGTGCTATAAACATGGGTGTGCATAGATCACTGCAATGTGATCTTTTTACACAATGAAGTTCTACTCTGTTATAAAAAGGATAAATTTGAGTCATTTGTAGGCAAATGGGCACACCTTGAGATTATAATATTAAGTGAAATAAAACAGACACAGAAGCTTAAATATTGCATGGTTTCTCTCATATGAGAAACCCAGAGTATAAATAAATTAAGGAGCAACATTAAAGATAGAGAATGGGAAACAGGGAGACAGAGTTTTGTAAATAAGAAAAAGATTAAGAGATGGACAAGGGAGAGAAAGGGGAAGAGGACAGAATATAAAAAGAATTAAGGTGTGTTAGGCACATATACTGACTCCATGTGCTAAATGGAATCATGTCCTGCAAATATGTACTAATAAAAATAAAAGTTTACCTGCTCCATATGGTTTGGGGAAAAATTAATGAATCCTAACTTACTTTCAGGACCTTTATTAATTCAAAGTATATTTAAAAGCATGATATATACTAGCAATAGTCTAGATATTGGAGTCACAGGGTTAGATGCTAAAGAATATGGCCTCTCCCTTGTACAGAGTATCTTCTAGTAGAAGAAGGTCAACAATGAAAAACAGGGAGACAAAGCAACCATGAATTAAGTGAAATGGTGCCTTTGAAGGCAGGGAGGCATTTCAGATACTGTGGCCAGCGAGTGCATGTCAGGGGTGGTGCACTTAGGCAGAGACCAGTGTATGTGAAGTCAGTAGGTCAGGAAACAGTCTTGTCAAGACTATTTGACAAAAATGTATTGGTTGGTCTCTGCCTCCTGTTACTGAGGCAGAGTTTCTAAATCCCTCCTGATTCCCTGTGTGATTGGAGTAACAGAGACATCTTTCGGTATATTTGTCATTTGTCCCTAAAGTGTCTAGGCTCGTTAGAATCTCCAGAGTGATGGTGTCTTTTTGCAGATTACTGAGGTGTCTGCTGGCTGAAAGGCCTTGCATGGCTTTGGTTGACAGAGGAACCAAACATGAGATGAGACAGTGGAACTTCCAGCCTTACTCCCTGACTTCTGGAGAGGACGAGAGTCATCAATGGCTCATCAATTAATTAATCCTATTGCCATAATAGAGCCTCTATGAAGACCTAACCGGCAGACTTGGTAGAGCTTCCAGGCTGGTGAACATTCAGATGTGCTGGGAAGTTGGAGAGCTCACAGAGGCCACAGGAGCCCTCTGCCCCATCCTACATTTGGCCTCTGTGCTTCTCTTCCTTTTGGTCATTCCTCAGTTGCATTCTTCATAATAAGCCAGTAATATATTATGTATGTAACTTCCATGTTTGCTTCCGATAAGTGGGGACATAGATTCACTGCCCACTCCTGGAATATCTCTGCTCTCACTTCTAAGTTTTTCTTAATGACATTAGCCAAAGTTGGGTTTGCCATTCATCCCCTATGCATTGTAATCTCGTGCTATTCCCTGCTATCCTCCATATTGTTTAGGTGTCTCGGAAATCTTACAGCAATTAACAAAAATGTTCTCAGGGGATGGGAGACAACAGGAGAGAAGATAGGAAATAAAATAGAGAATTTTTGAGATTTGTTTAAACCAAATGTTTCACACAGGATGCAAAATGTTGGCAAGTCATAAAAATAGATGTGTAAACAATGGTAGCTGTGCTGTTTGTAGTGATCGAAAGGTTTTTATTTTGATCAAATAAATAATGCTGGAATATTCAATATAAAAAAATAATAAGCCAGTAATAGCATGACATGCTTCCTTGAGTTTTGTGAGCTATTATAGCGAGTTATGGAATATGAAGAGGAAGTTGTGGGAATCCCAGTAGCTTGCTAAATTGGACAAAAGGGCAGGTAGCTCAGGGACCACTACTTGTGCTTGGCATCTGCAGGGAGAGATAGGCTTGTTGGGTATGAACTAACTCTGGGTACTCAGTGTCAGGATTGAGTTACACCATGTGGAACACTGACTGGGTGTCTGGAGAGAATGAGAGAATGGTATGGTGGGGAAAACAGACACTCTTCATAGCAGAACTGTTCTGGGGGGTAAATGAAGAGGCTCTTTTCCTTTTAACCATAAAAGAACAACGAGGATGTTGCTCCCTTGTTGTGGAGAGGACATCAGAGTCTTCTAGGTGTGATGAGGAGGTTTAAAGTTGTCTGGTTCACAGTTTAAAAGAGGTAACCAGGGTGAAGAACAGAGCAGGAGAGCAGGAACAGAAGCAGAAAGTTGACCAGGAGCTCAAAGTGCCACAGTCCAGGTGAGAGAGACAGGAGGATTGCAGAGGTGGCCAAAGTGGCAGGCTGGGCTGTATTTGAAAGATATTCTCATGTCTTGAATGCTGCGGCTACAGATGGTGGCATGTGCAACTCCAAAGCTTTGGCCTGAACAACTGGGAAATTGTGATAAAATCCTTAATAGTATAGAGTGAAATAGGCTGTAATTATCACTAGAGTCAAAGAAGTACTGAAACTCATTTATCCATATTAGTTTGATTAATCATTATAAAGAAATTAGGAATTAGTTACTATTGTTATTTTTCCATTTTCTAGAAGCATTAACATGAAGGGGTAAAATATATTGTCTAAGGTCTCAAATCCACTCAGGAATATATAATATTTGAATCCAGAATCTGGCTTCAGCATGTATGATTTTAATCACTATGATGCAATGTCTTCTTTTCAGGATGGTTAAACTTTGTATTTGATCTTTAAGAAAAAAGTACTACCATTCTGGTCTACAAACCAAATCCCTTCTTCATGCCCAGAAAAACATGACATTCGAATGCATAAAGCAAAAATGTAGTCCCTCAGGTTTCCTTCATGAAACTCGGTGAGTTCCTTTAATTACAATTCTTTCCATTTCTTGTGTCCAAATGGTTTATGCAAAGCTCTTTCTGAATTGAAGTACGAGATTTGTTGTTGTTGTTTGGTTGTTTTGATTTGCTTAAGAAGGTTCAATGTCTTGCTCAGCACTATTTTTATTTTATTGATTTTTTTTTGGCGGGGGAGGTTATCTACCTATTGCTGGCATGCACCACACTGCTTAATTCAGGGCCAAGGCTCAGTAACTACAGTAGGAGTAGAGTAAATGAGATTAAAATGCAACCTATTAATTTTTGATGCTGTACCTAAAATACTGATTGGAGAGAATATTTTAGCCAGAAATGCTTAGAATGAAAAAGATAGTTTAGAATGAATAACCTATGCTTCCATTTTAAAGAATTAGCAAAAGAAAGTCCAAATAAAGCCAAAGCAAGCAGAAGGAGGGAACTAATAGAGATAGAATGGCAAGATAATGAAATTGCAAACATGTGGCTGTGGACTGGAGATGTGTGAGCCCCTCGGGTTTGTCTTAAATCCACCTCCCAAGTGACGTTAGGGAGACCTGCCTGTGGGAGGGAAACAGAGTGAGTTAGGACCAGGAAGAGGTGAGCAGAATGAGCAGGAGAGAGGTTGCCTCTCTTGCTCTCTGTGGAGGGAGTCCCCAGTTGAGAAGCGGGCTGTCCACAGCTCAGGAGAGAGCTCTTTGGCACCTTCCAGAACAGCAGGAGTTCAGTTTCTGTCATTTATCTTCCACACAGTCTATGGTAATTTGTCATACCTGTTTGGACTGGCTAAGGCAATACAGAAGCAAAACAAAACAAAATAGAGAAAATAAATGTAAGCAAAGTCTAGTTCTTTAAACAAAACAATAAAATCAAACATTTAGCATTGCTAATGAAAAAAAAAAGAGAAAACATGCACTATGGATATTAGGAATAAAAGAAGAGATCAGTATCAGCCTGGTAGACATTAAAAGGATAATAAATTTATGAAGAATTATACACACATAAATTCAACAGCTTAATCAAAATAGACCATTCTTCATAAATCATAGACTCCTAAAACATAGTCTCAGAGAGATAGTGCAAATAGTCTTGTACCTATTAAACAGTTTGAATTTGAGGTTGAAAACACTGAAAGAAAATCCCAGGCCAAGGGGTTTCAATGGGAATTTGTGCAAACAGTTATGGAAGAAATAACATCAATACTACACATTGCCCCCTAAAACATAGGTTAGGGGTTCTCCAGTCATTTCATGTGGCTATGATTATTGTGGTATAAAAATAAGACAAATATGGTGCAAAGAAGAAAGGAAGGCAAGAAGAGAGTACAGAACAATATCCCTGATAAACAAGACTGTAAAAACTTCAGCAGAATAGAGAATCACTTCCAGTAACATATGATTCAGTGGAATTTACCCTGGGTATATAAAGTTTCAATATTTGAAAAGCAATACAACCCATCTATTAAAGATCTAAAAATGAGAAGCCATCTGGTCGTATCAATTGATTTACATAAAGCACTTGACAAAATTCAAGATCCATTCATGATAAAAATGTTCAGCAAAGTAGAAAAAGAGGGGAATTTCCTCAGCTTGATATATTTAGAAAACAAGAGAACAACAACAACAACAAAAACAACAAATCTTCCACTAACATATTTAGTGGTAAAAGAGTGAATATTTTTCCTGTAAGACTGGAAAAGGGGAAAGTTGTTGCTCTTACTTGCCACCACCACTACTCACATGATACTGCAGATTCCAGCCAGCTCAATTACACAAGGATGGAAAAGAAGAGAATTGCATGTAAATGGGAAGGAAACTGCAAAAACTATTACCACTTTCAGATTGTTGACATGAGAATCCCCCAAATATCTAAAAAATCAGTTCACAGGACACAGGAGCAGCACTAAAAAATCAATTATGCTTCTGCATAATTGCAGTGAGCACTTGGAAGCCACAAATTAAGTTCCAATTCCATTTTAAAATTGCCCCAAACCCTGAAATATAGTACTTAGTTCTCAGTTTTACAAAACAAGTAAAAGACTTACATGCTGAAAGCCACAAAACATAGATGGAAAGAATCAAATCAAAGACAAGACAGAAAGATATTTTGCACAGAAATGGAAAAATTCATCAAGGAAAGATGTGAATTCTTACCAGACTGATACACAGACTGAACACAACCTTAGCAAGATTGTTTTTGTAGCTGTAGAGAAGATCATTCCAAAATATAATTGGAAAACCAAAGGAACTAGAAAAGCTACAACAATTTTGAGAAAGGGAAGATCGGTTGGAGGAAAGCAGTCTGTCTGACTTCAAGGGTTACTTTATAATAATATAGTAATCAAGACTGTGGGAGAGACACATGGATCAATAGAACAGAGTGGAAAACCTAGAAATAGTCCCACACAAATCTGGCCATTTGATTCTGACAAAGTTTTAGGGAAATTCAATGGGAAGGGAGAGAGTAGCTTTCTCAACAAATAGTGCTGGAATATTTGATATCTGTAGGAAAAATATAAACCACAACTTAAATCCCAAATCTTGTACAAAAATTAATTCAAAATTCATCCTAGACTTATATGTAAAATGTAAAAATAGAACACTTTTAGAAGATAGCATATTGAAAAATATTAAGTCCTAGGGCTTAGTCTTATCACAGACATGATATAAGCATTTATGAAAAATGCATAAATTATATTCAATTCAAAATACACAAAATCTTTGCTCTGTAGAAGATAGTGTCATGTGGATGAAAGATAAAGTGCAGAATGGAGGGATGTATTTATAAACCATATATCTAAAGAGGATATGTTTCTAGAATGTATAAAGAGCTCTCAAATTTATCAGTGAAAGAATTTATAGACTAAACTCCACATAAAAATCAAACAACTGTTTTAGAAAATGGGCAAAAGACAGAAGAGACCTTTAGCTAAAGAGGACATATGGAGGCCAATAAACACCAGGAAAGTATCCAACATACTGAGTCAGTAGGGAAACTTAAAGACCTTGGGGAAACATTAGAACCCTGTAAATTTAAAAACAGTGGCCATACCAAATATATGGGATAGCACAAATTAAGGGCATGATGAGACATCATGACCTGCTCATTAGGACAATGCAAACTTCAGAGGAGTAGCCGTGACCAGACGGGTGAGCACAGGGCCATCTGGAAGCCTCACACACTGCCCCTGGGATGTCATTCCCAGTGACCCCTCCACTTGCGACAACGTGGGCAGATTTCAAAAGCTCTATCCTGAGAAATTAAAGTGTGTCTCAAAAGACTGCACAGTGTTTGATCTCATATACAGGCATAATCAAAATGACAAATGTATAGAGCTAGAAGACCAGTGAGCGCTTGTGAGGGGCTGAGATGGTGGGCGGGGGAAGGTGAATGTACCTGGGAAGGGGTAGCACATGGGAGGCCTGAGTGACAGGGGAATAGCTCCGTGTGCTGACTGCGACAGTGGTCACGAGACTGTTCACATGTGATAAAGTGACACCTAACTACTCAGAGGTCATAGTAAAGTCCACTGATTGCATATTACACTGCCATTAAGTATGATGTAACTGTTAAGGGAAAATTCATGTAGAACTGAACCACTGGGGAAACATATAAAAGAAAGAAACATAAACAGAGTAGGGTACTAGAAGCAGCGTGGGGTACTACTGACCTCTCCAGAATCTATAAATTTATCTTAAAAATATAATTTAACCTGATTACTGGAAAAGGGAAATGGAAATTGAGGTAAAGACAGAGTTAGGGATAAGTAAAATGTAAGAGCCAAAGCTGTATCTACAACAGGAGAAAAATGAAAGTGATTTCTAAAATTATTTAATCATAACATAGTAGAATAATCCCATTACTTTGGATTACTAGCAAAAATAGCAAAAGATAAAGCTAAAGGATGTGAAAATAGTTGCTTCTGGAAAAATAGGCCCATGGGGTTTAAGAGGATGGGAGAAAGTTATTTTTCCTTTTTGTACTACCTATACTTTTAGTATTATGTGAAAAATCTCATACAGTGATAATCTTTAAGAGGTGGAATGAAGCTTTTTTCTACATAAAGAAAGTGATAGATTATACTAACAGAGTAGGCAATCTATAAAACCACCATGCAACAAAACTTCTATAAATTTTGGATTAAAAAATATAGTACAAACTTCATAGCTGAACTTGCAAAACATAAGGGAAATATCTAGACGTGAGAAATGTAAAGGGAGCTGTAAATAAGACGCATGATTGGGAGCTGAAGCCAAAGTTGTGTCAGTATGTTCACCAATATCAATGTGAGGTTTTGTTTTTTTTTGTACCAGGGATCGAACTCCGGACCTTGCACTTGTGAGGCAGGCGGTGGCACCACTGAGCTAAATCCCCTGCTCTCAATGTGAGTTTTTATCAAGGGTGCCATGGGCACTCGATGGATCCGTGGACTCTAAGACATATGGAGTGTGTCCATGACTTCAGCAAAATCCTAGAGCTCTCTGCACAGTTGGGAAAAATGGAACAGAAACACCCGCCACCCCCACACAGTGAGGGAAACAGACACGTCAGAGCCATTTGTCTGCTTTAACTTGTGCTTTCAGTGAATTAGTACCAGTCTCCCTTCAGCACTTGTAAAGCATAGACTTGCAATCTGTCTGGGTCAGGATTCACATTTATGTGATGTCCATGGTACAGGAAATGTCTACCCTAGAAATTAGCATAATATGATCAAACAAGTGTAAGACTACCTTAGGCCCTGACACTAACAAACTTCTTTGCCTCCTGTCTTTTCCTTTCTTTTCTTTTTCTTCTCTTTCTTTCTGAGACAAGGTTTTGCTTGTTATGTGGTCCAGGCCAGTCTTGAATGGACTATATAGCCCAGGCTGGCCTCAAACTCATAAGATCCTCCCTCCTCAGCCTCCTGAGTGCTGGAATTATTGGCATGTGCCACTACACCTTGTCCCTCCTGTCTTTGTGAAGCTTCGCTCCCTCAACCCACACTTTTCAGTATTCCGGTAAATAAAACTCAGTAAAACATGAGCAACCATATCAAAATTGCCAGAAAAAAAAAAAAAAGAAACAAGGCTACCATGAGACAGATCCAATAGGAACCAAGTTCAGGAAACAGAAGCAAAAGCACACACACAAAAATCAAATAATTATTTAGATTGTATGAAGAAATAAAATATGGACTTTGAGAGGAAAAGGAACAAAATCCTATAAACTATACAAGGAAGACTAGACTATAACCAAATATTACTGCTAAAACAAAAGAACAATAATTGAATACTCACACAATGGGTGTGTTAGATGGCAAACAATATACAACTGAACAAGAAGATAGGCCTGAGACATTCACCTGGAATACACACACAGAGAGATAAGAGAGAAATGTGAAAGGGAGATTAAGTGGCATAAAGAGCAGTTGGGGAAGAGGCAAATGTTAATCTAATTTGATCTTCACAAATAAGAACAGAAGGAAACAGTCAATGTTACAGGTTGAGAATTGCCCATAATTAATAAAGATTAGATTTATAAAATGCAATGGATTCTGATGAGAGAGAGAGAGAGAGAGAGAGAGAGAGAGAGAGAGAGAGAGAGAGAGACCAGAGCTAGACATATCCAGAATATCACAGGTAACAAAAAGACCTTAAAATCAGTGGCCCCCCAAATAAACATTATTCACAAGGGAACAAGTCCACCAATTACAGAACAAATAACAATGAAGCAGAAGTATCTTTATAATTTCCAGTTTCTACTTCCACCTTTAAATATTGTTAAGGAACTGGGATATGATAACTTATAATCCAGGATTTTCTCCCCCGAGAGGCTAACATTTTAAGACAATGATATTTTTTCAAACACAAGGTAACAGTGTTTATCATTTAGTGGATCTTCACTAAATCAACTCCCAAGGAATGAATTTTTAGAAGAAGGAAGTTGAAGACAGTAGAAAAGCAAGGAGGAATGTTATCCAAGGGGCTGGAGTCACAGCACAAGGCCGTGAATATTCCTTTTATGGGTGCACTGTGTGCTTACAGCCCCTCAGGCAGCAGCAAAGCTGGGAAGCTGACAGACATGTGGGAGCATGTGCCTGCAGCTCAGATCTGGAGGGGACCCCAAGGACAGCCTCTGACTAAATGCCACAAACATTTCACTGTGTAAAATACATACAGCAATACTTCAATGGGGCCCTAAGTTGGGGGCTTCCTCGAAAGCCAAGCAGCCCTGTGAACAGAATTGAAAGAAGAAACACGACACAGCCTACTAGCTTGGATGGCAGTTCTGATGGCTGTAGGACTTCAATGCCATTTTTTAAAAATTGTCATTTCCACGTTCCTTACAATGGCTGTCTTTAGAGTTGTGAGAAAATGAAAGCAATTCTGTTCTAATTGGAAGTCATTTTTAAAGAACTGCAGATGCTGAAATGTTTTCACAGCATAAATGAGTCAGTGGTTAATCTTCACATTGTAAGATTCTTTTTGCATTGAGGGTGTAGTGATAAGACAATCATTTTCTGGACATATTTCCCGTGGGGATTTCAAACATTCTTCAGATCATTATTTTAGGCCATTTGTATTCAGCACGATACAGACAGCCCTGGATCCCCTGCTTGAAGTGAGAAGGATCCCGGGCAGAGGCAGAAATGAAGGAGAAGGCAGGGACACTCCAGAAGGGCAGCAAGGGGGGACCACAGGAAGCAGGAGGCTGACCTTGACCTATGGCTTTCCTTAGGGGGGAAGGTAGAGAAGGGATTCCAGGGAGAGGACACAGATTTGACAGAGGAATTTTTAACCCTGGATTGCCCAAGCCCATTCATTTAATTAAGTTTATCTTTATGCCAGTATGCCATATACAATTTAACGGGAAAACCCAATGAAGTGAGATAATTTTGTCTTTTGCTTTCTCAAGGGTCGGTTTCTGCTCCGGCAGGAAGAACAGCTCCTGTGAGTGGATCATGGAGCGAGGCTGGGAGATAAGTGTGACCTTGTTAGATGATGGAGCCATGGCCTCCTTCATGGGCCAACGTTAAATCTTGCAATCAATTCCAAGACTAAGTTTTTCCTCATGGGAATGATGAGGAGCCTAGATTATCAGACTAAATAAATCTATAAACATTATACCTAGGCTTGTTTTAAAGCTGATTTTTCAACTTTCTCAGCACTATTTCTACTGCGTGCAAAGTAGTTATCTATAAATCAACAATAAACTTCTCATGTGGCTGGCCTTTCTAGCACAGCTACCATTCCCAAGTTATAGGCTTGTCCCTGTGTTTTCCACTACAGTTAGTGGGTGTGCCCTTAATAAATAAGTGAGGTGTGCTGGTGCTGGAGGCTGTTGGTGAACATTTCCTGTGAAACACCATATAACGAAGATATAATGAGCATTTTAGGTTTTGTTGGCCACCCAGTGATGCTGAAACCTACCATTGGAGCAGTCATAAAAGGTGGCCATAAAAAAATTCATCAACAAATGGGCATTCTGTCCTTGAAAATTAGAAGGTTTTATATTATAATTGAAGTAAATGTTAAAAGTAGCAGAATGATGGTGAATAAAATTCCAGCTGTAAAGCTGGGTTTGGATTGGAACAATGAGAGACACTTATTGGCCCTGCAGAGTTCCCATACTGTAAATAAACCTCACAGTTCACTTGTGCCTCTTGCCTTGAAAACAGTCATACTTTGCTTGGCTGGGACATGTTGGGTGTCCTTAGACAATTACCAAAGTGTAGACCGACACAAACTGAGACAGCTGTGACATCCCAAAGCAATGTGATATGAGGGCACCACTACTGTACTTGTAGCTACTGTTGGCTAAAATGTCTTTAGCAGCATGTGACTGTGTGAGCTTATTGATGGACTTCAAAAGTATTTTTGATTTGATGTATGAGTGCAAAGCACTTGAAGGTTCTAATGTACATTTAGCTTTTTATTAGTGGTATCTTAGTTCATGAACTCGACACCATGATTCTGGTTTGCAGAGTTGGAGGGAACCAAATCAGAGAACTGAATCAAATTCAGTGGTTAGGTTCAATGTTGACCTTATAGGGAAATTTGATTCTGTTCTCATCCAGTTCAGTTTGTGAGCTGACTCAGGAAGAGAATTGAGTTCATGAACTGAGGCACCACTGTACTTAAATCTTTTCAATTTTTTAGCTTCTTGTTGTGTTGAGAAGAATGCAAAAGGATAAATTTAATAAAGTATTAAGAAGATAACTCCTATTTTCAAAATAATTATTTTTATTTTTCGAATATGGTCTTATTTTTATTATGTAGCATTATTTTTTATTTTGCAATAAAATTTCATTTTTTTCATGAAAATATTCTGATTTTTGAGATGGAGATTTAAAATATATTTAACAGCATAGCTTTATGACAGTAACATGCTGTTTGGATTACAATAGCATGGAAATACATTTGGAAGTCAGTTACTACAGCATGGAAACAGATTTGGAAATCCAGCTTTGTTCTTCTTGATCAAGGCTGTTTTGGCAATTTAGAATCTTTTGTGGTTTCTTATGAATTTAGAATTTTATTTTATCTCTCTGAAAAATGACATAGAGATTTGATAGGGATGGCATTGAATCTGTTTGGGTGATCTATCTATCAGTCAACTTTCCTGTTACTGGGACCAAATACCTGACACCTACAGCTTACGGTAGAAAACGGGTTATTGTGGCTCAGGGTTTCAGAGACTTCAGTCCGTGGTCATCTGGCTCCAAGACAGAGACATCATAGCAGAAGCTGCTCACTTCATGGCAGCCAGAAATCAGGGCATGGAGAAGAGCACCAGGGAGAGATATACCCTCCAAAGGTGCATGCCCAATGATCTACCCCCAACTGGCCCCATCTTTTAACAGCTCATTCAGCCATGAATGAATGTAAGTAGATTAATCCACTGAAAACAATACTACTTCATGATCCAATGACCCAATTACCCCTTCAGGAGTCTCTTACACCAATCAGGTTGACAATTAAAATTAACTGGCACAGGCAGTATAGATACTTTAATTCTTCTTATCTATGAACACAGGATATCTTTCCATTTATTTGTCTGGTTTGTTCAATTTCTTTCATCAGCATTTTAAAATTTTTAGGGTACAAGTCTTCAACACTTTGTTAAAATTACACTGAAAATTTTGCTTTTGTTTTTGTTTTATTTGTACTGAAAATGGGATTGTTTTCTCAATTTCTTTTTCAGATAGTTCATTATTAGTATAGAAATAGTACTGATTTGTGTATGTTGATTATGTATCCTGGAGCTTTACTGAATTTTCTGGTGTTGTCAGGGTCAAGAACCACATAGAAAGAGTAAGAATGGGGCATGCTTCTTGCTGATTGCTCCTTTTTCTAGGAAGGCCAAATGTCTCTAAAAATCTCTGATTCCCTAGGCGTAATCACTGTCTTGCTCACCTGTGTTGGCTCAGCATTCCCTATTGGAACCTTCATCTCACCCTGGTGATTTTCTTTATTTTCTTACCTCTACCTCAGCATGCAAATCCTCACATCGCCCTGTCAGATGCTAGTGGAGTACCTAACACATATTCATATACTTTTGCATTTGTTCCAAGAGTATTAGGAGCATTTGTATTCATTTAACTCTATTTCTTTCTAGGAAGACTGTGCTATGGCTTTTAGACATACAGTGCAGTATAAGATGAGACCCAGGGACCCAGCAAACACCACAGCCTTCCCCTAGCATCAGAAGGATGCTGGTGGGCATCAAAAGGGGCCCACGGAGTTCCCCTTCCAGCCCGGAAGGTGCAATACCATCTTTACCCAAAAGAAGTTCAACATGCCAGCCAGACTGAACATCGTGAGAAATGAGATTATAAGGTCAGCCGCCACCCTGAGGGAATCTGTAGAGACTGGCGAAATCGGCTTGCCTGGAGCAGAAGCTACCAGCCCGTACCTGTGGGGAACACTCCGTGCTTAAGGGTGGGTGAGGGAGTGTGCGAGGCGGAGGGACTCTCAGAGCCCCAGTCTCGGTGGAGCCTCTTGTCACAGGCTTGGCCCCTGAGGGTCCTTGAAAGGTCTCTTCGTATTTTGAGTGGTGGTGGGGCGGGGGGTACCCACCGGGAAATATCCCCAAAGAGTTTTCCACAGCGCAGGACTACTCTTCAGGGGAAAATACTACGATGAGGGGCTTACTGCATCAGTGAGGAGGGGAAGGAGATTTCTCAGACTCAAGTCCCTTCTAGCTGTCATGCGTCACTGAAAGGGAGGAGGGATGTGGTACGGGAGAGTTAAGTAACATGTGAGGTCAACATCAGAAGCACAGGCACTTGAAAGAGTGAGATTTGGTAGGCACAGTGGCACATATCTATAAGGCCAGCACTCTGGGAAGCTGAGGTAGGAGAATTGTAAGTTTGAGCCCAGCCTGGGCAGCTGAGCGGTTTATTAAGACCCTGTCTCAAAATGAAAAAAGCAAACAAACCTGTCATCCCAGAACTGGGGAGGCTGAGGCAGGAGAATCACTCCAAGTCCAAGGCCAGCCTGGGCTACATAGTGAGTTCAAGGCGGTCTGAACTACATAGTAAGACCCTGTCTCAAAAATCCAAGAAAAAAAAAAGCCATACAAACCAAGACTGGTATTTTTCCCAACTAAAAGATAATCAATAAAAACCAATTAAAAATTTAAAAAATAATAATAAAGGGGGAGACTGGGGTTTTAGCTCAATGAAGGGACTGGATTCAATCCCCAGTACTGCCAAAAGAAGAAAAAGGAGGAGCAGGAGGAGGAGGAAAAAGAGGAGGAGGAAAGGAGTGAAATGCAGCCAATTTTGTATGTGGAGAAGTTTTTCTTTATGATGCTGTAATAGTGAACCCATGAGACCATTGAACTTTACAGCCCAAACAGACTTAAAATACACAAAAAGGAAATCATTTTTAGAAATTATTCTAGAGATCAGGGGATTATAGAATGGATTATAGAACATGACAAAACAACCTAATTTCATGACAAATGTGTGGAAGAACCTCACAGAAAGGGGTAAGGGGAAAGGTGCCCACTTTAAAAACTTTGGAAAGTACTAGAGGCTGAGACTAAAGGGACCAGGAAGCTGACGTCCACAGTGTATGCTTGTGACTAACAATCCACACCGCAGCCATGGAGACTGGCGTTGGATAGTTAGCTTCGGGGGATGGTGGGAAATGGGAGCCAGGTTTCCTCCTGTCAGGGTGGGATTCACAGATAAGCACCAAATGACCCTGTAGTCATGGATCAAAATCAGAGGCAGCAATATGGATGACTGTTTCTCATGACATAGACAAAGATGCATACATATGGAAATATTTACAGATCTGTGCATATGAGTGAGTGTGTAATCATCTATTTTCTTGCTATTTCAGCAAGAAGCCTAGAAGTAGTTAGATCTCACTGGCAGTGGGCACACCTACTATTGCTTTCTAATTCCTTTTTAAAGCAGGGCTTCCAAGACTGACTGCTCACTCTAGGACTCTTGAAGGAAGTACAGGAGATGAGTTGAAAAGTCTATCCTGTAGCACTGGAAAGTATGGATGTACTTGAAAACAAACAAGCAAACAACAGAAGCACCACAGGACACAAAAGCCCACTGAAAAAATCCCTAGTGAGCAATGCTGGAACAATTTTAACAATACAATTTGAACGTTGGGCTAGAAGCCAATCTATAAAATACATGCACATGCTTCTACGCTGATATCAATACACTGATTGCATAAATAAATAAATGGGGAGAAGAAACAAATCTCCCACTCAGAAAAAATCCCAAATAACCTGTAGAGTTGCTCTGCATTCAAGGAGATGGAGTGTTACTTGCTGCCCTTCTATGGACCCTATACATACTGCCTTCTTTCCAAAGAGCATGGCCCATTCTCCAAGAAATGAATGGAGTCCTTCAAGAACAACATTAGCCTCCACTGAGGGTGATGCTACAATGGTGTAATTAGCTACCACCAAGCCCCACCTCTTACTGGCTCCGTTCTCGCTCAACATTACTACACTGGGGACCCAGCTTCCGGCCCATGAACCTTGGAAACAAACCACATCTGAACTACAGCATGTTGTATCCTGCTGTATGGGATTTTTTTAATAGAAAAAGGATATTTTGTAAAAATGAAGACAATCTGAATGAAAATGGAGCTTCGTTAAAAAAATCGGTTTATTAAGTGTAACACCTGTACTATACAAAGATAAGATGTTGATGACAGAGAGAACCAGGTATGGAATCTATGAGTACTCTGCATTATGTCTACAATTTTTCTTTGAAACTGAAACTCTTTAAAAGAGTCTATTAAAAACGAGGTGAGGAGGCCTCAGATTTAACTCAGTGGCACCGCGCCTGCTTTGCAAGCACAAGGTCCTGAGTTCGATCCCCGGTAACAAAACAAAACAAAACAAAACAAACCCTACGAGGTAAGGTAATGGAAATACAGAGCCATGGTTGGGGTTCAGGAAAGTCTCAGGACCAGGAACTCCAAAAAAGGGCTAAGTGGAGGTGGCAGTGGAAGAGGGGACTGCTACCAGGATAAGAAACATTTGATGCAAATATTGGTGGTGAGAGAAGGAATCCTGGGGGCCCTGATCATAGAAGCCCCTCCTGGTCATCAAGGAAGCAAAGCCTGAAGGAGGCCAGGTATGTGAAGGAGTCTGGAGGGCTCAGGAAGTGCATGAAAGTCTTGTGCTTTCTGGACAAAGGCCACTCTTGGGGTTTTCACACAGAGCAGTGGCATGAAGGGACTTGTGTTTTTAAAGATTACCCATCATATTTTAAAGAAAGCATAGAGCTCAGGTGATTTAGTTTCCTTTATCCACTGTCCTCAGGCCCTGGTAGGAGGGCACCAGTGGGGGGTCATTCTGGGATCTCCTGCTTCGGATCACAATACTGAAGGAGGCCCAGGTCCTAATCTCACCTCTCCCTCCTTCTGACTTGGGAGTGAGAAGCTCCTCGTTCAAAAGCCTAAGTAGGTTTTAGGAGGAGGTTAGAGCCTCACTCTTCCCAGATGCTTCTGCCCTCAGGCGACTGTGGGTGTCTCAAACTTGCCTGCTAATTACCCAGAGCCTTGAAAAATGGGCCTCTGCCTTCTTCCCTTCAGACATAATTTCCAGTAATTAGTAATCAATTACCACTCTTCACCTGAGACAAGAGTGATTCCTTTCCCATGAGGTGTTCTGCTCACCAAAGTCGTGCTGACAGGCACTTGAGTCATATCTTTCTGCAGCTTGCCAAAAGCCACACACTAAACAAGGGAGGGGGGGAGAAAGCGCAATGAAACCCACTGGCTAATAGGTAATTAGGTAATTATCCCTAGCTGAAAGCACACCTTGGAATTTGCATTCAAAATGAAGAGATCTGCAAAAAGAATGCTGAGGTCAGGTAATGGGTGATTTTATTCCAGAGAAGTAGCTCAGCAGGGAGGATTCAGTCACCCTCTGGCTTCTTCCTGCAGCCTCTCTGACATCCCTCCCTCCAGCTTTGTCTTCTCTCATCCAAACTCCATGCCACCTGCAGAGGCAACGTTCTAGGATGTCATGCCACCACTTCAGACAAAGAGAGGGGTGGGCCTGTGTGTGCTGGGGGTGTCTCTCCCGTTTGAGATAGCATCCAGGTGTGCACAATCTAGCTTGCCCTGAGTCTTCGGTGGGCACTCAGGGGTCTTACATGTTGCGCTTCTCCACACTGAGCTGTGTGTGTCGTCCCCAGGCTCCATGCTGTGTCCTCACAAATCCTGCTTCCTTCTTTCTGTCAAAGGAATTACCCTCAGCCCTGGTGGCCCCTGTAGAGGACATTCTTTATCATTCTTCTTTTTTTCCCAAAGTCAACTCCTTTGTCAATCTGCCATTGCCACCTCTGTCCGTTGTTCACCAGCTTCACCGCGCATGCCCTGGTCCAGTTCCATATTGGAAACCCAACACAATAATGTTCCAATTCTCAGTCTCCCTCTCTTCTGGATGACGGCACCTTTGTGCCCATCTACTTTACTCGAGCTTATGAGGAATCCACAAGTCTCTTAGAGCTTGAATTAGATCACCTCACTTTCTGTGATAAACCAGTGGTTCCCTTATGCCTGTGGTAACATCTGTTTTCTGCCATGTCCTATGTTACCGACCTTTCTCTCTCCATGCCTCATTGGGCCTGCTTCCTTTTCTTCCTTAAATGCTCTCTGTAAGTGATGGTGGAAGGGGTGGCACCCTCAGGGTTGGGTGATCCATACTGGAAAACTGATTTCACCTCCTCTTTGTGAGCTGGGGAGGGTATATGAGTCGCTCTTCACACATCCCAAATGTGGAAGGGCTTCTAAGCATGGGATACACATTTCCCCACTTGCCCTCAGTGCTCCTTGGCTGGACCAAGTTCCTGCTGTTAGCAAGCATCCCTGTGAGCCAAGCTGGTAGCCAGAGCCCAGAGGCCTTCAACTTTTGTAGCATGAAAAGGGTTGGGACCAGGCAAACTTGGCATCATGGGCCAGAACAACCCTTGGATACACAGTCAATGAGCTTTTTATAACAAATAGGGGTTGGAACAGAGAGTAACGGAGAGAACCCTTATCTCCACTTCTTAGCATGTGTACATCACCGAGTGATCAGGAACTAGAAAGAGCAGACCAAAGTAAGCTCTAACTTAGCAGAAGTAAGGACGTAAAGATCAGAACAGAAACTAACAAAGTAGAGAGTGAAAAACAATAGAAATGGTCAATAAGACAAAAGTTTTTTTGAAAAGGAAAGCAACACTGCCTAAATTTTAGCTAGACTAACCAAGAGAAAAAGAAAGAAAACTCAAACAGGGTAAAAAGTGGAAGAGCAGACATTGCAACTGATGGCAGGGAAATAGGGTCATAAGAGACTACTATGAATAACTGCGCCAACAAATTGTGTAGACTGGAAACGGGCGGAGTCTTTGGCACAAGACTATCAGGAAGAAACAGAAAATCTGCTGATAATCTTTTACTTTTTAAGTATTTAAAATTGTCAATTTAAGTTTTAAATTTATTCAATTTAAAAAACTTTCTTAAAGCCAAAGAGTACACCTGAGAGACTGGTGGATCTGCCGGGCTGCTGAGTCGTCCCTGGTGCAGACGTCCTGGGAGGGGCTGCAGGGCAGTGCAGTGGTGCACTCCCTCCCTGGATGCAGCAGAAGAAGGGCCAGGTAAAGAGGCAGGGATCCAGTGATCAAGGGGGAACGAGACAGCAGGGGGGCAGATCGAGGGGAGGGAAAGGAAGAAACTAAGAATGGAGGAGAGGGAGAGAGGCAAGAGGAGAAAAGACCTTTGAAGACTCTTGTTACCAGCAGGGTCCATTCACATCATTTGTGTGAATGCCGAGGTCTAGGATGGCCCCTTCCTCTTATCTCTCAGCCTTTCCTGGTGCTCATCCCTCTCCACCAGGTGCGCTGATGGTCCCTGGTCCATGAACAATGACTTACTCACCTCCACAGCCTGGTGCGCCCTGGCCCTTCTCCTGTCAGGGCCCTCTCAGCCTGCTGGGACAGCAGACTTCCTCCCAGGCAAATAAGGGATTACAATAAGTGAGACAGTGGAGGGGGGATTGAGAGGTTAGAGAAAAAAGAAGCAGGATGTCTCAGACGGATACAGAGGGGTCGAGTAAGATATCAGCAGCTCTAAGGTCCTGTGAAGGACCCTGGAAGACCTTCGCCCTCTCCCTGCTCATCTGGTATCGGGGCCACAGCCCAGCCTCCCCCCGGGTGTGCTCCTGGTGGCTCTGTGTGACTGCTCCCCTTGGGTGGTCAGAACGACTTTCATTTCTGACTCTCCGCACTGCAAGTTTGGATCATGGCTAGAGACTGTTGCACTGCACACAACAGAGGCAGTCCTGTTCTGCAGACAGACAGTTACCTCCATGGGACAGGAGCTCCTGGGAGCTATCTGACCACAGGGTGAAGACATGGACAGAGGATGCTCCCCTCAGGGGCTGCTTTTCTTCTGAGTTTAAGTACAAAAATTTAAAACTGTTCTCTCTTTTCAATCTCATCAACACCCTGAGGCAGAGATAAAGATCACTGACGTTTATAGATGAAGAGACGAACAACCAGGTACACGACCCAGGTCTTGTAACTACAAACTTCATGGCACTTGTACTTACCAGGTTTCCAGTTATTTGTTCTCCTGACTAGTGTCCTAAATCTGGAGTGGCCCGGTCCTGCGAGGCTGGGCAGGTTCAATCCACAGGGGTGATCCATCTGCCCCTTCCTGAAATCCACTTCGTTTATAAACATGCTAATCCCTGGGAAAATACTGATTGACCACTTGGCAGGAGCCGGTAGTCTGCCATGCAATAATTCATGTAACTTTCTCATAATTCATCAGAATGGAAAGTCTTCGGAGTTAAATCACCACCACTTTCTGTAGGATAGGATAAAATCACTGGATGGCAGAATAAATCCATTTCACATTCCTGTCAGCAGTGAATGAAGCTACTAATATCACCACATCCTCAGGTAACACTAATTTAATGTTTTTAAAAGAAAAAAATGTCATAGCCATCCTAGTGGGCATGAAATATCTTACTATGATTTTAATTTGTCTCTCCCTACTGACTAATGACTCTGAACATCTATGTGTTTCTTGTCCATTTGTTTTATTTATTTATTTTTAATTTTAATTTTTAATTTTTTTTTTTGGTACCAGGGATCGCACTCGGGTCTTTGCGCTTGTGCAGCAGGTGGCGAAACCACTGAGCTAAATCTCTGGCTTTTGCCCATTTGTTTATCTTCTTGGGAGAAATTTCTATCCAAACCTGTTGCCCACATTAAAATTTGGTTCTTTGTTTTGTTTTTAAATATTGAGTTGTCAGAATTTTTTTTATATATTCTGGATGCTAGATTCTCATCAGATATATGATTTAGAACTATTTTCTCTCATTCTCTGGATTGTCTTCTCTCTTTGTTAATGGTGTTCTTTGAAGCGAAAAGGTTTTTAATTTAGATAAAGTTCAATTTATTTATCATTGATTTGTTCCTTTGCTAATGTATTTTGTGCAATGTTTAATAGACTGGTGGCTGATCTGAGCCCACGTGGATCGACACTTTCTGTGTAAGAATTCAGTTCTTATATTCAGTAAGAGTTTGGTCCATGTTGAGCTAATTATTGCGTATAGTGTGTTAGTGTCAAAGTTCACCCTCTTGCCTGTGAGATTCCAGTGTCCATCACCATTTCTTGATAAAACTACACTTTTTCCCACTGAGTGGTTTTGACATCCTTGTTAGAAAATAGTTTACCATAGATGTTGTATTGATTTTTGAAGTCTTCTATTCCATTGATCTATGTGTGTATCCTTGTCCCAGTACCATTATTATTTTAGCTTGGTGGTATATTCTTAAATTAGGAGATCTTTCTCCAACTTGGTTCTTTTTTTTCAAGGCTTTTTTAGATACCCATCATGCCTTGTATTTCAGTGTGAATCTGGGGATCAGCTTATTTATGTCTGCACAAATCAGGTTTAGACTGAATCTAAGTCCAGTTTGCGTTCCAGTTTTGACAGTAGTAAGTCTGCTCATTCTTGAGCAGATTGCTTCCCTGCACATTTAGATCTTCCTTAGTTTCATTCACTAATGGTTTGCAGTGTTCAGTCTACAAGTCCACTAAATACTACTACATTTAGTAGTATTTTTGTTGTTATTTTAAATTAACTTTTTCTTAATTTTACATTGCTCATCATGACTATGTGGAAATCCAATCAACTTTTGTATATTCTTTTACTCTGCAACTTTGCTAAATTTGTTTATTAACACTAACATATTTTGTGTGTGTGGCTTCTTTAGGATTTTCTAGATCCTGTCATTTGCAAATGATGATGATTTTACTACTTTTTTCCAATTTGAATGATCTGGATTTCTCTTCTTTTTCTTGCCTGATTGCCCTGCTAGAACCTCCAGTAGAGTGTTGAAACAGAAGTAGCAAGAGTAGACTCCTTGAGAGACGAAACATTTGTCTTGATGTAGGGAAAAGAGTTCAGTCTTTCAGTCCTAAGTATGTTGTTCTCTCTGGGTTTTTCATAGGTGCCCTTTATGAGGCTGAAGAAGTATTCCTCTAATCCTAGTTTGCTGAGTGTTTGCATTGTGAAAGATTACTGGACATTACCAAATGCACTTTCTGCATCTGTTGAGATGATTCTGTGGGGTCTTTCTCCTCCTTTCTTTATCCTGTTAATACAGTGTATGCAGTGATTGATTCCCTGTGTTCAGCCAATGCTTCATTTCTGGAACAAATTCCATTGGGCATGGAGTCTGATCCTTTTAATAAGCTGCTGGGTTTGGTTTGCCGATATTATCACAATAGACATGCATGAGATTTGGCAGTAAAGGTCTGCGAAGGATGTGGGAGTGGGATCAGGAGTGAGCAAAGACAGACTTCTCACCTGAATCCCCAGCAGCCCTGAGAGCAGAGAGGCCGGACAGGCTGGGCAGGGAGAGCCTGGCTCCGATGTGGTTCTGAGAAAATCTCGGCCTGGCTCATGGAAGACCCTCAGGCAAGTGCCAGCCGCTGTGTGAGGGACACAGAAGTGGCCAGTCATTGTCCTACTGGGTTCAGTCGTTTGCTGAGCAGCCAGGGGAGGTGGCGCCCAGCTGGGCTGGAGGTGGGCACACAGATGCTGCCCTGCAAGTCTGCTGACTGATTGTGCACCCAGCAGCCAGTTTCCTTGGAGATCTGAGTAGTTTAAATCCATGGCTACCAGAAATGAGTAGGAGGTAAGGAAGTGGCAAGCTGCGGTGCTCAGAGGTGTCTGCTGCCATCCTGTTGGCAGCTGGAGCCGGGCCTCTGGGGTGCACCTGGATGGTCTACGCCGTTAAACACACAGCCTCGCGTGCACGGCCTCCTCCAGCCTGGATCCCAGCTTTCTCTCTCAAACTGATGTGCTGGGACATGGAGCCTCAGTGCTTATCCAAGACTGCTTTACGAGTCTCCTGCTCCGAGTGCTGGCAGATGTGATTTGTTGGCTTTATTACCTTGTAAAGATGCTAATCTCCCAACCACACTGAGGGCTTGTTTCTGTGATTGATTCTGCTTCACTGCTTGACAGGTCCAAGAGCCTGCAGAGTCTCCCTGCCACCTGGCTAAGGTCCTTGCATTCCTCATCTGTCCTAGAGAAAGGGATGAGACCAGAACTGCGGGAGCAGCACCCTGTCACACTCCTGCCCCAGGCATCGTCATGAGTCACGGGTGAAGGATGGGAGAGCAGCCAGGTGCCTCAGCACCCCAAGTCTGAGCTCGGCAAGGATGCGCAGAATCCCTCGCACGCTCACAGAGCTGGTGCTGTGAGGCTGGGCTCTGCCCAAAGCACCAAGACCTGCTCTCAGGAGTCCACAGAAAACAGAGCTGTGGAGCATGAAGGCTGCAGGTGGGTCTTTGCCAAGCACAGCTTTCCTTGCACTGTGGCCTAAGGCCAGCTCTGTTTTTCCCATGCTTGTGCTCTGTCCTCCTACTTCAACCAGTGGATTTAAATTTTATTTACCTGCATTAATTTCACTACAGGCACAAACACTTAGACACTCCAGCAAGCAGTTGATTGAGGCATTGGGACAGAGGTTGTTTATTTGCCTGTGTGCGTGTGTGCATGTGTGTGTGTGTGTGCCTGTGTGTGCATGTGTGCATGTGCATGCATGTGTGTGTGTGTGTGTGTAGTACTGAAGATTAAACCCAGGGCCTGTGCACTAAGCCACATCCAAGATCACTTTTAATTTTTTACTTTGAGACAGGGTCTCATCAAGTTGCCCTGGCTAGACTCAAACTTTCAATTCTCTTGTCTCAGCCTCCTAAAGAGCTAGGATTATAGTTGTGCACCACTGTGTGCAGCTGAGTCCAGGCATTTTGTAATGTCATTCATGTCAGAGGCTTCTACTTGCTTTGTCAAGCTAGAGAATTTCAGAATGTTGGCATTCTACAAGATTTGACTCTATTCAGTTTCACTGTTTAAAATCCAGGAATTGGCTGAAAAATCCCCATGCATTTGTTCACTACAGACACACCTAGGGGGCGGATGCTTGGATGCCGGGCTCCCAGCCTGGTGATGGGCAGCACATGGTGAGCAAGAAAGAAGTAAAGTCCATTTTCCACACTGATCTTCTCCAATGCCCTGACCTCCATCCCCGCTCTGCCTTTCTGGGGTCAACTATGTCCTCAGTGATCTGTCATTGATGCTGTGAAGGACACCCACTCAGTTCAGAATCTGTGTCACAGCAACCTCATCAGCAGTGGAACAAGGGCAGCAGTCATACATCTGAGGACGCACTTCTAGGAGGAAGCAGGTAGAGAGCAAGGGTGTGAAGGAGATGACATGAAGAAATGACCTAGAATCTGCCCCTCATGGGCAGCAGAGGCAGGAAGGTCTCTCCAATGACCACCTAGATGGTCTTTCTAGGTCCGCCAGCCCTTGAGATGCTGAGCACCAATCATTCTTAACTTTGGTCATTATAGCAAATACTATTCCAACCTGCTTATATACTGTGCAGTTTCCCCATCTTGTATGTTCACCAGACACACCCCAACTTTGTGTCTCTGGTAACAAATGTGCTGCCTACTTCCCACCCATTTCCCCAAAGAATCCACAAAGCATCTATGAGTTTTGTAGCAGGATCACCTCAGGCAGTTTGTTATGGGACCAGGCTTTTAGTTCCTCTGCTCCCAAATGTATGGTGTTTCCTTCTGTCCCATACTGCATACACTTGTATCCATGGCCTACAGAATCCAGGGCCTCCCCTGTAGCAGTCAGCCAGGATCTGACGCTAGCTCGCCCATTGGTGCTGTGTACCAAAGGGAATGGAGCAGCCACACTCCTTCAGAAGCGTTTGCAAATGGAGAGCCAGGCCGATGTGATGGGTTTGTTGAGAATTAACCCACTGTAACTCAAGGAGCATCTGCAGCCTTCTTAAATAGCAGGAGGGCCAGTGAGGTTTAGACTAAGAAGCTATGTGCTGACTTAGTTCTGCAATTCAATGTGCTACAAGACTTGTGACACAAGAAGAATAACCCAGCCAGGTAAGGAGAGCCTGTTCCAAGGCCCACCCTTACTTTTATTTATTTATTTTTTGGTACAGGGATTGAACTCGGGACCTTGTGCTTGTGAGGCAGGTAGTGGCACCACTGAGCTAAATCCCCAGCTCCACCCTTTCTTTCAGAGCAGCTTTGGCAAGTCACATTGACTACCCCAAGATTCTTTTACCTTTTCTGGGAGGGAAGAAAGGAAGGAAAGAAGGAAGGAGGGAAGGAAAGAAGGAAGGAAGGGGGGGGACTAGTTAGCACCCCACAGGGTTGCAGCAACAGGCAAACTTGGGACCAGGCAAGCTGCTGTCTGTTCAGACGCTCTGCTCACCTTGTAATAAGAACGAACGTGGTCTCCAGGGTTGTCTGCTGGTCACCGATTGCTAGGCACTTTCAGGCCAGTGAATCACTTTGGCTTCTTTGTCATTTTCTGTGTAAGGCTCGACGGTGACCATCAGAGGAAGTGGTATGGGTGAAATGGGGCATTTCAGTAGACAGTGCCAATGCCTTCCACTGGAGGCCTCATCAGAGTACGTCATAGTGGCCTCACCACGCAGGCATGACACAGGCAGGGAGGAGGGGTTCAAGGATCTGGTCCAGGAGAAGGGAGCTGGAATTGGAAGTGGGTTCTACGTGGCTGCACCTTGTGGCTGAGCACGGACTCCAACTGCCTGGTCCAGTGAGGAGAGCACTGGAGGTGGACATTGGGGGATGTGGCCACCTCGAAAGCTGGGGTGCTTGATTGTGGGTCCCCTGTCCCCCACTGCTAGTGGCTGGGCAGGGGGTGAGGAAGACCACAGAACTGACAAAGGCACAGGTTACCTGGAGAGTGACAGACACATGCAAAAAGACTTTGGAGCTAGAGCATTATGATGTGTCCAGCAGAGCACCGATAAATGTCTTACACTTCTCTGAAGAGCTCTCCTTGTTTGGTCCAAACTTGAAAGCAAAAGGAGAGAAGCCAGTTCAGCACCCACGGTGCATATAAGCCGCCCCATGGGAGTGGAGAGCAGTCAGTTGAAGGTCTTTGACCACTTTTTATATAAAAATGGCAACTTCATTTGATGTGACATAATACATGAAAACTTTTTCAATCGTGCTGACGTCCATCATGGGAAATAGAAACTGGTCAATCTCTGCAGAAATGGAAGATTTACAAATTAGTGGAGACTCACTGGGAAATGCACACTAGGAGGAAGGATTCTGGTGCAGGTAAAGCCATCTAAAGATGGAATGAGTTTCCTGTTGGTGGAGGTGTTTGAGAATATTCCAGATCATCCGACTGTAGTTCCTGGTACCATAATTTCCTGACAAAGCTCACAGTTCCCTCCAGCATTGGGACACTGAGTTTTAGACTTGAAGAGCCTAAATTACTATTTAACATTCAAACCAGTGTGATGTGTAAAATTGCCGTGGATATTAATAGAATGTGGAAGATGGACTAAATTCATAATTTATTTTACTTGAACTCATTAGGAAAAATTTAATTATTTTGCCTTACTTAAAAATGTGTATCACAGCTCTTGAAATTATAAGAATTCTTTTGCTAATACTTAACATGAAAGTACATTGAATTCTTTGATTGTTTATTGATTTATTTTTTAAAAAATTCTTCCTCCATTTTACAGTAACTCCTTTTAATAAAATATCCGGAAGAAACATCATTTTCTGAGATTCCTCTTTAGAATACAATGTGCTACCTGGTCCATAGACTGTTTTAATTTAAAAGAGGAGAAAATATTTATAGAGTTAATTGTCCTTTCCAAACCAGATCAACCCACATAAAATGAATGATAATAATAATAAAGAAAGATAATAAGAATTATTTTATACCTTCAGACAGAAATGGGGTTTGATTTATACACTTTCTCATTAATTTATTTAATCATTTTTAATCCTACCAAGAGCCTGATTCTCTGGCTCTAGTCCGTGTATGAAGAAGCTAGACTGAAGCTAGAGCCTTACTTTTTTTTAAATCATCTTTCTTCCACTGGTAACCAGTTCTATAAAATTAATTCTTAATTCTCAGATTCATTGGTTGGCATCTTTATCAAACACTTAATTCTAGAGCACAGTACTTAATATTTTTCACACAGGTAATGGGAAAAAAAATAAGAACCAAGATATATCATGTACAGGTACAAACACCCAATGATAAATGTAAACGAATTATATACCTAAAATGTATCAATAAAAAAACTGAAAAAATATATATATTTTTCCGCATACAGAGTAGTATAATGTATGGATTATCTTTTTATTTTTCTTATGAAGTCAACTTTAAGTATGATATCATTCACATCTGTAGGATTTAAAAAGAAATCACTATGCCAGAACATGAAAATCCACACCAAATAAAGAGAAATAAATCTTCTAGGGAATCATAGGTCGGTGATTGCTCCCTGTGTGTGCTGAGGGGCGGCCGTGTAGGGGCAGCTCAGGAGGGAGGAGCAAGCCTAGTGCAGTGTCCAGCATCAGCCTGGTCCCTTCCCAGGCCTGCTAAGCTGTCACCGAGGATGTCGTCACTGCCCCAGGAGGCACCCTGAGCTCTCACCTGTCCTCACAACTGCTTACAGCAGGACAGCTCCTGCCCGGCCCACAAGAGCCCCTCGATGACCTCAGTCCAACTTCCAGAAGGGAAGGTTTTTCCCGAGGCTCAACCTGTCCTCAGCTGCCTACAGCCGGAGCTGGGCAGACGAGGGTGGGGCATCTCAGAAGGGCCGCGTCTGGCTAGGGCTCCTGAACTCCGCAGGTCCGTATGCACCGACAGGGGGCCCAGCTCTGGCCCTATCTCAGACTCAGACAGAGGGCCCATAGGTAGCTCTGGGCCAAGGTGAATGAGAGAGAGAGAGACAGAGAGAGAGAGAGAGAGAGAGAGAGAGAGAGAGAGAGAGAGAGAGAGAGAGAGAGAGAGAGAGAGACAGAGAGAGACAGAGAGAGAGTGTTTAATTGAGCAAGAGAGCAGAAAAAATCATTAAGAAGGCATGAGTCCAGTTTAAGAGAGCAGAGTATTATTCTTGGCCCTCTCCTGTCTCTTGTTCATGTTCCCACTGAAACTGCAAAGCATAGGTTCAAGGTCAAAGAATGCAGAAATGGGAGGATGGGAGGCGCCTGACAGAGCTCAAGACACCAGATTTCAAATTAGATACAAAGGAGGAGTCTGTCCGACCGAACATACATCACCCCGATGAGAGTTTTCTTTTGTGATTTTGTGATAAGAAGGATGATAATCATGTCAAAAATACTTCGAGTGATCTAAAACCCCGAGAAGGAGAGTTTTCAATTTATACCAACTTTGTAGATGAAAAGAAGGTTGCGATACCCATCTCAGGAGAGGTAGCTAATGACCTTTCTCATTTTTACTCTTGTTCTCCCTCTTTCTCTTCTAAGTTTGAAAGCCCGACAAAAATGTTGCACTGGAACTCCAATTGGCTTTGACAGTCCTCCTCCACAAGGAGAAAGAGAATAGTCCACAAATTATTTCAGCATTCTCACTGAAATCTGAAAAGTATTCAGATTGAAGAGTGAGATAGCTCGATTTTAATACCTTTTGTCTTTATTTAATAATTTACATCTCTGTTTTTCTTTTTCAACTCTTTTTTCTTCTTTTCAGTTCAATTAAAGAGGTATCTTTCTTGAACCTAATACTCCCTTGGGTGATTCAAATGTGTTTGAGATGAGGATTATATTCCCAACCATTTAAAATAATCAAAACCACAGGATGATATCACCTCACCCCAGTTAGAATTGCTATCATCAAAATAACAAATGCTGGTAAGGCTGTGGGGAAAGACGCTGTCAGACAGTTTTGGAGGAAATGTAAATTGACACAGCCACCCCTAAGAACAGTATGGCACTCTGTCCAAAATTGAAAATAGACCTACCATACGATCAAGCTAGCCCACTGCTGGGTATTTAGCCAAAAGAAATGAAGTCAGCATACCTGATACCTGCACACCCTGTTGACTGTAGCATATTCACAATAGCTAAGACACGGACTCAGTCGACAGGTCCATCGCTGGGTGAACAGATACTGGTGTGACGGATCTACACCATGGTGTATTATTCAGCCACAAAGAGAAGAGGAACCCTGTCACTGGCTGCAAAAAGGACAAGGTTGGAGGACATTATTGTGAATGAGATAAGCAAGACACAGAAAGACAGGTGCTGTGTGTTTCCTCTCATACGTGGAAACTAAAAGCAAGCAACTGGAAAGTAGAATAGCGATCCACAGAGACTGCGAAGGGTATGGTAGAGGTGCAGGGTAGGGTGAAAACGGGTGATTAGATTTTATCAGTGATGCTCTATGCATGCTCAGAAATATCACCCCGAACTCTGGTAGTATGTACAATTAGTATTGTTAATCAATTGTCAAGAATAAAGTAAAATGTGAATAGCAGTCTGAACTCTAAAAACCAAAAAGACAGTTAGAGAGGACAAGTGGAAGAAAAGAAAGGAGAGAGGCTGGGAGGGAAGAAGGAAAAGGAGGAAGATACTGGCATCATGTCTGTGCTGTTTTTCTCCAGGTTGGTGTCAATGAGACTCCCCCTGCCATCCTAGGACTGTGGTTATCAGCACTGCAGACTCTGTCTAAAGATTTGAATTCTGCTTCTCCCTGTGGTGAGCTGTACAATTTTTGAAGCGAGTTATGTAAGCCTCAGTTTTCTCATCTGTATACTGGTGATATCAAGGTCCACCAAGCTGACTGTTGAGAATACCCACCTATGCGTATGTCTTAGTCACTTTCTCATTACTGGGACACAAACCAACCCCCAATAACTGAAAAGAGGGAAGGTTAATTTGGCTCACAGTTTCCAGTGAGTTCAGTCAAGAGTTTGCTGGCGGCAACCCAGAAAGACATGGTGAAAGGGCCCGGTGAAGGAAAGCTGTTCATTTCATGGCTGCCAGGAAGCAGAGAGACCAGGAAAAGGTGGAGACAGAATATATCCTTCCAGGCCCACCCCAGTGATCACCTCCATTCAGACCCCACCTTCTAACAGCTCATTCAGCTCTGAACTTATCCATGGATGAATCCACTGATGAGTACAGCACCTCATGATCAGTCACCTTCAAAGCACGTGAGATATTTGGGGGACATTTTAGATCTAAACCATAACAGCGTGGTTGTCACCATGGCTAATTATACTACTGTACTTTTAGAGTCTGCTTTTACTTTCCTTGTATTTCTTATTTCAAAGATACAGATCTATTAAGCCTTCCATTGCTAATATTTCTATTTTCTTTTCTTTTATATATTTCAATGCTGTGCTATTCCGTACCAAAAGAACCAAATCATTATAACTTCATTGTGGAACTTCAACTTAAACAGAAGTAGCAGTTTTAATTGGAAAAAGAGTGGTATGTTTTATCTTACACATCAGTGCATCTGTATTTTCTGTTGCAGTGACAAAATACCTAAGACAAACAACTTACAGGAGGAAAAGTTTATTTTGGCTCATGGGTTCAGAGGATGCAGTCCATGGTCACCTGACCTCCACTGCCTTTGGGCCTGTGGCAGGCAAGAAGATCACAGTGGAAGGACATGGTGGGGCCAAGCTGGTGATCTCAAGGAAGCCAGGAAGCACAGAGGAAAAGGACGGGGTCAGGGCCTCAGTGTCCTCTTCAAGGGCAGCCTCAGTGACCTAACTTCTCCCCTGGCTGGTGACAAGCCCTGAGCACATGGGCCTTTGGGGACAGTTAAGATCCAAACTATAGCAGCTTCTAAAATGGAAATTCCACCCTCTCTCTTGTTTACTCTTGAATTGGCCACTCTACCTGAAGTTATACCCACCCCACCCCGTAGGTCAGTCCTTCTATTTGTTTAAAGCATCATGTGCCACTTTTTTAAGGGAGTCTTTTATAACACTTTTGATTTTTTTACCCTAATTAATTTATTCAATAGTTTTTTGGAGGGAAGGGGCTGCTCCTGCTGTGGACACCTTCTTGGCTGATGGAGTCATCTGTATGTAGTGTGCCTTTGGGAAGACTGAGCGACTCCTTCTATTCTCCCTCCATATTTTAAAATTTTTTTGTATTTTGTGTGTGTGTGTGTGTGTGTGTGTGTGTGTGTTTGTGCGCGCGCTATGGGGATTAAACCCAGGGCCTTTACCCTGAGTTACATTATGAGCCCTTTTTTATTTATTTTTTTATTTTATTTTATTTTTTGGTACCAGGGATCGAATGCGGGTCCTTGCGCTTATGCAGCAGGTAGCGAAACCACTGAGCTAAATCCCTGGCCCTTCCTTTTTTATTTTTTGTTTTGAGACAGAGTCTTGACAAGTTTTTCAGGCTGAGCTCAAACTTGCAACCCTCCTGCCTCAGTGTCCCAGAGTGCTGGGATTACAGGTGTGCACCATGAAGCCTGACCCACCTTTCACTTCTTACAAGGCACAGGTGGTGTTGATTCTGTCTTCTACAGACAGAGCTCCACTTTCTCCTCTCTTTTCCCTGCCTTAATCCAGAAACTTTGCCTCTGCCCTCTGGGCATTTAGGTTATTTCCTTTCTATACTTAGTTTCCCTTTGTTTGACAAATCTCTCAAAGGTTCTGATTATTACCCCACTTCTACTTAAAAACTTTTGATGCTTCCTTTGCCTAAGGCCTGTTTTGGGGTTCAGGAAATGATGTCCCAAAGTGAGGGCCTCTGAAGCAAAGATTCTCTCTGACCTTCTCCTGCCCTCCTACCTCTCGCCCTTACTCTCCCTCAGGTCACCCATGGGAACTTGAATTCCTCCTCCTCAAATTGGGTCAGAACTCCCTTTGCCCACCATGAAGACCCACCCTAACACCATAAATACAACCCTAACTTTCCCCTGGCTTTCTGTTTAAGAGTTGGCCACAAATATTTAAGAATCATTCTGGGGGAGTCTGGCCCCCTGTCCAGAGAAAGGAATGTGATATGGGGGGCGGAACAGAACCCGGACAGGCCTTGCTGGGTCCCCGTCTGTCACTGCTAGCACATGGCCATCCTGTCCTGTCTTATTCTGTGCAGCTGTCCATGCTTCCTGGAACACAGCGTGAACATCAGAATTCACCATGTTTGAAGTCGTAACGAATCACCGAAGACGTGGGACCCCGTCTTCCTCAACATGTCCAGCTGAGGGACACCTCCCCTTCCATGTGAGGCTGTCTGCAAAGCCTTGGGGCTTCCTTCTCTCCCCATCAGCCTCCAGCACCCCCACAACCAATCCTCTGCATTTGGTCCACTCTGCATAATTACTGGGTGCGCTTTTAGAGAAATCTGCAAGTACTGGGAGGTAGAGTGAGGAAAGGGTACAGGGCCTGACCTGGGTCTTTCTGGGGAAAAAGGAAAGGCTTAAACTCTGGAGGCTCCACTCTACACAAGGCCTTTCCTGAGAACCCAGAAAGCTGAAGGAAGTGGAACATCTTTCCTTTCAATTGCCATCAGGGTCCCAGGCCAGAGGGGTCCTGACTTTGGGGAGTCTCAACAAGTCTGGCCATTTGCCCCAGAAACCAAGTAGAAAAGTAGTGGTGAAAGACAAAGAAGGGATTTATTCACTATAGCTATCTCATGAGGCCAAGGGGTTCACACACTTCCAGCCCTGTCTTTGGGGGACTAACAAGGCCTCCAATGTTATGTGGGGAAGGGAGGAAAAATTATGCATAGTTAATTCTTGTGGACTGGTTGGTCACTTTCTCAAGCCTGGTTTTTCGAGGCTCAGGAAAAGACGTCATTGCCTGAGGGGCAACTTGGGGTCTGCTGTGAGGTGACTGCTCTTTCTCAGAGGGGCAGCCTCATGGGGGGTGATCTGCCTCCTAGACTCCACTGTTACCGAACTGAGAGGGCAATGATAGGAGACTTCAAGGCTCTGCTCCAGGGACTCTGCAACCAGACTTTGTAAAAGCTGGCAGTGACAATCTTTTGATTATAGTGGTCCCGCAAGTCTTCAGCGTATCTTAGTTTCTCTTATCTTGGGGCCTTCAGCTTGAAGGGGTTAAGGAAGATTAGGAAAACTTAGGGCTGAACAACCTTGTGTTACCAGCTTTTTGATAGACAATCCCTAAATGATTAACATGTCTATGTCTCGAGCCAAGCAGGGATCTGACCTTAAAGTTAAGGTAGTGAAGGAGATAGGTACAAAATGAAGTCAGAGAGGCTGAGCTTGGCCCTGCTGTTGTCACTCACTGGACATCCTCAGGCCCAAATGGAGAGTTGCTGCTTTTAAGCAAAAGGGGTGATAAAGTCCTTGTTTCCCAAGACCTTGGAACAACGAGGTTGCAAATCAAATGTGATCCTTTTGCCATGGTCTGAAATTCACAGGGGAAAAACAAGGGTGTTTTCCTGTTCTCCATACTCACTCCATCTGATCACCTCTAACTGTGGAAGTGGGAGGTATTTTACTCCGGAAGTGGGTGAGTAAAATACCTGCAGGAGATTCTCCAGCAGACACCAGCTGGGTCCTCTACTTCAGTCTACCTGTCTGATCCCACGGGTGGGGCCTCAGTCCCAGGAGCCGGCTGCCCCCAAATGCTAGCTGTATCCAGGCCTCCAGAACATCTACCCAACTGATTATAAATTGAAGATTTTCATGACCCTTTCCTTGGGGTTGAGTAATTCACCAAATCTTCTCATGGAATTCAAGGAAACACCTTGCTCACGGTCTCTGGTTTATGATAAAAGTGTCACAGAGGCCCCAGATGAAGAGATGCGCGTGGCAAGGGGTGAAGAAAGAGGCCAAGCTCCTGTGTCCTCTCCAATCCTGGCCTTGCCACACGTTGGCTCTGCAGAGCTCCTTGGAGCCTCGTCCTCTTGGGTGGCTATGGAGGTTCCATCACACGAGCATGATTGATCTAATCATTGACCATTGCTGATTGAAACCAATCTCTAACTCCTCTTGGAATCAAGAGTTCGATGGATGAGTGTTGAAAGTTCCAAATGTTTACTCAAACCATGGTCTTTCCTGTGGCCAATCACACCAGCCATCCCTGTTATCTAGAGCCCCGACCCATCAGCTCATTAGCTTACAAAGGCACTGTTGTCATCCCATGGATTCCCAGGATTTTAGGAGCTGTGCATCAAGAAACTGGAGAGAAGGAGAAGAGTATGGCACATTTCAAAATAGCAAGATAGACATAGCTGGAAATACTATGAAGGTCTGAAGAGAGGCATGTGGATATGGAAGGATGATATTAGAATAAGCAAAAGTCTATTTTAGCCCAGGGAATATATTTCACACAATATGATCCCCAAGTATACCTTACCCATTAGTTTGTACAGCATAGCACAGAATTCCAGGGCTCTGCCAAAAACTGAGATGTAGGCTTCTTTTGCTGGGGACTCAGGTCTACTGAAGCCACTGATCAATGAAGAGATAGGCAGGATTTCCCCCAAGGGGACCAAAAAGGAAGTAGATCACAAAGCAGATATTTGGCTTTTAAACGTTTTTTCTTTTGCAGTACTGGGTATTGAACTCAGGGCCTTTGCACTGAGCTATATCCCCAGCCTTTTAAATTTCTTTCTTTCTTTTTTTAAACAGGATCTTGCTAAGTTTCCCAAGCTGGGCTCAAACTTGGAATCTTCCTGCCAAAGCCTCTCACAGTGCTGGGATTACAGGCATGTGCCACCACATTTAGCTAATACTTGGCATTTTTAAGAATGTAGGTGCTTGCTCTGTAATAGCCTCTTCCCTTGTCTTCCAATGTTCAGTGTACTTATCCATGATGGGCCACTCAACATGACTCAACACTATCTATGACCCAATTGGAGTATAGAAAACTCAGTCCTGCTGAATAGAGGAAGCAACAAAAATCAGTGAAACTAGCAGAGGTGATAGCAGTTAGCAAAGAAATTACCATGTAAGCCTTCCCATTATAAATCTACAATAGAAGACTACATTGCAGCTGGGAATTTAGCTCAGTGGTTCCACTGCCTGCCTCTAAAGGGCAAGGTCCTGAGTTTGATCCCCAGTACAAAAAAAAAAGACGACATTGCATTTTCTCCATTAGTTTTAAATGTTTAAAACTTAGCTTAACAGCAGCATTTATTTTAATTTTATATGGCAAATATTTAATTAGGGCCCATACTTCATGCAAAGTTTGCATAATAGACTATTCCTCTACTCAATTCACCAAATCTTCAGAATTTGATGTAATTAAACCTTTATTTTTGCCAATATTGATAACACTGAAATGAATAATCTTTAGACATGTGACTGTTTGCTTTTATGGAATTATCCTAGGATAAGTTAATTACAAGGGAGATTATTTTGTTAAACAGTATTAATTGACTCATAGCTCAAAGGCCGATTTGGGGAGTTTCCTCAAATGTGAGAAATTGACCCCAAATGTGAGAGCTTTTAATGCTTTCCAGAAGTTTTGCATTTTTAGTAGTTCACCCATCTCACTGAAGCTTAATGCTGCATTTCTTCATTGTGTCACTACAGAAATTGCTTTGATTTGCTTCAATGTGCATTTGCTTCCTTATTAAGCGGTCACCTCTGGAAAATGTTGCTGACTATAGTGATTTCATTACATCTGAATTGTTGACAGCACCATGTATTTTCACTTAAACTCACTCATCCTAAATCTAGCTGAATGTGCATGAATATCTTCCCATCTTAGGTATTTACATGACAACAAAAAGGATAATGTAGTTTGGATACAACCACTGGGCCATCACCTACATTTAAAATGACAGCTAATGTGAGTGCCTCTTAAGAAAGAAGAGCTACAACAGAGACACTAAAAATAAACCATTCATAAACTTTCAACTGGTTGCCAGAAGAAATTGGAAATTAAAAATAAATGCTGTGAGCAGGGATTTATGGGAAAATGATGGAAATTGTGATGAGAGTTCAGAATATATGCCAGAGATGTCAGCAGCAGAGTGAGCAAATAAATAAACATGGAAATCAATAGTGCCAGGGTCAAAGCTACAGGTAGAAGCAAAACAGGTGAGAAGAAAATCGAAAGAGTATAGAGATCAATCAAAGGAGAGGAGATAAAGAAGGGACCTCAATTAAACAATGCTTCTCAATAATCATTTTGGCTTTCAGTGATTTCAATCCATCCATTTGTAACCTGAGGACTATGGATGTCAAACAAACCACATTTGGTGAAATGAGGTAGTCTTAGTCCGTACAGACTATTACAGAATACTGTGGACAGGCGGACCTATTAACAACGGAAACGAACTTCTCACAGTTCCGGAAACTGGGAATTCAGGACCAAGGCTCCCAGAAGACTTGGTATCTGAGGAGGACCTGCTTCTGGTTCACAGCACCTTCTGGTTCTGGCACCTTCTCGCTGTGTCCCCACAAGGAGGAGGGGACAGGGCAGCCTGGAGGCCTCTTTTATAAGGGAACTAATCCCATTACAAGGGCTCCACACACAGGAGCTAATTAATTCCCTAAACCCCACCCCCTAATTCCTTCATGTTGGGGCTTGAGTTTCAATATATCAATTGTAGAGAAGCACAAATAGTCTCCAGCAGACTCCATAGATTATACACACTTTAAAAAATGATCCGTAGCCAAAGGAAGGAAAAAGAGAAAAGGAAGGACAATCATTACTATAATTCCATGAATAAGAAGGAAAACTTGAACCCAAAATACAGACTATTTTAATATCATAGGAAAAGAAGAATCCTCAGACTTCATCTGGTTCACAGTCACATTTTCCATTTCCTCCTAGGTCAGGACACAGAAGGCTCTTGGCTTTTGCACACACCCAAGAACCATTCATCAACTATGACTCTCAGAGTTCAACCCTGCTAGGGTACTAAGTCTATTTTCAGCCAAGGTACCAATAACTTTACTGCCCAGTCTGAGGGATTCCTTTCAGCCACAATCTGATTTCTTCTGGTGTCATCTGACAGTGTTGATCACATGCTTTCTTTCTCCTCCTCCTCCTCCTTCTTCTCTGTGAGTATGTTTGAAATCCATAATAATCACCTTCCTCTTGGGGAACTGGCACATATACCCAGTGCGTCTTGATCATTTTTACTCCCCTCCTCTCTGCCTTTCTCTCTCCTTCCTCCCCCAGATACCTTTCCTATCTCCACAGAGTCTGCTTCCTTGTTTCTTATCATTTCTCTTTTATTTTGCTCTTTAAATTATTTATATTTTGGATCTCTTAGAAACAATGTGATATGGAAGCTTGTGTGTCTGATTTACTTCACTTAACATTATGGTCTCAAGGTGCATCCATTGTCCTCCAAATGACTTCAATTTATCTTTCTTTATGGTGAAGTAGTCCGCCACTGTGTGCAGATACCACATTTTCTTCATCCATTCATCTACTGATGAACATATAAGCCACTTCCAAGATTTAGCTGTTGTGAATTGTGCTGCTGTAAGTATGAGTATATTCTGTCCTAGCTCTTCTCATTCTTCATACCTAAGTCTGTGTCCTCTGTCCCTGATACCCATCTGGCCTTAGAAAGGTTTTCTCTGGCTGCCTATTGCTCTTCCCTCCTTTTACTTTCCTAAAACACACACAAAAATCTGTCCTTGTTATGTCTACAAATACTGACATCCAAAACAGAGCAAGGAACACACCATGCATTAGAGAATGAGCGATACACTCTTGAATGTGGCAACAGAGCCTTCCTATGTCCCTCCTGCTTTCTCCCTCCCACCTGGCCTCTCACACTTTGTAGGTTCATTAATTTTAAGTGCTGACTGTGACCTGACAGAAACACTCATGCTCCTTTACCTAGTGAGGAAGACATTGGAAGTTGCATAAAATCCAGATATGATTTGACTTGGCCGGTGAGGCAGGATTGCTTGAGTCCTAGAGTTCTAGGCTGAACTGAGCACACAGTGAGATCCTGTATCAAGACAGAGAGGAGGAAGAATTTTGAGGAGCCTCTATTCTCTCATGTGGGGCTATCATAAGCTCTGGACAAGCTGCTGCCATCACGAGCTGCCCGCCAGAGCACTGAAGACTCGCTAGGCCATGTCCACCATGCCCTTGGCCAAGGATGCAAAGTGAGTCACACAATTGGAGGAACTATCTGTCCAATGGTGAGATGATCACTGAGCTAACTTAGCAGAGACTTCAGCAATCACATGTCACAAAGCAAACAGAATCTACAAAATGAGCTCGGGCAGGTCACTAAACCAAACAGCAAACCAGCGTGGAGTGAGGAGGAGTCTGATGCCAAGATGAAAAGCACAAAGAAAGAAGGGTGAAACAAACACGTGAAAGGGTGCAGTCAGTCCAAGCTATCCCTGAGGAAGTCCAGATGTCACTAAAAGAAGACTTTAAATCACTTATTGCAGAAATGTTCAGAGAACTCAAAGGAACGATGTCTACTCCTCTAAGGGACAGGATGATGACAACTTCTTAGGATGATCAGTAACGAGGCAGGGATTAAGAAAGAGCCAAATAGAAATTCTTGGATTTGAAAAATACAATAAATAGGATGAACAATTCCCTTAAGGGGCTCAAAGGCAGATATCAGGCAGAAAAGGAAAAAAATTCAATGGACAAGGCAGGTGAGATAGCCCAGTCTGAGGAACAGAGAGGAGAGAAGGCTGCAGCATGAAACAGAATGCAGTGACAGGAAGTGACCTTTGAGTGGTTGGAGAGTTTTTTTGGAGGTGATGAAAATTTTCTATAATCACCTATGGTGGGGGTTTCATAGGTTGCATAATTTTGTTCTTGTGCCCAAATCACTCAGCTACGCATTTTCAAGTTTCTTTTATGCTATGGAAATTATATCTCAGTAAAAATTAAGGAGAAAAATTTTCTTAGAAAATTATTTTGTAGAAATTGAACAGCAACAAAAGATTCTTTCATGTGTTAGTGTGGCAGGAAGCTCAACATAGCTTGGAAGGTGCTAGATCTAAGAGCACAGCCTGTCTGACTTCAGAGCACTGTGGACACTATGGGAGTCACTGAGCTGCAGAGAGGCTCTCACCTCTTCTGGAGCCTTCTCCCTGGCCTTCCTCGCTTCCCAAATAGCTGCCTGGCTAAGTATGATCACTGAGCAGCCAGAGTTCCTGGAAGGAGACAGCTCGCTTAGGTGAGAAGCCAACTCTTCCTTCACCAAGAAGGATGCCAGGCAGAGACACAGGAAACAGGTGAAAGAGAGTGTGCTCCACACTGTGTCCCCAGGATTGGTCACCCTGCAAATGCATCCAGGCTGGAGATGTACTGCTCTGAAATATCTCTAGCTGTGGGAGACCCTGGAACCCAGATCACCCAGGAATGGGGACCCTGAGCCCATGGTGCTGCCATGAGCTCCACAATGAGCTGGGAACAAACCTACCAGCACAATTGTTTAAACTTCCTGACTTGAAATAGTTTGAGTAGTAGTGTTACAAAAAAAATAAATAAAAAACAAAAAACCAATATACCTTGTTTTGCAGGCAAAACATATACTTGTGTAATAAAGTTGAATTTACTCTTGAAAATCAGTTTGAAGTCAGACCCATCCTCTACAGTAGTAAGCGAGTAAGAAGGTACAGGGCCCAGTGTGACACTGTCACTCCTGGTCACTTGAGTTTGGATATTACATTCTTTTTGTTCTCCCACCTCAAGTTCCTTCAGCAGCAGGCCTGTGGTCCTTAACATTCCAGATCTTCCAACGCAACCTAGCTATGACCCAATTCCAGGAAAGAGAAGTCCTGTTTCCCCAAATGACTGGCCACTGTCACCGTGCCCGATCCACCTCTGGGTGCTGCCTGTTTCCTAACGCTCAGAGCCCTTCTGCAGCTGAGGAAGGGATGGACCTTCTAAACCTCACCTTTATAAACAACTCAAATAACCAATGAACACGAGGCCCTCAGCAGGAAATCCACCCAGAACCATTCTTGAAAATAAAGTTCAGGGCTTTAGGAGAAAACAGAGAGCCGTCATTTTGATACACTTGGGGTAGCCAAAAATAAGTGTATGCAGGCTTTTTAGTTAGTTAGGAAACTAATTTTTCAAGTTTATTCTCAGAAAAGGATTCTTTGGGCTTCCTATTTCCCATTAGTGGCCCGACAAGAAGGCTAGATTTGGTTCTAGTTTTATCATATTATCTGTAACATATGGTAACACTTTAAATAAAGGTGGGGTGGTGTCCTTGATCCCACTAATAAAACAGGGCTGTCTTTTCTCAGACTCCGTGGCACCGCTTTCTGTACAGCGTTAAACCTTGTGACGGGGACAGGAACTTTTATTGGCGCTGACCAGAACAATCTGTGTTTGAATCAATTTCCTGGCTTGCATTATAAACTTTGCGGATTTCTGCACAAGCAATTTGGGAAAAAGCAAGCTCTAATTAAATCACTTGACCCAAGAATCTATGCAGGTTCAAAGGGAAAAAAATAGTCCTTCCCCCCATTGAAAAACCACCAGCAATGCAGGAAGTTCTCTGCTTAACGGGATTCATCTGGGATAGAGCAGCGAATCACACCTGGGTAGCACTTAAGTTAACAGGGTGTGTGTCCTGGCTTATTTTCCAGGGTTTTTTTTTTTCCAAAACACTGTACTGTGATTGTGGTAGATATTGGGGGATAAGATAAAGCACACTCACCCTACCGCTGTCTTAACAAACGTACTTATTTTCCTATTCTCTTTATGTTCTTGTGGAGTTGCAGACAAAGATTTGAGGCTGTACAGATGACGTAACAACTCGACTCCCTGGGCACTGTGAGTATGAAGATCCCGGAGTTCAGAGGAGACTGTTTAGAAGCCCTCCAATTCACCAGGACGCTAGACTTCATCACAGGAAGTTTAAGATTTTCCATTTCTTTGTCCCGCTTACATGAAGTTGAAGTAAGATTTTGCTTCTTTGTATTAGACCTTCAAGAAAGATCTGGAAGCATAGTGTTATGGAGGGAGAAAGGCCAGATGTCTAGGAAGTGTGACAATGGGAGATTTTTATTTTTGTTATTGTATCTTTGAAAATGCAAGGACAGCATTAAACTGCCATCAGAAACATGAGTATATATTAATGCCATCCTATCCTCAACCATTTAAGTATTTTAATGAATATATTTGCAAGTCACACTTACACAGTTTATAAAACTGAAAAAATGAAATTTTACTAACTTGAAATAGTATGCTATTAGGGAAAAGACACATTTCTAAATAGTTGGAAGTTGCTTCCTGAGTTGATACCTTCTACCATTTTGTCTAGTGAGGTCTTTACCCATTTTGGTATATCTTTTTAACTGTTGTAACCTTTAGTGTTTTATCTGCTATACTAGATGTAACCATTTCTGCTCATTTGTATTTTTATACGTTTTGACCCATTTTTCCATTATTTATTTATTTATTGGTACCGGAGATGGAACTTGGGACCGTGTGCTTGCAAGGCAGGCGGCGGAAGCACTGAGCTAAATCTTCAGCCCTTGACCCATTTTTATATTGGATTTTTCCTACAGTCCTCTGCTTTACCAGCTGAGCTATTGAAGGGAGGACTATATCGGATTTTTAAGCAGTGGATATAAAAAAAATTTTTAGGAGCCGGGGATTTATGTCAATGGTGCTGCATCTGCCTGGTCCTGAGTTTGATCCCTGGTACCAGAAAAAAAATTTTTTTTAATTGTATGTTTATATTTTTGATAGCATTATATAGTTTTATAGCATAACTTTTAAGAGGTAACAATCTTAAAAGAAACCTTTCAATGTACTGAAAAAATTATCTCATCCCTTGTGCTCCAATGTTGAGAGATTCATAAAGCCCTGAAAACAGCAATAGTGATGGCCTCCTTTCCTACTGAAGGAAGAGTTTCGAATTTGTTTTTTATTTTCCTTTGAAATTTCATGTGCACACTGTAGTTCTGCTCTATGTGATAAATCTGCTCCTTTGCTTTTTTCCCAGTTTAATCATCAGCTGGATAAAGGTTGAAATGGCACTAGAGGCACTTTTCTAGCATTGTTTTCTAACATTTATTTTTATTAAAACATGTTTGCAGTACATTCTGCTTACATTCCTGGCATGGAGTTGGTACGCAAGGCTTCCTGACCAGCTCTGAATCAAAAAGCACTGCTCCTTCCTTCAATAAATCATGCCTAGGTCAAATGAGCTTTCTTTGATTAAAAGAAATATTTCCACTGTTTTACTCACAGCAAACAAGGAATTGCAAAGTTTGTCAGTGAGTAAACAGTTACAAAATACATACTTACTGGAGAAAAAGCATTACATTATTACATAAATGAGTAATTTGATCCATAAAAGGAGCTTTATTTTATTTTTTGATCAACAAAGTGTACATAGTTGTAGTATATAACATGGGTTTTGTAATGTGTACATTTTGAGATAGCTAAATTGAGCTCGTTAGCATGTGCATTACCTCACATACTTATTGTTTTGTGGTGAGAAGAGTTTATGAGTATTTGGTGATTCAGACTGCAGTATGTTTTTATTGACTCTAGCCACCATATCGTCATCTATAGTGTAAAAGAGTTCCTGACCTTCTGCCTGCTGTCTCACTGAAATATTGCATCCTTTGACCAACATTTTCCCAGTGCTCTAACCTCCTTACCAAAAGTCTGGTAGCTATCATTACCATTTCCACTTCTATGAGTTTGACTTTTTATATTTCACATACGAGTTGTATGATATTTGTTTTTCTGTGCCTAGCTTTTTCATATAAAATAATGTCCTCTAAGTTTGCCCACATTGTAGTATATGTCAGAATTTCCTTCTTTCTTAAGGCTGAATAATTCATTGTATGTGTGTTTGTGTGTGTGAGAATGACTTTTCCCTTATTTATGAGAAAAGAAACTGTCTAAATGAACAATTTTTTTCAGTACTGAGGATTGAACTCGGGGCCTTTGCACTGAGCTAGTCCCCAGCCCTTTTTACTATTTCTTTTTCTTTAAATTTTGAGACAGGATCTCGCTAAATTGTTGATTTGCCCCGGCTGGGCTCTAACTTGCAATTGTCCTGCCTCAGCTTCCCAGAGTGCTTGAATTGCAGGTAGGCATCACCATGCATAACTTAAATTGACAATCTTTAGGTGAGTATTTTATACCACTGTCAATGGAAAAGCACATTTTCAAAGCTTTTTTAGCGATAATTTTTAAAAGACGCTAGAATCAATTTGATATCTGTATAAAAATCTTCAAAGAATAAGAATGTATAAGAATCTTCAAAGAAAGTTCTACGTCACTTGATTTAGTAGCCCTGGTTTTTTTTTTTTTTATTCCATTAAGCTTCTTGGTACATTTTAGGTATATATTATGGTCACTTCATCACTGGGAATTTGTACCTGTACATGTAACGAGGACAGCACACAATGACTTATGTCCAGAGGTCATTAGCACAGCAGCCTTGGGGTGGTAAGCATTGGAAAGGATGGTGGCATTGATTTGCCATATCTTATATAAAATAATGATCTGGCATTAAAATGATATTTTGGAAGAATATGACATGGTGATATTCAAGCTAGAACCCTGCCACACTCTGGAAAGTCTTTACAATACTTTGCTTTCTGTCATTTCAGTTCATTCCACTCTTTTAATTAATTAATTAATTAATTATTTTGAGGATCTCAGCATACAACCCAGGGTGGCTTTGAACTTGCCATTCTCCTGCCTCAGCCTCTCAAATGCTGGGATCACAGGCGTGCACCACCATGGCCAGCTTGGATCAATCCACTCTTGATTGAACTATATATCAGATGTTAGCCCACTGTTGGCCTAGCACTACTTTCCCTCATTCCCCTGTGCAGCAGTTTCAAAGTCCTCCTCTCTTGGCCCCACCCTTCTCTCCTCTGCTGGGGCTGAGAACATACCAACCAAACTCCTGCTTTGTCATCTGCTCCCTCTGAGGCTCAGCTAGGATAGGAGCTCTGGGGGCACTGCAGGGCCAGGGAAGGAACTGGGACTCCCCACTTCCTGTCTGTCTGCTCTGTTTCCTATGGGCTTCCTGCCCCTATAAGATTCCCTCCCAGCAACATCTCCTCCAGGACCAGAAGGTCCTTCCTGCAAAAGTAGTTGTATGCAGTCTTCTGTTTTTTCACACAGGTGCTCTGTTCTCAGACCTCTGGTTTTCACCCAAGAGCTCCCCCAGACCAACTCTGTAACTCTCAATAATGCCAGCCTTTTCCTTTCCTTTCCCCAGTCGCTGAGTTGTGACTGGTTTCTATAGTTGTGACTTCCATAATCTGCCCTTCTGTTGGATATCACTTGCCTACTTCAGATCTTGAATTTTGTTTCTTTTCACTTTTTAGTTTTGTTTTTGATGCATCATCTTTGTATATATTTGTGAGGCAAGGTTTTGAAACATGTATACGAGGTGATAAAATATGGTACTTAATTTAAAAAATTATTATAGTAAAGTACACATTGTTATTAACCTCCTTCAAAATACACACACACACACAAACACACACACACTCACACACAATTAGTATGGGTTGCCCAGAAAGCTATAATACACCAGGCAGTTCTGACATGAAATAAACATGAATAATTGTGCTTATTGACATCATGTAAATTGCTGATTTTGTTTTTTCTGTTATATTTTTTCCTGCAAGACCTAGGATTATATCTAACACATAGAAATTTTAAAGTATGGATTACATGACTCCATGTTTGTGAGAGTTAAGCTTGATGGTGTCCACTTCACTGGTTTGAGGGAGTACAATTTTGGGTGTGTCTGTTAGATCATAGAGGCATGGCCTTGTATCAGTTATGGTTCACTAGAGGAACAGATGTAATGTAAAATATATGTATGATTATTCAAAGGGTTTACTAGGTAGCTTACAGGATCAGAAGCGGAAGAGTCCCAATGGCCGTCTGCCAGATTGGGGTGGAAGAATGCAAAATGGCCGCCTGTGCTCTGAGATCAGAAGGATCCAGCTGAAGGTTGAAGGCCTGGGGCCCACTGCAGAGTGTAGCTGAGTCTGTGTCAGGAACCTGAAGGGACTGTGTTGGAGGCTGAAGAGTCTATACTGGAAGCCTGAAGGAACTGAAGACAGATGTCCAAAGGCAATGGTGAAGATGGGAGCACCTCCAGAGAAAAAGAGCAGACTTCCTCCTTCTTTCTCTTTGTATTCTACCCAGGCCATAAGCCTATTGGTCAGTGCCACTCACATCCAGCGGGTCATCCCTCCTTACTTTGCTGTGTACATGGCAATCATTCACAGACACTCCCAGAGATTTACTAATCTTCCTTAGTAAGATGTTTGGTGCTTACCCAAGTCAAGATATCCCAGTGAATGACCACACCTTGGGCACTATATGTGGTCCCTCTGCCCTCCTTTCTGGTGCTGTTCCCCTGCTCTGCTTCCCGGCCACTATGAACTAAGCTTTGCTCCACCATGCCCTTTCACTATGATGTTCCTGCCTTGGAGCCAGTGACCAGGAATGGAATCCTCCAAAACTGCGAGCCAAATTAAACCTCTCCTTCTTTAAGTGTTCAGTACTGTGTCACAGTGACTAGAAAGCTGACTAATGCACTATTTATTGAGTAGCTGTTATTGACAGGTAAGAGCATTTGCTCAAGTTTAGCTACTAATAGATATTATGATTACAATTAAAAGAGAAAATAATGGCAAGAGAAGTTAAATGAACGGCTTTAGAGCACACAGTGGGATTTGTAGCCATGCCTGTGAGGAAGCAGTAGCTCACAGAACCAGCTCCAATGACTGCTGCATGACACCAAAAGGTGGGAGTGGACACCACAGGGTGTCTGCTGACTTCCATTGTAATGGTGGTGGCATGTCCTGTATGGACCACTGTGAAGGTTGTTTAACACACTTTCCATCCAGAAAGTTGTTTCCCATCTCCAAAGCACAACATCATCCTGTGTCACTGAGGAAAGTTAGTGTCTGTCCTGAAGTTCACACAGACTTGCAAATGGCAAGGTGAGGCCAGCTGCCCCATCTCAAGCAGCAAATCTTCATTGTCTCTGCAGTATTTGCTATTTCCTCTGTGGAGCATCTCCATCTATAATCTGAATAGCTTAAGATTATTCATATCCAAGCCTACTTCATTGCTCTCAAGATATGACTGACTGTAAGTGAAGTTCAAATCATGTTGAGAGTTCCTTGGAATCCCCAAACCAAGACAGTACAGCAACCTTAAAATATATTTGATGAGAGGTTAAAATTTTGGAACCTCTTGTCAACTTTAGTCCTGTAAAGGTAAGTAAATGGTAACTGGACATGGTGGTGGACACCTCTAATCCTGTTATCTGGGGAGTTTGAGGCAGGAAGATCCCACATTTGAGCCCAGCCTTGGCAACTTGTAGACCTGGTGAGACCCTGTCTCAAAAGAAAAACAAAAAGGGTTAGAGATGTAGCTCAGCACAAAGGCCCTGGATTCAGTCCCCAGTACCATAAAAAGATAAATAGTGAGATAACTTGAACAATGATATTAATTAGTATTTTCAAGCAAGAAAATTTCTTACTTTGTAGAATTATCTAGATCTAATCAGTTAAATCTGACATACCTTTCAGTTTGAAATTATAGCAATGATAAATATAAAAAAGGAACACAAGTTTGGACCTGGGTCTTACTGTCATGATGGTCAGCAGAAAAACTCTTTGTCCCCAAGATATGCAGGCATCGGATCCTGGTTCCTGGAAGCCTTAACTCACATGGGCAAAGGGACCTTACAGGTGTGATTACACTTAGGGGATCCAAGATCAGAACCCCTCAGAGCAACCATAGTCAGGGGAAACGTAACTGAGAAAGGTCAGGGAGTTGCTGTGCTGTTGGCCCCAGAGATAGAGGCAGAGACCACAAACCAGGAACTGTGGGTAGTCTCCAGGAACTAGAAGTAGTCAGGTACAAATTCTTCCCCAGAATTCCCAGAAAGGAGCCCAGCTCCGAGGAATCCTAATGTGACCTAGAGAGACTATGCCTGCCTTCTAACCCATGGCGCTGTAAAATAACCAATTCATTTTGTTTTAAGCCACCAAGTTCGTGATGATCCACAAAGGCAGCAACAGAAAAATACAAGAAAAAAAGAGCATTAGATGCTATTCCTTCTCCTCCCAGTAAAATCAGCACAGCAACGTGTTTCACCAACAGCACTGAAGATATTGGATGAAGCCTCATTGTAAACAGTCAGCACAATAATAATAGATGCACCATGTGTATCTGTGAAGCACCATCTTGATGGTTTTTTCTGCTGCACCTTATTTCCTGAGATCTGCTGCTCATCCTTCAAGCTTGGAGAAAATACCACCAGGTGTCAGCAGGACAGGCAGTGCTGGTCATGGTCTTGCAGGTTTCTTGAGGGACACCTGAGGGGAGCTCAGGTTAAGCGGGACTCCCAGAGAGGACGTTCATCAGCCCACTCCAGCATCCACAGATATGGGTTCTGGGGTCTCTCTCTTTTAGCCTTTGGGTGACCCAGAGCCTGGTCCCCTGTGAGCAGCAGGATATGAAAGTCAGAGTATCTGCAGAGGCGAGAGTGTGTGGCGGTCACCTCTGTGTCGCCACTGTGGAGCCCAAAGTGAGGAGTAGAAGCCACCTCCACAACCCTTGGCAAATGAAGGAAAGAAGCCACAAAGGCAGTGTCCAGAGGAGAGGCAAAATAGAGATTCCATTCACCCTGACTTTCTTATAAACAGGAGAATGGGTTACTTTCAGCTGCAACAAAAGCCAAGTTAGCAAAACTGAAAAATTGTCCATAACCCGTGACCTTCACCTTGAACCCAGTGGCATGGAGTCAGCCAGCTGGTACAGAAGTTCAGGCTGTGAATGGTGGTGATGACTGTTTAGCTGGGAGTCTAGAGGCTGCAGGATGGGCAGGGTTTGCAATAAAGACAATGGTCATGGGTGGCAGTGCGTGACACATTCGAATGAGCAACAAAGCCACAGCTTGAGGGCTGCCACTAGTTTAAAGCTTATGTTCTGCACCCAGGGTCATAAAACCACATACAAAGAGACTCCTGAGGGCCCTTCTCTCTCCTATATGACCTCTCCTGCTAGGCCTTGGCGGCAGGTCAGGGCTGGAGAAAGCAGGGCCCGGTGGCTCCAGCTTTCAGCAGAGCCTTCCCGACACACATTGGTCTCATCCCGTGTCTCATCCTCCCCCAGGCCTTGCTTTCTTCCATGGTGGCCGGTAACACAGGCACTGTGACTTATTTGCATGCCCAAGTCTCATCGAGGGCAGTGGCCCTAACTTACCCATCTTGTTTCTCAAAAGTCAGCCACAAGGGCAAAGGCCATAAACTCAGTAAAAACCAGCCATAGAGAAGAGGTTATTTTTCCCAGATTTCCCTGGCTTCTAGTTGGCAGCAAAGAAGCATGGCTCATGCTCATCTATTGGGTGTTCTATTTATTTATAAATTTGTTGTGTGTTTTGTGTCTGTCTGTGCCTGGAGTTGGATCTGGTCTTGACTTATTGTTTGTCTGAAGTGGCTAAGATTTTATGACAGAATGTGCAGAATTATAAATTACTTATAAACCCAGCAAAGTTCATTGTTCATTTCTCTAATTTGTGTCTTGTTTATTTTGGTGGTATTTCGGTACATACTGTTTCTTAGATTTTAGAGTGTTTATTGTAGACGTTTAATATTTGGGGTAGTCTGTCTTCTTGTTCCTAGACATTCCTCTGGGATAGTATGGGGCAGAACTATGTAAAAACAACAACACATTTTGGTTGAGAGTTATGAAATATAGTAGAAATCGAAGTGTTTAGAACATTTTGTATTCCTACAAATAAGGTCAAGAGGGCATTTGCCTCTACTGCCATACAATTACTGAGAAGGTAAAATGATAACTTGAGAAGTAGATAGAGGGAGATTGCTTTTATCAGATGAGGTAAGATTAATACTTTAAATTTTTTTGGACTTTTTGATTCGAAATTATTCCAACTCGACTTTGAGGGGAAAGTGAATATACTTATTAGATGAAATACTGCTATACAATTAGGTAATTTCTCTGGGTCCCAGTTCCTTCTTCCACCTACAAAATAAAAATCATAAACTCAAACTGTGAAATTAGACCCAGCGTAGCCAGCTGAATATGGAAGGAGAAGAACAAAGTGGGAGAATGACATTATTCAACTTCAAGACTCTCTACAAAGCTAATTAATCAGAATAGTGTGGCATAAATGAAAAAGAAAATAGATAGCTAGATTAATAGATAACTAGAACAGAATTGGGAGCCCAGGAATAAGCTTCATAAATGTAGTCAACAAATCTTTGACAAAGTAGGAAAGGCAGTGTAATGGAGAAGTGATGGTCTTTTCCACAAATGGTGATGGAATAACTGGATATTTACACGCACGCACGCGCGCACACACACACACACATAACTATAGATACAGATTCCACACTATTCATAAAAGTTCATTCAAAATACATCATAGAACTAACTAAAAGTAAAAATCCAAGTTATAAAATGCCTACAAGATTACACAGGAAACAGATAATCTAAGAGATTGTGCATGTGGCAAATTCCAGAGTTTTGACCCATGAAAAAAATTAATGAGTTCTACTTCATTAGAAATGAAAACTTCTGCTCTAGAAGGACACTCCTTAGAGAATAAAATGAGATGCAGACTGTGAGAAAATATTTATAAAAGATGTATCCAAGAAGGACTGGGAAAGAATGAGAAGACAGGAACAGACCAGGGGAAAATGCTTAGGTAGGACATTAATAAAACTAACAAACCAACAAAAATATGGCAAATATGTGGACAGAACATTAGCAAGAGGACATATTAGTGGAAATTAAACATAGCAACAGGTACTCAACATCCTATATCATTAAGGAACTAAAACTACAATGAGAATCCACTGCACATCTATTAAAACGGCAAAAACACAAATAGCTGAAAACACTGAATGCTGAAGAGGTTGGGGAACATCCAGAACTCTGAAAGGCACTGCTGGTGGGAGTATAAAATGGCTCAGCCAGTTCGCAGGACAGTGTGGTAATTTTTTACAAAACTAAACTTACCCCTGCCATACAATCCAGGAATTGTGTATTTGGATATTTACTCCAAGAGCTGAAAACTATGTCCATAACAAAATATGCACTAAGATGTGCATGGCAGCTTTATTCATAAATGCTGATACTTGGAATGAAACAAATTGTCCTCTAGTAGATGAGAGGATATATAAACTGTAAAACATCCACACGGTGAAATGTTATTCAGGGCTAAGAAAAAAAATGGACCATGAAACCATGAGGAAAAAAAAAAAAAAGGAGAACCTCAAATGCATACCAAGTAAAATAAGCCAATCTGAAAAGGCTGCATGCTGTGTTATTTCAACTAATGACCAGAAAGATCACTGATGGCTAGAGGTAGAGAAGAATAGAGGACAGAGGGATTGTGGGCACTCCTGCCCTTTAGTGTCGTACTCTAATGGTATTTCAAATACAGTAATAAATCTATCCCATTAGGGTTTGAATTGTGATCATATTAACTGTATAGATCAACTTGGGACCAATTCACATCTTCTCAGTTTTGACTATTTTACATAAAAAATCTGATCAATGTCTCCATTTATGAAGGATTTATTTAGTAATTCTGAATAAATAAATTTTATAGTTGTTTATCACATAGTTTATATTCTTCAATAGATTTTATCCTAGACATTTGTTATCTTTGATGCTTTATAAATAGTATCTTTATTTAAATCTCATTTTATTTTGTCAGTGATATTTGGAAATAGAGTTTTCTTGTTAGCATCCTTAAATCCAGTATTTTGGCTATCTATTAATTAATTATATTTTACTGCAAAGACACGGATGTTCTGTCTCCTCTTTCCAAGGCTTATAAGTTTTCACTTTTTTTACTCTGTTTCATTTCTGTTTTCTTTTGCCTGATTGTGTGTGTGTTGCTTGAACATTATTTAGAATTCCATTCTTATGTATCTATAGCTTTGCATATGCTCTTCCGAAGGTTTATGAGGGTCAATTGAGGTGTTATATTATATATACACACAACATCACAATCTACTCGCACTGGCATTTGGACAGTTTTATGATCAATATACAATGTGTACATGTATCAATAGCCTAGCTGAATGTAATCATGATGTATCACAAACGTAAAACTAATAAAGCATAGAAATCTTACCTCCCTTTATCCTTCCTCCTTCAAAATAAAATTGTATTATGCCCTCTACACATCTTAAAAGATTAGGCAGTATATTAATTTCTGTTTCAACCATTAAATGTGATGTGCAAATTATACTTCGCCACTTTTTGCTTTTACCTCTTGGCCTTTCTTCCCAAAGTCCCTTCATTATGAGGATCTTTTCGCTTCTGCTTGGATACTTTACTTGAGTCACTCTGCTTAGATAAGTGTGCTGCTTACAGTCACTTAGTCTCCCTTCATCTCAGAAGGTCCTGATGTTGTTCCCAGTGTGGAAGGATGCTTTGAGGGACAGAGGATTCTGAGTTGGGTGCTTTCTTCTTTCAGCAACTGAAAAGGTTGGGCTGCTTTCTCCTGGCCCCTTCGATTCTGATGCAGAATCCAAGGAAGGTTTGCCTCCTGTCTTTCCCTACATTCATGATGCTTTATGGTCCCCTAAGTTGGACTAAAGTGTGTCATGGTATTGATTTCTTGGCTTTACTCTGGTTGGAGTTCACTCTTCTTGTATCTATAGGTTTATGTCTTTTGCCAAATCTGTGAAATTTTCAGCCAATATTTCACCAAATACTTTTAACAAATACTTTGTTAGTGTCAGTTCTTTTCTCCTCTTTTTGAGACATCAGTGACACAGATGTTAGATCTCCTGTACAGTTGCATATGTGTGAGGTTCTGTTTATTTTTACTTTTTTGGTCTAGATCTCTATTGTCTAGATTAGGTAAATTCTATTGTTCTGTCTTCAACTATTAATACTTCACCAATAATCCTCTCTGTTGTTGTTTTTTTTCTGTTGACTCTAACCATTGAGTATTTTATTTCAGTTACTGTGTTTTTCAGTTCTAACATTTTTAATTGGCTCTTCTTTATATCTTCTACTCTTTGCTGAGACTTTCTGTTATTTATTTCAGGTGCCTTTGTAATGCCTTTAAATTTGTAAGCTTTTAAATGCTTGACAGATAATTCTAATGGTGCCACCTTACATTTGTTGTCCATGGCTTGTATTTTCTCACTCAAGTTGTGATTTTCTTGATCCTTGATCTGATAGATTGTGTTTCTATTGAGAACTGAATAAAGTGGGTATTAGATTATGGCACAATGATTGTTTACACCTTCAGCTGACCAGGACCCTTGTATGATGGCCCTGGAGAGGGAAGCAGGGACAACACCTCACCATTACCTGTAGGGCTGGGTGTTCAGAGTCCCTTAGGGTCTCTAGTGGAGGCAGTGGGGTCAAGATTCTCCTTGCTTCTGAGTGGAGAAACAAGATCTGGATCCTCACTAGGCCTCCACTGGGGCCACCCCTAGGGGAGAGAGCCTTTGTTATTGCTTCTGTGTGACCTCCACTGACATGAAGAGCAGTGGCCTTTGACTGCTGCCTGGGATGGAACTCAAGTCTTCCCGTGTGGTCTCCACTGGCCCCATGAGGGAGGGTGGGGGGTCTTGCTACCCACTGGCCAGGATGGAAGTCTTAGCTCCCAACCTGGCCTTCTCTGACCCCTCCAGATGAGGTGTTGGAGTTACTTATCATGGTCCCCTGAGTATGGCAGTCCGGGGTCCCCAGTGGCCTTTGCTGACCATGGTAGGAGTGAGATCACAATGTCCGTGGTGTTTGAGGGGAATCAAGCCATAATCTGAAAGTCTTCAGTCTTGCAGCCTGCTCCTTTCTTTAGCTTTCTGTTAGAAACAGTGGGCTTTGCCCAGGACTTTGGCTGGTTATGCCTCCTGGTGTTTCCCAGCTTTTGATTTCTGCAGGCCTAAGTCTGAGACACATGAGGCATAAATAAAGAAGAAACAGCAACAACAACAAAAACCTAGGGAACTCATCACTGCACCAGTGCCCAGATGCTGAGGCCCAGCTAGCCTGCCTTCTCTCTTTGCCTTTAACAATTTCCTGTGGTTTGTTTCAAGTATACAATACTGAGCAATTTTCATCATACTTAGTGGTAGGAATAGGAGAAAATGTTCCATCCTCCCAGAAGTGAAAGTCCAACGTTTATACATTTAATTATACATTTTTGTCTTCACTTAATTTGTGCTACTAGGTGGATAGAAAAGTGGTTTTGAGTAGTTGTGTGTGTGTGTGTGTGTGTGTGTGTGTGTGTGTGTGTGTGTATGAAAGAGGGGTATGTGGCACGGGAGAGACAGGGGTCAAAGCCTTACATGTTGCCAGCATGTGTGAGGCCACATGTGCAAGGTGTATTGGGGAGCCCCATGTAAAGGGGGGCCATGTGTAGGAGTCTGTGGGGTGTGCAGAAGTGGAGGCTGTCTGTGTGCTGTGGAGCAGGCAGGCACAAGGCATGAGCATGTGGGCTTCCATGTGGAACTAGGAGGCTCTGAGGGATGGAAGTAGGCAGAAGAAGCAGAGGGGACTGAGGGCTTCTGCATCCGGTGGGCGGGCAGCCTGAGAGAGAAGCTGGATGAGAGCCAGAGTTGTTTACAAAAGTGCGCACTTGTGCAGACATGTGTGGGAATATCATGGGGTTGACTTGCACAGCTGTAAGTTTTTAAAAAATGTGTCCAAGAGCACATGAGAGAATGTTCATGCAGAAGAGGAGAGAAGAGAAAGGAGAGAGGAGAGAGGGAGAGAGAGAGAGAGGAGGACAGGGGGGAGAGAGAGAGAGGAGAGAGGGAGAGAGAGAGAGGAGAGGACAGAGGAGAGAGAGAGAGAGAGAGAGGAGGACAGAGAGGAGAGAGAGAGAGAGGAGGACAGAGAGGTGAGAGAGAGAGAGAGAGAGGAGGACAGAGAGGTGAGAGAGAGAGAGGAGGACAGAGAGGTGAGAGAGAGAGAGAGGAGGACAGAGGAGAGAGAGAGGAGAGAGGGAGAGAGAGAGAGAGAGGAGAGAGAGAGAGAGAGGAGGACAGAGAGGAGAGAGGGAGAGAGGAGAGAGGGAGAGAGAGAGGAGGACAGAGGAGAGAGAGAGGAGAGAGGGAGAGAGAGAGAAGAGAGGGAGAGAGGAGAGAGGGAGAGAGGATAGAGGACAGAGAGGAGAGAGGGAGAGAGGAGAGAGGGAGAGAGAGAGACAGAGAGGAGAGGAGGTGGACAGAGATGTGGAGAGCTGAGAGCTTGTCCCGAGGGTGGTGACGGTGAGTGTGCCCTGTCTTGTCTTGGGGGGAGGCATGTGCATGTGTGTGAGTGACTACACATGAATGCCTGGTCATTATTCACGTGGCTGTGTGGTATTGGGAGACAGAGCCTGTGCATGGAAGCATAAGCATCATATATTATGCATAACTCTTGGGGGTTAGAGCTTTCCCTGCTGTATTTCTCAGGGTGAGAATTGTGCACCAGGGACAAGGGGATGCACAGCTCCACATATTTTGCAAGGACGTGGGTTGAGCTCCGGGCAAACTGGCAAGTCTCCATTCACACGTGCTCCACCTCCCTCTTGCCCGACTTCGCCACCACCGATGTTGCTTGCTTAGGCTTTCCAAGAGCAAGGCTAGGACATGTCATCTTGCCGTCCACAGCCTGCCTCAGTGGGCCTCACAACTACCAACATTACTGACCCTGGCAGCCACAGGAACAAAGCAAAATAGAAAACAAAGCACAGATCATGCCTCCGGTCCTCGGTTGTGACTGTCATCCATTCTGCAGAGCTGAGAACAGTGGTAACCTGGGTTTTCCATGCCATTTCTTCCAGAGTCGGAGACTATGTCCTACACAGGAGCCAGAGAGCTGCCCCAGTGTCCCCAGGATGGGCTGCTGCTGCACTCCCTCTTTTCCCTCCATCTCCCGCCTGTCACTGTGGGAATGCTGCCTTCCCAGCACTCCTCTGGAGGGTCAGTAGCCAGAGTGGACACAATCAGGATCGCACAGCACGAGGGAGACTGAGCTTCTCAGCCCCTTGTGTCCCAGTGCAGGGAGGGAAGACCAGCCTGGTGGCCAGGGGACTGTGATCTAAGCCCAGCCTTTCCTAGGTGCCTTTGTTGGCTTATTTTTTTTTTTGGAATTGCTCTGAAAGGGATAGATAGGAAGCTGTGGTCTCATCCCTGTGGCAGAACAGAACATTTAGTGATGGGATAGTGGTTCTTAAACCACAGGACATGTGGCCATGGAAGGAGATGGTGGTAGTTATTTGTGGCTATGGTGGGGCAGAAGTCACTGGTGTGGAGTAGGGGAATGAGGGGGGCTGCCAAATGCCCTAGAGCTCATGGAACAGTCCCTACAGCGAAGAAGGGTGAGGCCCACCATGTGTTGTGCTGGGTCGCACAGTCTTCTTCCAGGCAAACAGAAGAGCAAAGCACACCTTATGCATTGTTTCATCACACAGTGATGCATGGAAGAGGAAAAAGAGGGAAAGCCAAGTGGGAAAGGGAAGGTGGAGTCAAGGAGACACTGTATTTGAGTGTGGAGACCATGGGGGCCGAGTTGGGGCACTCCGTGCTTGCAGCTGAGCCCCTCCAGCGCCGTCACTGGGCAGGCTGTGAGGAAGGACCAGAGCAAGCAGGAAGGCTCCTGGAGTGGACTGCGCCTGCTCTCCCGCCCAGCCTCTACCAGCCGTGGGAGGGCCAGGGGTTCTCAGTGCACCATGGAAACTCCTCCACCTGCGGTCCTGAAGCTGGGACCAGGAGATCAAAGGGAAAAGCCTTGTTAAAATTTACAGCACCATCCTGTGCCCATTTGTCAACTTCAGATAGGAAGAAAAAGAAAAAGGTTGAAGAAGAGTCAAGGAGAGGAAGTCGGGAGGCACGTGGCCACAGGAATGAGGGAGAGGCGAGCGTGTGGACAGAGAAGGGAAAGGAAGGAAAAGTCAGAAAATGGGCGGCATCCTCAGGCAGGTGAGGGAGGGGAAAGGCAGGGCAGACGGATCAGGACAGATGCAGGGAAGGGGGAGCCCAGTGGTTAGAAAGCAGGCGACGCCACATGGGGGTCAGGGAGTGGCCTGAGCACACACAAGAGAGGGATGCGGCGGCTGAGGGGAAGAAGAGCGCTACCATGGACAGGGCTGGCCCTGGCAGGAGTCAAGGCCAGGGCCAGGGCCAGGGCCAGGGTCAGGGCCGCATGGTGGAGAGGCCCTGGGCCTAGGGGAAGGTGGGCGTCCGGCTGCGAGGGAAGCAAAGCGGGGCCTGTGACTGACTGGGAAGGCTGTGGGCGGCGCTGGCAGGGGTGAGGGGCTGAGCTCAGCTGCTTCCCCAAGGCGGGCTGCCTGCCCGACCAGTCCTGAGCATCGAGGGCCGCACGGAGCTCGGAGCTTGCTGCTTCGTCGGACTTCACAGCATGCCTAATGGTCTGCTACAGGCTTGGGAGGTGGAGATTGTTTTATTTTAATCTTTCCAGTTACATCCTTTGGGGTGGAAATTCCAAACAAAATAGTTTCCTCCACTCTTTTTTTTCCCCCAAAAGGAAAACATCTGATTGCAATTTTTTTTTTTTTTTTTTGCATTTCCTCCAAACCTACAAGGAATATCTTTAATTCAGCAGAAGGATTTGAGGCTTGGAGACACTTGCGTGTTGCAGGATATTGCGGTGTGTCATTGACGAGCAACATCCTACATTTGCCCCAGGCCAGGAACACAGGAATACTTTCTGACATTTGGGGCTACAGTGAGTGCAGTAGCCTGGGGCAGGCTCTTTCTCTAGGAGACCTGCGAGGGGGATCGGTCAGGTAGAGATGGAGGGTTGTTCTAGAAAGAAGCACTCCAAAAAGCATCAGTGCCTCCTGTTTAGAGGATTTTGTGTACAGCAACTTTTCATACACCTGTATCCCTGTTGGCCATGGATATATTTTCTCTGGAGAGAAACCCATCAAGCCCTTTGACTGTGTTTAATCAGATTATTTGTGTTTTGTTGTTTTTTGCTGTTGCATAGCAGGTTACTTTATTGTGGCTGGCATATTAATTCTTTTCTTTTGGTACTGGGGATTGAACTTGGGACCTTGTGCTTGTGAGGCAGGTGGCAGCACCACTGAGCTAAGCCCCAGGCCTGGGATATTAATTCTTTATCAGATATATGGCTTATAGCTATTTTTTTTTCATTCTGTGCAGGATGTCATCACTCTGGCAATTGTTCCCTTTGCTATGCAGAAATTCTTTATTCAGTGAGGTTCCATCTGTCTGGTTTTATGCCTCTTTTCTGTACCATACTCACAAACTGTCTGCCAATGCCAAGTTCATGAAGATTTCCCTCTGTATTTTCTTCTAGGTGTGCTACTGTTTCAGGTTTTTATATTTAATTCTTTAATCCACTTTGAATTGATTTTTGTGTGTGTTGTTAGATAAGAGTCCTATTTCAGTCTTTTGCATCTAGTTTTCCCAGAACCATCGTTGAGGAGGATATCTATTTCCTATCATGTTCCTCACAATATTTGTCAAAGATCAGTGAATCATGAATGCATGGAGTCATTCCTGGGCTCTCTGTTCTGATCCATTGTACATGTCTGCCACACCAAGTGACATATTGTTTTAATTACTGTAGCTTAGTAATATATTTTGAAATGAAGAAGTTTGATGCTTTCAGTTTTTTTTTTTTCACATGACTATTTTGGCTATTCAGGGTCTTCTGAGTTTTTTGGGGAATACTAGAATGGTTTCTTCTATTTCTGTGGAAAATGTCATTGGGGTTTCAACAAAGATTACATTTAAGCTGCACTGAGGCAAATCAAAATCATAATGAGATTCTACTTAAATGGTTAGGGTAGCTGTTTTAGGGAAAGAAAGGTCAATGTTGGTAAGAGTGTGGAGCTGGAACCCATGCACACTTTGCGGAGGGGTATAAAACAGGATAGATGCTATTAAAAAAGTGTAGGAATTCCTAAGAAAATTAAAATAGAATTACCATATAACACAACTGTTATGGCTTATAGCTGGATGTCCCCTAAAGCCTCACAGGATCATAAGCACGACCCTTGGGAGGTGATCAGATCGTAGAGACATTGTAGCTGACTTGGTATTAGGAGGTGGGGCGTGGTCAGAAGAGGAAGGTCACTGTGTGACCTTGAAGGTCTCTCTCCCTTCCTGGCTCCTCCCTTGATTATCTCAGCTTTCCAGTCACCACTCCATGAGCTGTTTCTCCTCCACAATGTCCCTCTGCTATGCCACCCTGCTTTGGAGCCAGCTGACCATGGACTGAACCCTCTGATGACATAAGCCAAATAAGCCTCTCCTCCCTTAAGGTGTGAGTGTTGGATATTGGGTACCAGTGATAAGAAAAGTCACTAAGACAAGAGCAATTCCACATCTGGGTATTTCTCCAAAATACTTAAATCAGGATCTTGAGATATTTCCACTCCTGTATTCTTAGCAGCATTACTCACAACAGCCAAGATGTTAAAACACCATAAAGTTTATCAATGAGTGAATGGGTAAGAAAAATGAGATATGTATACATGTAGTACAGTATTACTCACCTTCAAAAAAGGAAAATTTTGCCTGTAAGATAATTTCTTTAATACATGGTGCTGGAAAAATTGGCTTTCCACATGTTGAAGACTAAAACTAGATCCATATCTCTCACCATGCACTAAATTAAAATGAAAATGGATCAAAGATCTAAATATTAAAACAGAAACACTAAATCTGCTGGAAGACAGAATAGGTAGAACTCTTGAAGACAAAGGAGTAGGCAAAGACTTTATGAACAAAACTCCGATCGCATAGGAAATATTACAAAGAATCAACAACTGGGACCTCATCTTATTAAAAAACTTCTTAACAGCGAAGGAAATCACCAACAGAGTGAACAGACAACCAACAGAATGGGAAAAATATTTGCTAGCTGTTCCTCAGACAAAGTACTGATAGCTAGAATATATAAAGAACTCAAAAAATCAGACCTCCCAAATTTAAAGACCCAATCCAAAAATGGGCATCTGAAATGAATAGACACTTCTCAGATGAAGAAGTACAAGTGGCAAATAAATATATGAAAAAATATTCAACATCACTGGTCATTCATGAGATATAAATTAAAACAACTCTGAGATCCCATCTCACTCCAGAAAGAATGGCTGCTATCATGAAATCACCCAATAACAAATGCTGGAGGGGCTGTGGGGGAAATGGAACCCTTCTCCACTATTGGTGGGAGTGTAGACTGGTGCAACCACTGTGGAAATCAGTGTGGAGACTCCTCCAAAAAACTAAAACTAGAGGTTCCATTTGATCCAGCTATTCCTCTTTGTGGTATCTTCCCAATAGTATATGTGCTGCCAAAGTGAGCACAGGTATCTTCCCAGTAGAATTAAAAGCATCATACCACTGTGATATATGCACCGCCATGATGATAGCGGCGCAGTTTGTAATAGCTAAATCTTGGAAACAGCACAAATGCCCATTAACTGATGAATGGATAAAGAAGACTTTTTTTTAAAAAAAATATACACAATGAAGTACTATTCTGCTATAAAAAAGGATAAATGTGAGACATGTCTAGGTAAATGGATGCACCTTGAGACAATACTCAAATGAAATAAATCAGATATGCATGTTCAAATATCTCATGGCTTCTCTGGCGTGAGAAACTGAAAGTGTAAATAAGGATCAAAATGTGTAATAGATATTGTATCGGAGGCAGAGGGGGAAAGGAAGGAAAGGAAAAGAAAAAAAAAAGGAAAAAAATGGAAACAAAACTTTTTTAAATAAGGAGGGGAAGAGGTGTTGAATAGCGAGCAGGGGAATGGGAAAAAAGACGCAAGATATATCATGTACAGAACAAATTCCCTGAGATGAATGTGATCATTATGTATACCTAAAATGTACCAATAAAATTAATTAATTTTTTTAAAAAGAAAATTTTGCCACTTATGAAAACATGAATAAACTTAGAGGTCATTACATTGTCTGAAATAAGCCTGATACAGGAGGACAAATATCCCACTATCTAAAACAGTCAAGCTTGAAGTACAGAGAAAAAGAGTTCTAGGTGGTAGAGAGGAAACTGGAGAAATTATTCCATGGGTATAAACCACCAGTTAAGCAAGATGGATAAGTTCTAGAGATCTGAGGTACAACTTTACAGTTAGCAATATGATATGGTACCCTTAAAATTTTATTAAGAGGGAAGATCTCATATTGAGTATTCTTATCACATTAAAAAATACTTGGCATAGTTAGGGGAAATGGTATCTAAATGGAGATGTTTTAACTAATGTACTATTAAAACTAATTTTGTTTGGCAAGTGAGCAATATTGAAACTAGTATTAGTTGTAATTCTAAGAGCTAATTATCACAATGGCTGCTTCAGTGTGAATAAATGTGGGAATTGCATCTGCTGCTGATGACAAAATTGCTGTCTCTCTGAAGTGAGGGGAAAACCAAGGCAGGGAGGGCACTTGGGGAAGCAAATATTTAGAAAGCTTGAGAGGGTGGTGGCAGAGAGAGGAAAAGTGGCCTGAGTTGCTGACACATTGTGGCTTGATTAGATGCTCAAGAGTAGCCCATCAGTTTTCATAGGTATTGTTTTTGCAAAATACATAAATTAACTACCATTTGTTAGGCAATTTGGTAGGCTTTGAAGAGCGGAAACAATGCAATTCTTTTCAGAGAACATATTATAGTCTAAGTTACGAGGTAATTACCACAGGGAATCTTAACAAATGATAGAAATTCAGGATGTATATAAACCCAGAGGGTAGAGTTGGCCTTCTGCCCTGCTGGGGTAAGGTGGGTATCTCAAGTGGGCACTATAAATGACCATAAATGATCTGTGTCTGCTGGAAAATGTATGGACAGCATGCTTCATCTGCTTCATTAACCATTCAAGTCACTCCTTCCAACATCCCTGCAAAATGGAGGCATAGCTATCATTTTATTAAAGACAAAACTGTCACAGGTGGTTTGAATAGGTCTCCAAAAGTTCTTCCATTGAGGATTTCAGTCCCAGATTCATACTTGTTATTTGGAAGGTGGTTAGAATGAGATGTGGCTATGCAGGTGGCCCCCAGGGTGACATCAATGGCTTTATAAGAAGGGTCAGAGAGATCAGAGCTAGTGCATTTGCCCAGTCTTGCCATGGGATGCCCTCTGCCATGCTAGGATGCAGTAAGAATCCCTCATGAGTTGCCAAGAAGATGTTGGCACCATGCTATTCCCAGCCACTCGAGCCATGAGCCATATGAATTCTGTATAAATTACCTAGTTTTGGGTATTTTGTTATAGCAACAGAGAACAGACTAAGACATTACTCAAGATGAAGGGCTAGGAAGTGACACATCTGGGAAGAGCCCCAGGTCTGCCTGGGTCAATGTCTATGTGTCTCCTCTACATCTGAGCTCATACCAGGTCCTTGGAGAATCTTTGTTGAAGCCAGGTGGACTCAGAAGTGCTCGGCTGGTGTCAGAATGTCTGTGTGGATCTTTGTAGGAGAAAAGCTGAGTCATTCTGGGATCTCACGTGTGACACCGAGAGCAGAAAGAGCCCTGCAGTGGAAAAGAGTGGCTGCATCACGGTAAACTATAGGGACACCCAGCGCCCAAGCCCAGCCCAACACAGTAGAGTCTTGTTAACACATCTGCATGAAACCTGCCCATCATCAGGGGCTCACATGGTAGAACTCTGAGGCTGGGAATCAGAGCCACTAGGGCCACCAGCGGCTGAGGTTAGAGACCACACTGCCCTTACTCCAATGACTACTCCTTTGACTCCCGACCTGTTATTGAATTGTGCCAGTTTTATCTGGCTCCATTATACTTTGTTGAAATGTCTGATTAATTTAATAAGCCAACATCATCTCCAAGGAAGTAGACTCAAATTGTTGGGCTTTGAATCCATGGCACCTCACAGAGGGATGGGGGGTCGGATGTTGTCCAGAGCCTATTTGCTGAATGGAATAAGCAGCCACATCCGAGTGGCAGTGTCAACAATGAAGGCTGTCTGCCCCTAGGTGCTATTTTCAGAAACATGCTTGTCCTATAAATAGAGTGTGGCTTTTTTAAAAGAAGAGATGAACTATTTATTGAAATTGTTCTTGGGAAAGCTTTCACATTCAGCTCCCGACCCCTGCTGTCTGTGCTCCAGGGTAGAGCTGGGCATGCATGACTTCGTGAGACATCTGATGTAGGAACAAATGGCTGGAACACAGGTCCAGAGGGAACCGCGAGGGGCCTGTGGTGCCAGATGTCCAGGTCCGTGTGGATATTTTGCAAGACCAAGTTTTCTGCTACCTCTTTTGAGAGTAGCATGGAAACCAGATTTATTATGGAATTTTAGTATTTTTAGTTTTCTTTTTGAAGTGAAAATGGAATGGCAACTCTTGTGGAAAATTAAAAATTTTTTTCTCTTCACATTTTCCTTACTAATAATTTTCCCTGTGTCCTGGAAAAAAAAGAAAGTTTAACCCATTGCAGTGTTTCAGAATCTGAAGGAAGCTTCTAATCTAGAGGCTGAAAAGGATTTTCAGATCTACAATGTTTCATTAGAAAAAAAAAATGCATGTTATTTTGCTTATATTTCTAAAGAGAGTTTTAATCCTTCTTTTAAAAAATGTAGGTGGATATGGTGGCATGTGCCTACAACTCCAGGTAGGTCAAAGCCTATTTCAAACATTTTTTTAAAAAATTGAAAGGTCTGGGGATGTAGCTCAGTAGTAGAGCACTTGCCTACTAAGGTTCTGGCTCCAGCCACACTGCTAAAAAATAATATGTGAAGAGTAGGAGTAGTAAATGCAAGCCATTTTCAAGACGAAATAAGTGTTAGTGATTCGGAGTCCAAATTCCTCTTTGGAAAGAAGGAAACTGGGAGTTGAGAGTGGCTGAGACCAGATATATACCTGCCAAAACCCATACAATTCTGTGGAAGGTTTTTAATTTTTGTGGTCCTGGGGATTGAACCCAGAGCCTTCACACTGAACTCCGTCCCTAGCTCTATTTATTTTCTATTTTGAAACAAGGTCTTGCTGAGTTGTGTAGATTGGGTTCAAACTTGTGACCTCAGCCTCCCACGGTGCTGGTATTATAGGCCTGTGCTAGCACCCTCAGCCCAGTTGTTTATTTGAAATTGCTGTATTATAAAGAATACATAAACTAGACCTTAGCTATATTAGGACCACCTGCACAGCTGGAAAAGATAACCTGAGAGTGCTTTAAATATGAGAGTGTTTAATGCCTGTCAACCACAGGTCTGTACAGGTGAGGCACAGCTTACACGGCGGCACCATGCTGTCTTCAGGGACATGGATTACCATCTTTTATGAACACTTGTTAACTCCAGTCATTTCTTAGTTGGAGGGACCTAAAATGGCCCTAGTCTCCATGTCCATGTTCCAGGCTGAACACAGAAGGGATGTGAATAACATAAAGTTTTCCTTTGCACGAAACGTACTTTATAATCAGCCTTCTAAAAGCACATGTAACACTTCTAATATTATCCTGGCTTGATTTGAGTCTCATGGAAGTAACTATCCTCAAGAGAGCTTGGTGAGTGAGGTTGCAATTGCAGCAGAAGGCTAGGATTCATTTTCAAAGGAAAAGAAGGGTAATCAAGTAGAGTAAAAGAACAGCCCTTGGCCATGGTTAAATTGTATGGGGAAGATTTTAATGGTTTAGATAGTTAAATAGTCTGTTAACTGTTAACAGTTAATTGTTGAAACTGTTAAACTGTTGTTTAACTGTTAAATTACGTGGCTCTTTCACAAATGATGTGGGAAAATTGGATTTCCACATGCAAAAGAATGAAAGTGGGCCTTCACCTCAGACCATGTACCAAAATTAACTCAAAACTGGTCAAAGATCTAAGTAGAAAATCTAAAACTATTAACCTCTTAGAAGAAAACATAGGGGAAAGGCTTTATGATATTGAGTTCTGGGATTTCTTTGGATAACATCAAAATTACAAGCAAAAAGGAAAGAAAAACAGGTCAGTTAGGCTTCATCAAAATACAAAAAAAAAACTTTAATGAGTTAAAACACACTATCAATAGAGAAGTGGAAATATAGAGAGTGGGAGGAGATATTTGTATTTCATATGCGAGGTTAATACCCAGAATGTATTAAGAACTCCTACAACTCAACAATAAAAACAAACATGCTGATTAAAAAATGGGCAGATGATTCAAATAGATATTTTTCCAAAGACATTTTACAAATGGCCAATAGATTCATGAAAAGATGCCCAACATCTCTAATCATTAGGGCAATGCAAATTGAAACCACAAGATGATGCTATTTTACATCTATTGGGATGACTATTATCAAAAAGTAGGAAATAGCAAGTGTTGAGGAGACTGTGGAGAAACTAGAACTCTTGTACATTGCTGATGAGAATGCAAAATGGTATAGATACTATGGGAAACACTATTGTAGTTCCTGAAAAAAGCAGAATGAGAATTACCATCTAGAATTTCCACTTTTGGGTGTACCCAACAAAGCTGAAAGCAGGGTCTGAAAGAGATATTTGTGCATCTATGTTCTTGGCAGCATTGTTCATAATAGCCAAAATGTAGATGCAACCCAAGGGTTCATGAATTAATAGATAAAATGGGAGATTTACATATGATAGAATAATGCCCAGCATTAAAAGTAAGAGGATTCTAATGTGGATGTGGTTAAAAGCATTACATGAAGTGACACTGACCAGTAATAAAAGGATGTCTATTGTACGATTCACTTACAGGAGTCCCCAGAATAGTCCAATTCGTAGAGATAGAATGTAGAATGGAGGTTCTTTGGGCCCGGGAGAAGGAGGCAGGGAGAGTTATTGTTAGTAGGTACTGAGTTTCAGTTTGGGAAGATGAAAAACTTTTGGTGATGGATGGTGATGAATAGTTGCACAACATAATGAACGTACATAACACCACTGAACTATTCACTTCAACATGGTTGTAATGGCACAATTTATGTTTTGCAACATTACCACAACAGTAATTTAAAATAAAGAGTTTATTGGCCAAGAGGCTAGTGACTCAAAGCTGAATTTTTGTCTGGGATCCGGTACAGATAATTCTTACAGTGGGGAGAATGCATAAACTCCTCCAGTTCCATGGAGAAGTGGAACACAGACCTTTCAAGTTCACCCCAAGGACAAAGCTTCTCATGTTAGGTTGCCAGCATTAGGGGAAGGAAGGGAGTGAAAGTGTGATCTAGATTTTACAACCATAATTCAGCCTGAAGTCGGTCCAGAAAACTAAAATTCATGGCAAGTGCTCTCACCTGCAAAAGGGGATCCAACTTGATTGTCTCAGCTCCCTCATGCCCTAGCATCTCATGATGCCAGGCCAGTGTTCCCTGGGCTGGGACCTCAGGACATAAATCTGTAGGATGCTGCTCATCCCCAGGCAAGTTGACTTGTATCCAGCACTACCAGGAAAACATGGTCATTGGTCTCATTGATCTACAGAGGGTCACCTTTTCTTTTCAGGAGGCAATCACAATAATAGCTTCTTTTCTAACTGCTCTTCTGAGGCATGAGTGTGATTCTTCTTTCATCATACAGGATTTAATGTTAATTCCCAAGGGCTGGGCGGGATTGTAATGAGCACATGGATGAAATGTGGCTATATGAGTACTAAAGTTGGGCAGAAAATGTGTGGAAGGCTGCCTTGGCTGGAGCCCTTCTAAAGTGTCCAGTTACCGAGAGGCCATTAGTGGATGAGAAGCCAAGCTCTTAGGGAGCCCAGATCCTGGTGACAATCCCAGGCTTTGATTCCTCCCAGCCCAGGTACCACACATGGTGAAGATAGGAACCTCAGATGGCTCCAGCCCCCAGCCATAGAATTCCCTCTAACTCTGGGCCATTGGCTCAAGTATTTGGCCCATTGTTCCATCCTGGAGCATAGTCAAGCTGTCTTGCTTGCTATATCTGCGTTTGTAGCCTACAGATCCATGAGTGTGAACAAATCCTCATTTTATAAGACTGAGTTGGGGATTGTTCACTATGCAACAATAGTTAACTAGAGCACACACAGAGGAAAAATTCTAAAGTCTTACAGTAAAACAATCTGCTTATCTTCATTTTACCAAGCATATCGTTTGACAATAGATTTCCCTTTTCATATTTATTAATATTCCTGACGACTGTATGTCTCTAAGACTCATTTTAGAAATGCTACCTCAGCCTATGTGACAGTGGTTCAAAATGCGGAGTATGTGTTCAAAACGTGAATTTCACATGTATTTTTGTCTACATGATAACAACTGAATGCTTTACATATTTAAAACAACTCAATTTAGTTGAAACTGTTGAGCTAGGAGCCCATCCTAAGTATAGTTAAGAATTACTATGAAATAATTATTTGACATATTTTAATATGTATAATTTCTGGTTATATTGAAGGAGGTTGATTTTCAGCATGGTTAGGAATTACAAGTAGTGCGCCTCAATTTCCACAACTGGGATACGGAGCTCTAATTTAAGAATTGAGTGCAAACTGCCCAGGAGTTTGAGTAAGTGTCAGGATGTAATGGTCACTGACTATGTTACCACTTGATTTTAGGATATACAAATCTCAGTGCAAACACTGTTATTAGAGTCTACTTATTGCAACAATATCATTGGATGAATCTAAAGTCAATATTTCCCTATCCATTAGTCACATTATAGAATAGCAAGTAGAAACCAAGAAAGAATAAAGAATGAGGAACAAAAAATAATGAAGTCATGGCATTAGAATTAAAACAATCTTAGCTCATCCTTGTAGATGTAAGTATGGAGAAATGAATTTGTGAGTCTTGGTGCTCAAACTGGGAGCATGGAATACATGGGGATGCTTAAGAATTGTTTTTAGAATTATTTTCTGCATAACTAAAGCATGGTGTTGAGGTATGACTGCAGTCCTAATGCTTCTAGAAAGCGATTTTCTCTTCAGAATAAACCAAGATGTCTATGTTTTTGCTTATCCCAAGTAAGATTCTGCATAAAAAGGAAGTTTACAATTTCCTTCCAAGAGGTTATAAACTTCCTTCGGATAAATACAGCAACCCACTGTGTCATCTAATTGCAGGATGTTGTTGGCATGGCAACAGGCCTGAGGGACTCAGCTCGAATGCTGTCTTCCTTGTGACATCTACCGTGGGAAACCCCACATCTTTTGGCAATTGTTCACTAAACTTCAATTTGAGGCTCAATAAAGAGTCCATAAAGATCATTATAATTACGAGCAAGTACTGTCACATTTGGGGCCACATCTGGTTTTCATTTCTTTAGCTTGGCCCATAATTTGAAGGGCGCCAAGTGGTCCCAGAAGAGTTTCAGACACTCCCTGCGGTGGATCCTCCATCTACTTTTTGATACCCAGAGGAGAGAGGGACCCAGCCATAGAGATGTTTTCCCTTCAGGTGAGGCTGTCAGATCTGGAAGATAAAAATGCAGAATTCCCAGCTGAAGTTGAGTGTCATATCAAGAACAAATAATTCTTAGTATACTCATGTCCTATAAGATATCTAGAAGGTACTCACTGCTTTTCTTTTATTCTTGATCTGAGCTTCAAATATGACTATATGTGCATGTTTTGCTGGCAATCCTACTTTTGCGATGAGATGGAAAACAAAATCCAAGCAAGCCCCAGTCATAGATTTAAGTGGGATGTCAAGGTTCTGTGCAAATGTCCAGGAGAACATGGGCAGTAACTGCTGCCTGCTGGACTCCTGAGAGCCTTCAATGAGTGGGATAGTCCATGTGCTGGGATCCAGGGCTTCTCTGCTGTGTGTGTTTGAGGGGGGGTCATTTGCATGTCCACGGTGGTCTGGGATATGAGAGGTCACGTAAGGTACAGCAGAGCCAGACAAACCAAGCTGTGGAGTTGCCTTGCCCTGCCAGTGACACAGCTTCCTGTTGCTGGTCATCCCCTCCATCAGGGCCTTTCTGGATCTCCACAAAACCATGCAGGAGCCAGAGCAGTTCTGGAACTGGGTCTTGGTGGTGACATCAAAAGGATTTGTTGAGAGTGACAGAATCCACTCTCTGGGATCATGAGGGATAGAAGCCGTGTGCCACATGTGTTCCACATGAACATGAATGTGCCTGTGACATGCTGGGCAACGTACAGGAAGCTGACAAGTCTCCACTTCCCCTCCATGGGCAGGCTGGTGGATGCTCAGCTAGAGGACATCTTCTCTTAGCTCCATGGGGCTCATGCAATTTGGATCAAGGATCTCAAGGCTCAGTCTTCTCTCTTGTACCTAGTGAGAGCTAAAATATGAAGTGTACTTGGTGCTGCGGAGCAATGTAAGGCCTGTTGCCGGGGTGCTGGGTCCTGCTCTGTATGCCCAGGCTGGATGGACTTGGAGGCTCCTGCGGGATGTTATGGGGATTAACTAAGCCAACAGTTGGTTCTTAGAACCAGGTGTGATGTGGGGAGAGGGCATTCATAAACAGTGTCCCTTGGCAGCACCCGGGCCTCTTTCCACTCAGACTTCAGGGTCGTGTGGTTCTGTCGACCACTGCTGCTGAGAGCTTCCAGAACATTCTAACAACTTTGATTAAATACTTCCAGCTGAGGTGCAGGCCACAGCCAGGTTGAAGAGCTCAGCAGGTAATTCTAATATCACTTTAATTATTTCACATACACATATTTATCACTAATACAGAAAGTGTGTTTTATATATTTAAAACAAACCTAGCAAAGCAGTCTCAACAGAAACTGCTTTAACTAGTAAAGTTTATGGCTTACCAAGCAAAGAAAGAAAGAAAGAATAAAACACCACCTAGTAATAACAATTAAAGATATTACACTTGGCTATTTTTACACAAATTCCACCAGCCCACTGTTACCAATGTTCAACAATTTGTTTATGACTTAATGTGTGCTAATGGCTGCTGATGCCCTGGATTGCAGAGATGGGAGGAAAGGTAAAGAGTTACAGGTTTGCTTAGGGTCAGGGATGGAGGAAGCCATGCCCTGGGGCTGGGTTTCAGCAGTGTCCCAAGACATGTCTGCTGTACATCAGGCCAAATAGGACTAAATGTGTTATTGTACTTTAAAATGCACTGTCACACTTGGCATGTGATAGTCCATGTGATGTTTTGGGGGTAAAATTAGGGTCTTGATTCTCCTTTCCTTTTCAAAGACATGAAATTATTTCTAGATGCAGAAATCAAGCCCCTTCTCAGGACTGGTCAGCTGGGTGATGTTTGGATTTTTTCTCCCCCTTCCCTCCCAGGGCCAGGTGGTACCAGGGAAGTATAGCATACTATGTTGCCCAAGGTATGCCATTTGAGAAGAAGGGCTATTCTGAGCTAAAGACAATTGAGAAGCAGCACATGTGAGAGATATGTTCCTGTTTTAGAAGGAGGTCCCTCATATACCCCTCCACACACACACACATGGCCCTTTACCTGGAAACTAAAACTTTGCATTAACAAATATTGGGTTAAAGAGGAAATACAAAAAATAGGGTGAAACCTCAGTATTTCCAGAAAATTAATGTATTGTAAACAAAACAAACCATAACCTATCTGATGCAGCCAAACTGGGCTCAGAGGAAATATCACTGCAGTAAATGCCTATATCAATACAAATGGAAGTAGATGAGATAGACATTCAATTCAAACATCTCAGAAAAAAATAAATCCAATGAAAGTAATCATGGAAGAATTTTTAAATACTAAATATGGAGGTTTGCAAAAAAAATCAGCAAAATAAAATAACATACCTCAGTAAATTTTCTGTAAAAGAGAACGCAAATTTATACATTTAAAAATGATAAGGGGAAGGAATTTTTGAGGCAATTTTATGCAGTTCTAGGCATGCAGGGAGGAAACAGGGTGATTCTAGTGTTGTTTTTGTTTTGCTTTGTTTCTTCTTTCTGAAATATAGTATTTGTACCTCCTGGTATAGAAGGTATGAGGGACAGCTTTCTAAAATCGAGGGAATCTCCTTCCCTCGATTTTCTAACCCCTTCTCTCTACAAGGTTCATCCTGAGTGGTCCAAGCCAGTGGTTCTCACATCTGGATGAGGATGGAACCAACAGGAGGAACACTCAGGCCCCCCCAGAACAAATTATTCTGCATCCAGCAGGGCCCACAGGCCACCATGGGCTGGGAAGAGGCCAGGAGCAGACCTGTTCTGGCACTCGTGGAAGGTGCAGGCCCCGTGGACACCCTGATCTTGTACTTCCAGCCCCTAGAACACTTGTCTGACAAGAAGAAACTCTGTCAACAGCTACCAACCTTCAGCTGGCCATCCAGGCTGCAGAGCAGGATGGGTCCTGGCATCTTAAGTCTCCAGAAACATGGATCTCACCAGTCTGCCAAGCAGAGCCCAGCACCAGCCAGCAGGCAGGGGAAGCTCCCAGAGGACAGCGGCCTGTCATCGGCAAGTGACAAGGGGCTGTGAATCCAGTGACATGTGCTGCCTCTTTCTGCTCTTATTTCATGTACAGTCTGAACAAACCCCCCTCTTTGAGGGGTTTCATTTCCCAAATCTTGCAGGCACATCGGCTTGGTTCTGGGTAGAAGTATCAGCCATGGCTTCAAGTTGCCACTCTCCATGTTTACATTTTCATTGCTTTTAAAATAAGAAGGAAAAGTCAGTTCTTTATGGTTAGCCTGATGTCGGCAGGGCAGTGTCAGCTAACTGAGAAGGAAGACATACAAGAAACTATGGGCCATAGTCTGATCTCTTTCCTGGGCTGTTGGAGTAAAGACTTGCCTCTCTTTCTTGCATTACGTTTTCTGCAGTACTGTAGAGGAGCTGAGGAGGTGTGGGATAATAAGGAGTGAAAAGGGTGTAGTAAGGAGGGACGTCACTGGGTATGATAGAGTACTATTTTCGCAAAGGACTTTTAGGAAACCTTTTATGATGAAAAAATCTCAAAGTCATCGTAGCAATATTACACACCTCTATATGCCCATCACAATCTCAAAAACTACTAATACTTTCCTATATTTTTATTAGATTACCTGCCCCTTTTTGTAACTGGAGAATCACTCAGTTTTGCCTACATGAAATTGAAAATGAATGTACAAAGACACTGAGGACATTTCATAACCACTTACATCACTTCATAATGCTATTATAATGCAAATTATATTCATATTTTCTTGAGTGTCTTCAAATGGACTTTTATGATTGGTTTGTTCAATTTTCCTCCTTTCTTTCCTCTCTTGGCTTTGACTTGCTAAAGAATTAACACCAGCTGTTCACCAGAAGGTCCTGCATTCGAAGGTGACCAATGTCTTCATCATGGAACCATGTATTTTGTAGCAGACTCCCATTTTCTGTAGGCTGGAAGTTGCGTTTCCAATGCTAAGGTCACAGATTAACTCAGTTATTTCACTTGAAACTGTAAAATAATGGCCTTCTTAGTTCAGTCTTACCTTCTTTATTATTGATGTGGGATTTTCCACTGAAGAGACTGCTCTATTCCTGAAATATAGTTTACATCTGCACAAATAGAGAAATGCTTAATCCTTTCTATTAAAGAGTTTTCTGTCCGATTGCTTCCAATTGTATCCTTAATAATGAATTATTTCTTTTAGTTTGTATCATTATGGATTCATGGATTTTTATACCTTCAATATATTTTAATTACTTACAGTCATTATTAGTTTTATTGCTCAAACTATCCATTTTAGCATGTACTAGTCCCTTCTAGCTGTTTCCATTGTTTTTTGCTTAGTGGAATGAATAGCTCCCTAGTTTTGGGCCAAGAAAAAACAAATCAAAATAAAAACGTTACTGGGATGATTCAGTTTCCTCTCTGTATCCCTAGAATTGCATAAAATTGGGTCAAAACCTCCTTCCCCATATCATATTTAAAGGTATGAATTTATGTTCTCTCTTTTACAGAAAATTTACTTAAGTGTATTATTTTATTTTGTTGATTTTTTTGCAAACCTCCATGTTTAGTATTTAAAAATTCTTCCATGATTACTTTCATTGGCTTTTTTTTTTTCTGAGATGTTTGGATTGAATGTTTCACTTACGTACTTTCATTTGTATTCATATAGGCATTTACTGCAGTGATTTTTCCTCTCAGCCCAGTTTGGCTACATCAGGTAGACTATGGTTTATCTTGGTGAATATATTTATTTTCTGAACATATTGAGGTTTCATTCTATTTGTTGTATTTCCTCTTTAACCCAAAATTTGTTAATGCAAAGTTTGAGTTTCCAAGTAAAGGGTGTGTGTGTGTGTGTGTGTGTGTGTGCGCGCGCACGTGTGTGTGTCCTCTATTTATTTCCTTACTCTGGGTTTCTTATAAAGGAGACCCCAAGTCAAACCATTTGGGTGCAAGTAGTATATTTGGGATGTGATTCCAGCAGGCAGTGAGAGGGACTGGGGATGTGGCACAAGGCTAGAGAGTGTTACCCTCTATGCCACAGGACACAGTTCCATGGTGCACCCTTTGAGGCATCATGGAGGACCTCTTAATTTTAGTTTTATATGAAGGTATCAAATCAGGACCAGTGAACAGAAGAGACACATAGGGTATCATCAAAGAGGGGGTCCACATGTGACAGTTCCATGTCCTTAGTACAAGTCACACTGTGGGCACATCCATGTGTATAATGAACCAGGAAAGATCAGCTGACCTGTGGTGTCCACAGTTCTTATTGAGGTCTCATTACCTAGGCCTGATGTAGCCATTGGCCAAGAGATCTCCAGCCAAACTCAATCTCCAGCCTCCCTTTCTCCCCAGAGGTTGAGCTGATGCCCCATGGCCCAAAGCCCTAACCCATCAGTCCAATTTTTGGACTTTCTAGGCAGCCATATTGAAATTGTCTAGGCAGTCATTGGCCTGAACTCAGGTGTGACCCCAGGAGCCCATCATGGAGAACAAAGACTCCTAGCACTGAAGAGATTTCAAGGGTTTGGAAGATGCCTGACCCTAAGCTATGGACAAAGACCAAGCAAATTCTTTAGAAAAAAAGGATCCATACTCTTAACATGTCTCATCTGTAGTATTCATGTTGACCTATAAGACCAGGCTGAGGTAGTCTTTGTCATGGTTCTCCACTCTAAAGTAATTCTGTTTTCTTTTAGCAAGAGAAATGACAAAATGTATGCACTTGCCAGGTCTCAAAGAAAATAGATGTAAGGTTCCCCTTTTGTGTACTGTGATCTTTGGAAATGTCCCTCGTTCATCCCACAGCTAAGGAGTTAGGACTAACGCTGCAACAGCTTATAAAGTAGCTACATCAGTTATTTGCATTTCTTCCACATGGGCAATTTGTCTTCTCGATTTATTTATTTATTCAGTCAACCATTGATTTATATCAGGATGAACTCGTGGATATTTATTTTATGCTTTGGATTATAATCCAGTGCTATTTATTTATTTTGTGGTTAAATTCCTTCAGCTTTAGCCACAGGGAGCACTTTCAGAAGGTTTCTGTGTGTCTGACATATCCTCATCATTGTGAGTGTGTTTTAGAACTTCCTTTTCTAATAGTATGACATGCTCCAGGTTAACCTGATGTATTTCCTATAAATGGAGAATCAGCTATTTATCTGAGGGGCCCTGTAGACTTTAATGGAAAGTGGAGAAGATCTGGGAAGTGGGATTTTTTGTTGCCATTAATGTTTCTCTTAGCTGATGGAGTCAGAACATGTATGTGTGCCTACTAACCCATGTATAGACATACATATATATATCTGAATATTCCTGCATGGGGCCAGCTATGTCTATATTATTAACCAGCCAGGAGCTCATACCTGCATCTCCAACTCTAATCAGACACCCACTCCACCCACTTCCTCCTGCTGTCTAGGCCCACTCTGAGGGGAACTATCCTCACTTGCCACCCACTTAGTTCAATGTTCAATTCCAGTGTTTATGAGTGAAGGCATCACGATTGCTAAGCAGTCACCTGCTGTGGCCTGACTGATAACTGGCACACAGTGCCTTTCTTAGCCTTCAGCCTCACGGATTCTGCTACTGCAGCCAGTAATTTTCCTGCATTCCCTTCAAGCTCTCTCTACATTCCTAGCAGAGGTAAATTGTTTGGTCACAATCTATGCTTCATCTTGATGGCCACAGGGCTCCGAAATGATTTCCTAATTTTCATATACTCAGTTTTCCTTCGTGTTGTGGTAATGCATGCTTTGATAAATGAATTGTGTCATGTACCCATAGTTACAGTATTGTACAACACAGTATGATCTAAAAATCTTAGACTTCCCTGGACTTCAGCTGTTTAGTCCTCCAAAACCCTCTTAACTCCCCAAAATTGGTCATTTACCATTGATATACTTATGCCTTTTCACAATACCTTAAAATATGAATTATATAATAGGTAGGATTTTCAGAACTTTTTCTCACTTGACAGTATAAAAAGATCCTCTGTGTATTTTCATGGTTTGACTTTTTACTACTCAATAACATTGCATTGTATGGATAGATCACAGTTTCTTTTTACTTTTGCCTTTTGAAGGATATTTAAACTGCTTTCAGTTTGGGGAGATTTGAACAAAAATGCTAGAAACATTCAGATTCAATGGACATACACATTTTAAATCGGGTAAATAACAGAAGCCTGGTTTCTGGATTTCATATTAAGGCTGTATTTAGGTCTATTAAAAAATATCAAACTGTCTCCCAAAGTCCTTGCCTTAGTTGCTTTCTGGTTGAAGAGACATGATACCTGACTCCCACAGCTGCAAGGAGAAAAGGATTCTTTTGGATCACAGTTTGTAAAGGTTTCGTTCAACAGTTGGTTGGCTCCAAGGCAGGGTGGCATGAAAGGGGAATGAGGGAGGAGAAACAGTTGGTAACATGGAGGCAGGAAACAGAGAGATAGATCAAGGGAGGAGGAGGGAGATAAACCCTTCCAGAACACACCCTCACCTCCTCCAATCACGTTTCACCTCCCAACATCACATTTAGTTATAAACTCATCAGTGGAGTAATGCATGGATGAGTACCATGCCCCATGATCCACTCACCTCCCAAAAGCCCCACTTATGACATCTAGATATAAACCACAATAGTCCTCTACCAGTTTGTCTTCTCACCAACAGAGAGAGTTCAATTTGATTAGTATCTTCCACAGCATTTGGTATTGTCAGATGTTTTTATCTTGGCTATCTTGGTGGTGTGGTTTCATTGCTATTTAATTTGCAGTTCTGTATTAACAAAAGATGCCAAATATCCTGTCACATGCTTATTAACCTGCACTGTATCTTCCATATTGAAATTTATATTAAGATCTTTTCTGTTTTGTAATTGGGTTGTTTTTTTATTGATGAATTTTAAGAATTCCTGAAGATGAAATCTTTTATCACATATTTTACAAGTATTTTTCTCAGTCAGTTTCTTTGTTCTTTACTTTTTTGCATGACTTTTGCAGAAAAGAAATTTCTAATTTTAATAAAGCATAGTGTTATGGTTTATGTCTAGATGTCTCCCCAAAGCTTCATGCAGTCATAGGGGGGGCTTTTTCATAGGTGGCTGGATCTAGAGTATGTGATGCTGGGATTGATTCGAGGTGAATGCTAGGCTCAAGGGCATTAGGATTAAGGGTGTCAGTGCTGTCCACCCTAAGTAGCCTGGCTAAGATATAAGGGTTAGAAGGAGTTGTGGATGACTCTTGTTGCTTTTGCTGTCTTTGCCTGCAATTAACTATTTCTTCTGTGTGATGCCCTCTGCCATGCGCCACTGTGCCTTGGGGCCAGCCATCATGGACTGGACCTCTATGAACTGCACGTCAAATAAACTTTTCCTCCTTTAAATTTGGGTGTCGTGTATTTTGCCTCATCGATGAGAAAAGTAACTAAGACACACAGTTTATTAGTTTTTTCTCTTTCATGGATCATCTCAAAATCATTGTCAAGTCTCACATTTTACATTGAGGTCAATTACCCATTCTGAGTTATTTTTTTGTTAAAGGTAAAAGATTAATGCATGGGCTCATTTGTTTATTTATTTATCAGGTAGATGCCAAATTGATTTATCAGTTTCTAAGAGAAGTGTTAAAGTCTCCAATTGTAATGGTGGTTGATCTATTTTTCTACCAGTTTTGGCCTCACGTGTTTTGGCACTGTTGATATCTGTATACACTTTTAAAAATTTCATGGTGAATTAACTCCTTGATCATTATATAATGACCCTTTGATGCCTTATAATTTCTTTCTTTTGCTTTCCTTGAATTAATATAACTCCAGGTTTATTAATATTAAAACACCAGTGCTAAAATTAGCTTCCTTTGATGCCTCTCTTTTTGTCCTTTCACCTTGAGCCTTCACCCTTACATTTAAAATTGGTTTCTTGTAGGCAACATACAATTGGGTCTTTTAAAATGTCTTTGCCATGTTTTAATTACCTATTTAGAACATTCATAGTCAAAGTGATTTTTCATATAGTTTCGTTAATAACTTCTTTGCCACCATCTCTCTGCTTACATTACTCATTAGTTTTGCATGTTCTGTACTTTTTTCATGAGTGTCTGTAAGATTTATCCAGAGTTGTTTTAAATTCCTTGATAGTTCTAGAATCTGCATCAGATTTGTGTCTTACTCTAATGCTTGTTATGGGTCCTCAGGCTGTGTTTATTTTTACCTTTCAGTGTGTCTTGTAACTTTTTTGTTGAACCCTACTCATGATACCTTGTGCAACATACACTGAGTTGAGTGGGTTGCTAGTGTGAAATTTTACATTGATTCACTAGAGTTGGGATGCATTTAATAGTTACTGTCAGCAGCTTTCAATTCTTCTAGGTTCTGTTTTGCTTTTAAATGCCATGTTTTTTGGGGGGAGGCTTCTTTTAGTCCTCCTCTTCCTCCCCACAGAGAATTTGTGTCTTGCAGCTGTGATATTCTGTTATACTAGAACCCCGTTGATGGTGTGGTAATTTGTTGGGGAGGAGAAGCCTGCTGTAGCATTGCAATTAAATCCCCATGTTTTAGCTGGTCTGTGTCCTGGGCTGAGATTCTGGCATGTGTTTTTTATTTGTTTGTTTTGGGGTTTTTTTATTAGTGTATGCTTGCAAAAGAGAATAGTGATGTTTATTTAGGCCAAGTGGTAGATGCATATAACATTTCTTGATCATTTTCAATCCCTTTCCTCTCTCTCCCTTATATCCCACCTTCCCCAGATCACCTTCCCCATTTCTAGGAGCATGCATTCTAACTTCTTATTATCTCTCCTTTATTTTGTTTATTCAATTATTTGTAATTGACTTTTGTCAATTTGTAATTTGTAATTTTTTATAATTTGTAATTTGTTTATTCATTTATTTGTATTGACTTTTCTCTATGCCAGAGCCAGTGTCAAAACCTGGGCTTCACTTTGAAATCTTGTTGCAGCTCTTGGACTTAAAATCCACAGGGGCTTATTGGTAGGTGGTTACCCAGTCTATGCTAGTGCTTGGGTGTGATCCCAGACAATAACTACATAAGTAAATGAAACTATCGTAAAGTCAACAAAGATGTGCAGGTGCATCCCAAGACTGTAGCGCCTGGTGCTTCTCCTTTTCATGTTAAGACTGTACTTCACTCCCAGAAATAGTTCAAAATGATCATTGTAGTGTCCCTACCAGCTCTGGGGTCCAGATGGTCTGTCCTAGGCAAGCAGACCTCAGCTAATAGTATCTCGTTTGTATGTCTCTCAAGATCTTCTTTGGGGTGGCAATTTGCCCATAGTTTTTATTCTTTCTGGTTTTTATTTCCTTTCCCAGTGTTCCAAACTTCTTCTCAATCTTGTTTTCCTTTCTCTTTAGAGAACTTCCTTCAGCCATTCTTTCAAGGTTGGTATGCTGGTGCTCTTTTTTCATTTGAAAATTTCTTGGATTTTAATTCCTGCAAGAGATTTTTTAAAATATAGGATTCTGGGTTGACAGTTATTTTCTTCTGGCACTTGCCAAATGTTCACTACCTTGTTATCTTTCTGGTTCTGATGAGAAATCTGCTGTTGTTCCAAAAGCAAATGTCAAAGCTCTATTTATCTCTTAACTTCTTTCAAGACTTTTTCTTTGAATTTTGGTTTTAAAAGATTATGATGGGTCACACTGTGAATGTCTTGAATTTATTCTGTTTAGACTTCACTTATCTTCTTGGACATGTAGATTTGAGTCTTTTGGAGGAATTTTTAGCCATTATTTCTTCAAATATTTTTCTGATTCCATCATCTTCTTGCTCTTGGACTTTGATGACACAAATCTGAAGTTAGATATTTTGTTATAGTCTCTTAGGCACTGGAAAGTTGAGTTATTTTTCTGTCTATTTTCCCTCTGCTGTTTATAAAGGGCATCTTCTCTTGCTGTAAACAACAGTGGGCTTAGAAAACAAACCTATCTTTCCCCAACTTTCTCCTCTCTTGCTTCAGAATCCTTTTGATTTTAGCTAATATTGTTGTGTTAGCCAAGGAGCCTATTCTCTTAGCCCATGCACCTCACTTCCTTTTAATCTTTGTGAATTATACTTTATCAAGGCATCTCTATTACATATTTTTGATCCATTTCTGAGATGGTAGTATTAGTGCTACAAATAAATACACTTACAGCTCCTTTTACCTGAAATGAGTATCTACTTGTCTTGCCTATCTAGGTTTTCTTCAGGTTTATTATACTGCATGTAAGTATGTAATATATGAGCCTCTTTTCTCACTAGGTATCAACTTGTATC